>NW_027185797.1:18322900-18344227 GCF_028583685.1 Petaurus breviceps papuanus | reverse complement strand
AGAAAGAAAGAAAGAAAGAAAGAAAGAAAGAAAGAAAGAAAGAAAGAGGAAGAAAGAAAGAAAAAAAGAAAGAAAGAAAAAGAAAGAGAGTTGCAGTAATCATTAAGAACTTAGATTTTATTGGGGGGAATGATATATAATCATGAAAATATATATACAAAATAAAAACCAGATATTTTTATTGGGGAGAAAGAGAACGTTAGCAGTTTGGAGCATCCAAAAAGGCTTTGTATAGAAGGTAATTTAAGCAGAGTTTTGAAGGAAATGAGGGATTCCGATAGAGATGATTAAATGCATCCAAAAGGGGGAGGGGCTGACCAGGCAGCAAATGGAATTGATTAAGGGAATATCCCTGTAACAGATGGCATAACTAAGGCTCTTCCCCAGTCATGAAAAGCAAAGAGCCTGATACAATTCTGCCCAGAGACTCATCTGACCTTAAGTCTCTTTGTAGATAAGAGAACTTATTAAAATTACTTAAAGGGAACATTTCTAAAAATTCTCTGGAGTCATGCATGGTAATTAAGAGGCGGCCCCTTTTAAACCTTTCTGCCTGATGTTATGGCTTTATCTGTTTACAAGCCTCTCTAATCAGGCACAGGAGTATACTTCAGCAAAATAACCCCCATCATCGTTCAACATCTCCAGCCAAAAATTTCCCTGTACTTGGTCTAGATTGTACAAGTAGGCCCACAAAAATTATATGTGGACAGCTGGGGTTATAGGGCCCTGATTGTCCCTATAAATAGAGAAAAATTCCACAAGACATTTCAGAATCTGGGAATGCCTATTACCAATTTTTTCCAGCTTCAAATTATAGTTTGGATTTAGAAAAATGAGTCTTATAATTGGTCTTTTCCCCCTGCAGTCCCAGCAGAAAGTCTAATTCTATATTTGTACTAATGAGATACTTTTAAGCCTGTACTCTATATTTGAAATCTTATGGAAGCCAATTCCCAAAGAAAGGAAAACTAGATAAGCAAATATGGAGGATCCCCATGTGGGTAAGGGGCATTTTTACCATTCATTAGCCCACATACTACTGTACAAATTTGGAGGAACTTTTTGTGAACCAAGGAACATAGTAAACTTGAAGTAAATTGGGGAATGCTCAATTGTTTTTGGTTTAGGAATTCATAAAGAAAAGCAGGACAGTTTGGGCTGGGAGGTTTACAATTCAGCAAATTTTTATATTTTTATTAGAACAGTAACTTCAAGAATAGCTAGTGACACAGCCAGGAAGAGAACCCTAGTCCTCTCCCATTCCACATATTTTTATTAATCTAGTATAGTAAAGAAAGAGGAGGTTACATCAAAGGTACCTATATTGCAGTAAAATAATTTATGTTGCCGACTACGGTGTTATCAAAGTTGAGAAGAACTCAAAGGAGCAAGAGGTAATTGCCAACTTTTTCCAGGGGGCCAACATAGAGGTGGGGGGCTGTTAAAGTCATTTCCTCAATCCCTGCACCTTATCTCAGAGTGCTAAGTACAGCTTCCCTACCCCACCTAATAAGCACACAGGCTATAGCTCAGATAACATGCTTTTGAAGGACTTTTGAAAATCAGCTCAAGAAAAACACATGGCAGCATGGGTGGAACCAGGGAAAGTGAACTGACCAAACACCAACTTCCCCTCAATCTGATGGTTCTGAATTTTTACGTCATCCTAAGGGTTATCGGAATTTCCTCAGCTCACCTGTTATTTCCTGTAGCATTATGCTGAAGAAAGCAGCCTAAACAATGGCTTTAATTGTTTAATGACTGGGTTAATTTCTGCAGATTGGATTGTATAAATAGGTCTCACTCATTTCCTATCTTCCTGTTATCAGATTACAGGAATCAGGAACAAGGGGGCAAAAAAAGAAAAAGGAAAATTCAATTTGATACACTCACATTCATTTTTTGTAATGATATTGTTAAGAAACCACCATAGTACTTTTAAGTGGTTGCTGACATTCTACATGTGTAAATACCAGAGTGTAGAAGAAGTAAGAATAATTTCTCGCCTCATTAACTTAAATGGGAGTTGTATATAGGGTGATTCTCATTGTTACTTTTGGACTTGATTCTGTGCCAAGAGGGATGAACTGACAGTCTCAGGGAGGGGCAAATCTGGGGAGTCACCCTCCTAACAGCCACTATCCCAGCAGGTAAAATATGGTCTTAAAGAAAACTTTGCTGCTGTGAACCTAGATCTCCATGCTTCATTTGATCCTTGTTTTAATTTCTAATTATGCCCAATGGGTTATAGGGGAAAGGCAGAGAGTGTTATTGTGGAGAAATAAACCCGTTTTATTCTCTCTGAATCTTGCTTTGTTTATTTCTTTCCTTCCTGAGTCTGCCAGACCCTGGGGAGATAGGAACCTCACAAATAGCTAGAGGCAAGACAAACACCCAACTCCCTCTTACAATAGCCTAAACTAGTAAAAGTTTTCCGCATTTTAGGAATGTTGTTTAGAGTAAGACTAGAGAAACATATCTGAGTTCTTAATTTTCTACCACATGAATTTTGCAAATTCTTTCCATTGGAGAAACAGTGTTTGTGTCCTGATTGTTAGAACCTTCCCTTTTCTGAAACAGCTGTTAACATACTTGGTACTCACCTATTTGTGAACATGGTATATCCTCCCAGTACAATGTAAGCTTCTTGAGGGCAGGCATGTGTGCTTGGTGTCTTTATATCTCTAGCACCTAAAACAGTGCTTTGGGAATAATGAGCACTTAGTTTGCCTTTATTGAATTCAATGGAATTGTCTGTATAACATTATCTGCCCCTGAAAGATTTCGAGAGAGGGTTTAACAAAGACTAGTCACAGTATTTTTTTTAATAAAGCTTCCCTAAGAACAATAAAAATAACACAAAATGTTATTACACTTAGCCTGCAGATACACAAGACTCCATTTCAAACCTAAACCCAACCATCATGCCCTATGCTGAACTTACCTTAATTCCGTTAAAAAAAAAAAATTGTTTAAATGTTTTTAAAGTAGATCCTTCTGGTAAGCTTGTTTTTTCTAACTCCAAAGGTCCTTTCAGAATTCAGTTTCGTATCTGAAACAAGTAATCCTGTGTGCTATAGTTGCTAAGGGACTATTCATTCAATGCAAATTAGTAGCAGCACAAACTCTCACTTCAAAGGGTGAAGAGCCAAGGTTGATAGAGGGGAAAATTACTCCCTTTTGCTTGGATGGAAGCAGTGACTGGCAAGGTCTTTCCATGGCGAATTCAGAAGGTCACAATAAGGTTTCTTTTTCTTCTTCTGTTGCTTCTGTCTTAGTAATCAGAAAAAAAATCACATTTTTGTATTTTGTATATTTTAAATAGAAATATGTGTGTACACACACACACGCAGACACACAGACACAGACACACACACACACACACACACACACACACACACACATATATATATATATATATTACAAAATAATTTTTGCAAAGTGCTTGAGTGGAGATTTAATGACAATTTACCAGAGATGTTACTGAAAGGATTTCTTTTCAGGTACAACCCACTCTAGTCTCTTTCCAAGAAAACCCACTAATGGGGTCATTAAGAGTCAGATGACTGTAACTATTCAATAATAACAACATACATTAGTCTAAGTCCCTTAAAGTCCCTTTTCAACTCAAATTCAATGATTCTGTGAAGTAAGGACTAGAAGAGGATTAGGGCTTCCACTAGAGGCACAAGTATTCAGGTCATTGCAATCCCAGGCCCATTCCCTTGGAGAGGGGAGTCTCTAATGCAGTGCTGCATGGCTCTGTCCTCAGCTGAGTACTACCTAACATTTATGTGGCTGATTTGGATGAAGCTACAGAAAACATGCATATCAAATATTTAAGTGACACAGACTAGGGAGTGGGGTAGAATACTGTGTTGGATGACAATAGGGATCCAAAAAGATCTTGACAGCCTAGTGGAATGGCTGAAATGACATTTGGCCCTATTGCATTTTTTTTATCTTGTTAAGTCATTTATTTAAGTTCATTAAAATCAACTCTACCTGTAGCATTAATACAGACATAGCCTGACAGCTATTCTTGTGAAAAACGCTTTGGGTTTGTAGTTGACTACAATGTCAGCATGAGTCAACAATGTTATTTCGTTGCCAAAAACACTAATGCAATCTCAGACTACGTTAATAGATGGAAGAAGTCTAGAACCTGGGAGGGAATAAGCAATCCTCTGAACTCTTCAATAGAGTTCTACATGCAGGGATGTGGGCAAATTGAAGTCTGTCCAGAGGAGATGGTGAGGGGTTTCACAATCACACCAGACAACCAACAACCAAAGACCTTGGCTAGTTAAGCATGGGAAAATGATCTTTCTCCCTAACCTCTCCCTCTTTCAAATTTTTATTTCTTTAGATGTCTTTTAGACTCCTAGATTTATAATCGTGGCATTGTCCTTATTCCACATGCCCAGAAAGTTGCCATATCATACCATTTCCACATTCAAAACATTTTTTAGGTTCAAGCTTTTCTCTCTAATCACACAGCTGCCATCTTAATGCCTGGCTCTGTTTCTGACTTCCCAGATTTAGTAGGTTTCTCAGCTGCTGTCTCACCCCAGAACCTTCCTCAGTTTCTGGGGACTCTTCACTCTGTTCCATCCATCTGCCTCTAAGTCTTCTTTACCCTGGACCATCCCTCTGCCATGCTAACCACCTTCTCCCATTGGTGAGGTCTTATGAGAGCCTACATTTTGAGGAGGAGCCCGGACTGACTCTCTCTACTTCTGACTCTCTGGATTTTGGAATCTGACACCCTATACAGGACCTCCCATCCTACATGGAAGTTTCTTCACCCCCTTTCAGCTCCCTTTTATATGCCATCTTCCCCTATTAGAATGTAAGCTCTCCGAGAGCAGGATTGTTGTTGTTTCAGTCATATCTGATTCTCTGTGAATTCATTTGGGGTTTTCTTGGAAGATACCAAAATGGTTTGCCATTTTCTTCTCTAGCTCATTTACAGATGAGGAAACTGAGTCAAATAGGGTTAAGGGACTTGCTCGGGTCACACAGCTAGGAAGTGTCTGAATCAGATTTGAACTCAAGAAGATGAGTCTTCCTTCCTGACTCCTGGTCTGGCATTCCATCTACTGTGCCTCCTTACTGCCATATAATATGCTTGTGATTTTTCCCCTCTAAGGAAGAGTTTCTTAACCTCTTTGGTATGATGAACCTTTTTGGTAATCTGGTGAAGCCAATTAACCTCTTGTCAGAATAATTTATTAAATGCTTTTGATTAAATTGATAAAATGTATTTAAAACCATTTATATTGAAAATGGTTGAGACCTATCTATCTATATCTGTCATCACTCTCTATCTCTATCTCTCCCCCCTCCCCTGCCTTCTCTATCATCTCCCTCTGTTATTTCTCTGTCATCTTTCTCCCTCCCAAGTTGAAAAAAAAACAAGTTAAGAACTCCTACTAAGGTTATTTTTGTATTGTTCATTGTACATAATTTGCTTACATCTATATAGAGGTATGTTGTTTTCCCCCATTATTAAATAAACTCCTTGAAGGCATAGATATTTCGGTTTTGCATTTGTATTCCTTGCAAGTAGCAAAATGCCCTGTGTATAATAGATGTTTAATAAATGCTTATTGATTGACAAGTGAAGTGGCAATGATAGAGTAGAAAATGGGAAAAATAATCTTTATTATCTTGCTTACCTCACAGGACTGTGCTAAAAATCAAGTGAAATAATCGATGAGAAAGAACTTTGTACAGACACAAAGCATCATCTATACACGGTACATAATTGATAGGTTGGGATAGATCTATTTAACACACAGTACACTCTTACTGTTTATACTGCATTGTACTTATAATCTAACGTGCACTTAATAGAGTCTGCCATTGTTGGTCAAGCTGTATCCTAGGTGTATTTTCCCACTTATGGTGGACCCCCATATCCAATTCCAGTGGTATCTTCCAGGGTACTTTGACTCTATTAATCCAGTTAGCTCCTTCAGGGCAGACTGCCAGGCAGGCATGGCAGAAACAATTCTCAAATCGAAAATCAAGAGCTCTTTCCTGAATTGTATCTAAACTCTTTAACGCAAACCCTGCAGGTTATTATGGGATTCCATAGGTAGATACTTCTCCCCTCCCTTGAGCCTTCTTCCCCATTTATCCAAATCTTACATATCCTTCAAAGTCTAGCTCACTCCTTACCTTTTGTCTTGAGAGGGACATATTCCTCTTTTGAACTTGCTGCATGATAGAATCCTAGGATTTCAGAGCTAGACAGGCCATTGGCAATAACAGTCTAGCTCTCCTAAATTATACGTGAGGATCCAAGGTCTAGAGAAGCAAAGTCACTTGCCTAGTTTCATGCAGCAAGTTGGTTTGAAAAAAAAAAAAGCTTAAATACCAAAACTTAGTTAGTGGCAGAGCATAGACTAGAACCCAGGCGTCCCAACTCTCCAAGTGCATAGTTCTCTTCTTGTTTCACCATTGGTACCTCTCTGAACACTGATGTTCTACCAGCCATTGGATGAATCCCAAACTGTCTGCTGCTATAGTTAATTAACTTTTAAGTACCTTGAGGGAAGGGACTTTAGTTCATACTTTTCCCCATCCCCCAGAATGCTTTCTAATAGGCACTTGATTAGCATTGATTAGTTGGTCATTCATAGATGGATCAATAAAACTTAATATAGGGCTATTTTGGCAAGGAGGAAGGGCTTTTAATAATTCATCCTGAATCATATAACAAATCAGCGGTGAAGTCTGGGCTAACACTGAGTCAGGAGTCTGGTCTCTCTATCTCACTAATCTTGATGTCGCTCTAATGAAACACAAACTTTGCTAGCCATTCTAACTACGGATCCCCAACATTTTCTGGGACCTCTAGTACTTCAGTAGAGTGTAAGCTCCCTCAGGGCCAGGACAATTTTTTTCCTTGTCTTAGTACCTCCAGTCACTAGTACATAATAAAAATGGGAATAGAGATAGGACCTCTGACTTCACTGGCATAGAGGGAACTCTGGAATGAGAACATTCCCTCTACCAATACAAGACAGTATGTTCTCTGTAACATATAGTTATAGACAATTTCCTCTAGCACTAAGAAGTTGTCATTGGGTTAATACAATCAGTTTGTGTCCGAAGTAGGACTTGAACTCAGGTCATATTGGCTTTCAGGTCAGTTCCTTATCCTCTACTCCATGATCTCTCTTAGTAGGCACTTAATAAATAATTTAATAAAAGCACACAGTGGGCATTTAATAAATGATGATTAATCCTAGTTCTGCTACTTAGCATCCTTATGATTTTGGACAATTTACTTTGGTTCTTTAGGTCACGGTTTCTCCCTCCCTAAAAGTAGAATGTCATCTGAGATAATCTCTAAGAAGCCTTCTGGAATTCCAAGATTGTAAAACGTGCCTGTGGGGTTGTCACTGAGAGCTTTTATCAGTCTATAAGAAAATGGGCATTTGGAGACTTGAGACAAATCTCTCTCCTACACATTTCACACTATTTGAAAGGAAACATAACCCACCTTGGGTAGACCAGGCCTATCAGAAATGTCAACTCCAGCCTACTGACATTTCCGTCAATGAAATCACTTACAACATGACTCAGAAGACTTTCTGAAAATACATTTTGGCATAAACAATGGGAATGTCAGATTTCTGGGACATGCCACGTGGGCATGGTTTGTGTCTCACTGTTTGCAAAACACTGTATGGGAGAGAACACAACCAAACAAGATTTGCTCAGTCAAAGAGCCTGAGTGAATATGATGGGGGGAGGGGAGTTGTGGTAAAGTTTCAGGTATGGGTCCCATGTTGTAAGTGATTGCCTGGCAGGACAAGGGAGGACAAGCTTTCTGGAATAAACAGTGCTGAGGTGTTAACTGGACAAGGTTTGAAAGATAATCAGTTCAGAAATTATCAGTTCCTGAAGTTTTCCCTGTTAAGTTTAGGTGAAGTTTTCTCTGGCAGGTCAAAGGAAGGGAAGAAGAGGAAGAAATGGGGGGAAATGTTTTTTGTCAATTTCCTGAGTTCAGTCAAATGGGTTTTTGAGGAAATTAGAAATGTATTTCTTAGTTGGTTGATCTCACTGCTATTCTGTTCCAGGGGAGGGTAAAACACAACATTAAAGAAGAAGAAGAATCCCTGGAAAAAGACAGGAGGAAAAAGTGAAAATAAAAAATGGAGAAAGTGAGAGATACTAAGAGCATTTCTGTGTCACTACCCAAAGAGTTGAAATCTGAAAGAGAGAAAAATTTAAAGAAACGTCAAGAGGTGACTTGGGGTCTTGGATAAGGACTCATAGATGCCAAATATTAGATGGAAAATAAATAAGTTGATAGAACAAGAGGGTTTGTCTTCTAGGATGTAAGGTTCACAGACATGGGATCAAAGACATAATGTCCCAAAGAGGGACAAAAGGAACATGCAACATTCCCTACCTTCAATGAGTTTACATTCTATGAATGTTCTGGTGTCCAAAAAGGAGTTAGTACAAAGCCATTGATGCTATTGGCTCTCTACTGTAGAGTATGGCTCTGGATGGAAGTGGGATAGGGAGTCCAAGACAGAGGAAGCTATGAAAGAGTGGATTGAGTGTTGTTGGCCTTTTAATTGAGAAGATTGGATTCAAATCCCTGTCTCTGACATGTTAGTTGTGTGACTCTGAGCAAGTCACTTAACCTCTCAGTTCCCTCTTTTATAAAATGGGGGGTTAAACAATGGCCTCTTAGTTCTCTTCCAGTCTGAAATACATGATTGATACCTCTTTGAGGAAGGTTAATTAAGTATTAGTGACTAGGGATGAATGGATCAAATCTTGCTGTTTTGGATCAGAGCTATTCCTATGCCTTGGGTCGACAAAAAAAGGGAGTCAGTCGCAGAATTGTGGTGTTTTTTTTTGGGGGGGGAGCTCTCCATTTTATAGACTTAAAAGCTAGATATAGGAAGCAGAGATTTTGGGGAGAATAGCAAGTTCCAGGATAAGACAAGGACCTTGCCTCCCACAGTCAGAAGGGGGAGTGCCAAGGCACTCATGAGTTTCAAGATCCATGTTTTTAGCTAGAGACAGGGCAGTTGATAGGCAAAGCCAACACTTTGGGGAGAAGACAAGAGCTCAAAGGTCAGCAAGCTAGGGATTAACTCTCAACATGGGGGAGCACCAGACTTAGACTTTCTCCTACATTATTACTGATACCTATGTCAACAGAGCAGGGGCAAGGGGATTGCCTTTTCAGCAACCTCAGGTTTGTTTCTTTTCTGAGGGAAGTCCAAGTCCTTGAGATATAAAACCTATGTGTATCACTGGGATGAAAATGGAATTCACTGGAATGTCAGACTTCACCTGGAAATGCGAGTTCATATCCCTTCTAAAGGGAATCCAATCCAGAGGATTGAGCTATGTAGTGCCAATGCAATATTTACAGCACCCATGATCATGATAAAGACTGTGACTATAAGTATCGCATGACATTCGATCACAAAATATACCAGATTCTCCAGGGATAGAAAAGAACTGAAACATTTATTTAGATACCAGAAAACTGAATCCCAAAACCAGTAAGCCGATTCCATCATAGTACCAAAGGTATTCAGAAGCCATAATAACACTGAGAGCCACAGCATTCTTCAACCTTCCCACAAACCAATACAATATCAATATCTACTCACAAGCCTGTCTGACTCCTTGCCTGAGCTCCTCTGTCCTCCATCTTCTCACTAGCTCTGACTACCAGCTTCCAGTGGGCTCTGTTGCACCCTTCATCAAATTCCCACCATCACAGGCTCCATGTGATTACATTCAGCCTATTAGGGGGCAGAATTTACTTTCAAAGCCAGAGAGGTCTTCAAACTCCCCCCTAGGTCTTTCAAGGGGCAGGGAAGATCTTGACATTCCCATTCCCATTACAAGCTATCAGTCAGGGAATTGCATGAGGTCCTGGGACATGATGGGACTCAGGAGGGAAGGAGGCAAATTATATTAATTATATATGGTCTGCTATGCATGCCTCATATGTGTTTTGCATTTTGTGAAATAAGGGGAGAAGGGAAAGGAGCCAGAATTTATTAAGTACTTACTATGAGCCTCACCCTATGCTTAGTCCTTTATAAAAATCTCATTTGAACAAAGTTTTTTCCAAACTCAGCAGGCCAATTTTTCTTGAATCCTTGCATGGAGGAGAAGGACTATTCCTTCTATATCAGTAAAGACCTACACACAATAAAGACTCAAATTATATTCTGAGGTTTTCTTCTAGGGAAATGTTTGGATGAAAACAAAATGAATCAGTTGTGTTTTTAGAGAAGATCTGAAGACTAACCCCCATCTGTGCATAACATACATAATTTAAGGGTTACTGGGAGGAGGGTGCAATAGGGTCATAGATTAAAGCTGGGAGAGACTTGAATTCAAATCCTGCCTCAGACACTTACTAGCTGTGTAAGGCTAGCATAATCATTCAACCTGTGTCAGCCTCAATTTCCTAAGCTGTAAAATCTGGATAATAGACACCTCCCTCCCAGTGTTATTGTGATTACCGAATGAGATAACATATGTAAAGCACTTTGAAAAAACTTAAATCGCTATAGAAATGCAGATACTCTTTTCTTTGCTTCTGTTCCTTGACTAAACTAGTAAAGAGGTAAAGGAAAAAAAGACTTTGAAGGAAGGCTGTTTGAGACTTGTGTCCCTCAGCACCTAGCACAGGAGCCTTGCCCATAACCGGTGTTTGATACATCCTTGTTGATTTGCTCTGATGAGAGAAAGGAGTACATCTTCAGGTCATTTCTCTCTGCTATCGACCCAGGAGCTGACGGGAGACAAGGTTTTCTCTTTTCCTTACTCCCTGGACACAGAATAAGCATCAAATTTAGTGCTGCTCTTCCCCATAACATGGCAGGACGTGTTTGGATTGAAACTGAGAAAGCATGATGAGGAAAGGAAGGGAAAAATAAACCATAATGTTCTAAATCACCCCACTGTGCCTGCATTCAGATCACTCCTGCTGTTTTCTGATGGGGAGCTGGTTCCTCAACTGCTCAGTCCCTTTTAAAAAAAACCATTTGAACTATATTCAGTCCTATCGACCAGACACGAATCTAGTGTGCAACGCACTGAGTTAGGAGATGGGGACAGAGAGGGGGGAATGATAGTCCTCTCCTATAGGAGCTTATGGTCAATAATAGGGAGAAATATTTGCACAAATAGGTATTCTGCAAAGTAGACTGTGATCAAGGCATAGGAGAGATCAAGACAGTGCAACAACATTGACCCTGGGTTCAGAGGACCTAGATTCAAATCCTGTCCCTGTCCCAATTTCCCTGGGCTTGTTTTCTTATCTGTAAAATGAAAGGGTCTCTGATGCAGATCTCTGATCCTATGAAAGAGAGCTGGGTTTGGAGTCAAGATAGTCAAGTCAATTAGCATTTATTAAATGCTTTATATATGCAGGGCAGCTAGTGGTACAGTTAAGAGAGCACTGGAATCCAGAAGACTCATCTTCCTGAATTCAAATCTGGTCTCAGATACTTACTAGCTGCTTGAACCTGGGCAAGTCACTTAACCCTGTTTGAGTCAGTTTCCTCATTTGTAGAATGAACTAGAGAAATGTAATGGGAATGTAAATTTAAAGATCTTCCCTGCCCCTAGGCTAAAGTGCACCTGGAGCCTGGGGTGGGAGGCTTGTTTTTCAGTAGATACTTTTTTGATTGGGCAGTGGGTCAATAAGGTTGTTACATTCTCTGAGCCAGGAGAAGGTTATATAAGCCCTGATGTGTAGCTTGGTTTTGGGGGCTCACTTTGAGAAGTGTTCTGTGATTTGATCAGATGAGACTCTGGGAAGCCAGTTGCTGCTACAGAGCCCCCCCTCGGCTTTGAAAAACCCAGATGTTGATGAAACCCAGATGTTGATTTGGTATGGATGTAATGGTTGGACAGTTTGGAAACCTGTCTACTTGAAAATTCTGTCTGTATATTCTGAAGTTCGGGATGCTGACCTTTTCCCCCTGAACTAGGTAAACGATACATATCTGACTGATTAAATAAGCTTGTTAACCCATTTTGAGTTGCTTTCCTTTATCAAAGCAGATCTAAGAACCTGTATTAGCAGCCACCCTGGGGACGCTTGGGGTCCCTGTTTGAGTCAGTTTCCTCATTTGTAGAATGAACTAGAGAAGGAAATGATAAACCACTCCAGCATCTCTGCCAAGAAAACCCCAAATGGGGTAACACAACTGAAAAAGTCCTCAACAATAACAATTCTATATGCCTGATACAGTGTTGAATTCTGGTAAACAAATACAAGTCAGAAGAAGGAGAGAGTGCCTACCTTCAAGGAGTTTACATTCTAATGGAGAAAGGAAGCTTGAAAGGGATTAAGGTAGTGATTAATGCACAAGGTATTTGCATGAGGGCCTGGGAGAGTGTCAGAATTAAAGCCTGGAGAGGAATAAAGACCTGACTGACCAGGTGTCTTCCTTAAAATAGTGGTTCTGAGAGGAACCAATCAATCAGAGGAAGGGTCTACAGGGTTGGAGTGTACTTCAGCAGAGGACATGAATTTAAACACTTGAGTTTGAATTCCTGTCTTGAATTGAGCAGGCAAGGCTCCAAAAACACCTTGGTTTTATGATTCTTGACCCTCTTCAGTGGGAGGAGAAGAAATTCCCCATTAGTTGTTCTCCATTGTTGAGCAGAGGAGAATTCAGAAATCCAAACCTCATAGTAAGTCTTCGAAGGCCATGTTCTTAAGAAGAAATCAGGTACATTTTAAATAACAACAAAGATCATGATGATAACTGCTAGCCTTTCTATAATGCCTTTTGCAAAGTGCATTACATTTATTATTTCATCTGACCCTCATAACAAACATGGAGAGGTAGGTATAATAATCAGTTCCATTTTCCAGATGGAAAAGAGGTTGGGAGACATCAAATGACTTCTCCAGAGTCACATAGCTGGTGTATAAGGCATGATTGGTATTCGGGTCTTTCTAATTCCTGTCCCAACTCTCTATCAATGATGTCAGCTAGCTGAATGGGCAAGGTTATTATTAAGAATCATATTTTTAATTTATAGGAGCTATTTTTTATGAACATGTACGTTTATACTCAGCTAGAAATGTCTCTGAAAGCCCACTTGCTTTCTAGTCCTCCTTAAATCTTTCTTTCCCTCTCCTTCAAGCAAAATTACATCTCTTGACTCAATGAGCTCCAGATACCCAGCTTCTTATTATCCCCTGTCTAAAGGCTACTGAGTTGCTGAACAGGAAACATAAGGCTCAGCTCTACCCTGAATTCCTTCTCAGAGAAGTGGCCTTCACAAATCAGTCAAGTAATGCAGGGATAGATGGGAGAGAGAGGGAGCCTGGATCTTAACAGAAGGAAGACAATGTTTGCATTGCAGATTAATCCATTGTGAAGCCTGCATCTTGCATTCCTGCTTGCATCTCCCACTGTGCCATATCAATTTGAGCTATTATTATGATTTTTATGATAATGAATGCAAGTTCTGTCCCTGTTTATAATGGCTCTCCCAACCTTGCCACATGTCCATGGCATTACTTCCCTTCAAAGTCCGTGTAATTCTAAACCTTCCATGGGATTGCTATTTCTCTCCTCCATTATCTTTCCTGTTAAATTTTAGTGTTTATAATCATAAAATCATAGGATTTCGAGACAGAAGATGTCTTTGAAGCATCTTGCTCAAACCTGTCCCTTTACAATTGAGGAAACTGTTGCCCAGAGAGGATAAGTAATTTGCTTAAAGTCTCAGATAATAATGGTCCTTCTCCCCAAACTCCCTTGTGTTTAGCTATTGTTATCATTTAAGGCATTTCAGTCCTGATTCTTCCTCACCCCTTTGGGGGGGGTTTTCTTGGCAAAGATACTGGAGTGGTTTGCCATTTCCTTTTCTGGCTTATTTTATAGATGAGGACACTGGGGAAAATGGGGTGAATTGACCATTCTGTTTATGGGGTTTTCTTGGCAAAGATACTGGAGTGTTTTGCCATTTCTTTCTCCAGTGGATTAAGGCAAGCAAGTTAAGTGCCTTGCCTAGGGCTACACAGTTAGTAATTGTGTGAGGCAGGATTTGAACTCAGGTTTTCCTGACTCCAGGCTCAGTGCTCTGTCCACTGAGCAACCTAGCTGCCTCTATGTTTAACTACTTTGTATATATTTGTATTTATTCTCTTTATATTTCTTCCATATGTATTTATAAAGAATATTTCCTATTGTTGCCTACTCTATTAGAATGTGTGATTAGATTAGAATCTAGGAATTGTTTGGTTTTTTATCTTTGCATCCTCATCACCTGTGATTGACACATTGCAGGTTTTAATACTTTCTTTTTTGGTTGATCAGTTGAAGGCTGTTCTATATGGTCTAGCCCTGATTCCCTTCTCCTAGTCCCCACACATCATGTTTCATCTCCCATCTGCATACCTTTGAATGGATTGTCCCCTATTCCTTGAATGATTTTCCTCCTCATCTCCACCCCTTAGAATTCCTTGTTTCCTTCAAGATTCAGTTATGATGCCCCTTCTACATGATGCCTTTGGGGTCTCCCAACTGCCAGTGCCTTCCTTCCCTATGGCGTCTATGGGGTATTCAGAAAGAACTAGCACCACTGGTGAGAGCGCTTGCTCCTCCGTGTTTGGTGTGCACTGTGACCTAACTCTCACCTACGGCTCCAAGAAGCTGAAGCATCCACTGTGGCCACACCCTGGTAAACTGTCGGCAGACAGGCTAAACCAGAGGAAGGGTAAGCAAGGGGCCTTACATCCCTCAGTCAGTTAGGGGGATGACTATCATAAGCACATGAAGACTTAGGCGAAATGGGTGGATGAGAACAGTTAGTTCCAACAGCCATGAAGGTGGTTGAAGCAGGTGCTGTGGAGTGCTTGGAGCTTGGTCAGACATTCAAGACACCAAGGTCATCTACTGCATCCTGGGCCATCTTCAGTCATCTCAACTTTTTTCTTTCCATTAGACTACAGTGTCTCTGGAGGAGAGGTGAGGCTGACAACTTTGTGAAACTCTGCCTCAGTTAAATCCAATTAGTGCCCAGTCAAAGCATTACTTTGTCTCTGTTCCTCTTTGAAAACAAAGGGCAGAAGGCACCAGCACCTCACATTTAATTTGTATGAACTGTAGATTCTGTATGTGTGCACACACATATTTATGTATGTGTGTTATAATACGTTTTGTTTCACTCATGAGAATGTAGTAAGATCTTCAAGGGAAGGGTCTTTGTATCAAGGGCCTTCAGCACATTGACTGGAACATCATAGGTGCTTAGTAAATGATTCTGGATTGCTAGACAACAGGGATTGTATCTCCAGCTTTTTTGTACCCTTTTTCGGGATAGGGGTGCAATAAATGTTTATTAAATTTAAAAAGCCATTAAGAGGGGGCCTCTAGGTGGTGCAAAGCCAGCCCCGGAGTGGAGTCAGGAGAACCCGAGTTCGGGTCCAGCTTCAGACACTTAACACCCACACAAAAAAACTAGCCTCATAATCTTGGGCAAGTTACTTAACCTCAATTGCCCTCCAAAAAGCAAAAAAAAAAAAAAAAGCCATTAAGAGACATTGATTAAGCATCTACTATATGCAGAACAATGTTAAATATGCAATTTAGATAAGACATAGTATCTGCCTTTAACACAGATAATTTTATTCATGATATTACATGATAATTACATTGACGTTGATGCTCTTAAAGGCCATTTACCATGGTGGGTGACAACTCTGGTTGCCATTTACCTAGTGCTTTCAAGTTTGTTTTATATACACAGCTTCATTTGACCCTCATTTTAAAAACTCTGGTTCTACACTACAGATATTATCTCCACATTTTTTTCCTTTCTTTTCTTTCAAATGCTTTGTTAACTTCTGATTTACATCATTCATTTCTGCCAGATTTTGAGTTACAAATTTTCTCCCCGTTTTTCCCCTACCCACCGCTCCAAAATAGCAGTCACACAGGATATCCCCTCTTCCAATCTGCTCTCTCCCATATTTTCTCCCATACCCCTTTTGACTTTTCCAGTGGATTTCTATGCCCCAGTGCCTATATATCTTATTTCTCAATTCCATATAAAATAGTATTAATAACAGTATGTATATATATATATATTTTTTTTTAAACATTTGACTTTAAAACTTTGAATTCCAGATTCAGTATCTTCCTCCCTTGTCACCCACCCTTACTGGGAAGATAAGCAGTTCAGTATAGGTTGTACATGTGTAGCTAATGCAAAACAATAACATAGTAGATATATTGTAAAAGACTGACTATATTTCCCTCCCTCCTATCCCGCCTCCCACTTGTTCTTTTCTCTACTTTGATCCCATCCCTTTTTAAAAGTGGGTGCTTCTAACTTACCTCCCCCTCAACCTGCCCTCCCTTCCATCATCCCCCCTCTCATCCCCTTCCCTCCCTACTCTCCTGGAGGGTGAGATACCCTATTTAGTGTGCATTTCATTCCCTCCTCAAGCCAAATTCAATGGGAATAAGGTTGACCCATTCCCTTTTGCCTTCCTATTCTTCCCCTCCCTTGTAACCATTTTCCCTTGCCTCTTCTATATGAGATAGTTTAACTCATTCTGTCTCTCCCCATCTCCTCTCATTATATTCCTCTCTCACCTCTTAATTTCATCTTTTAAGTATTATCCTTTTCTGTTAAATTGGTCCTGTGTCCTCTATCTATGTATACTTGTAAACATGTATACACATTCACATATGTATTCATATGCCCATATACCCTCATATATAGACATACACACACACACACACATATATATATATATATGTTTCTATTCCCTTCAACTACTGAGAAAAGTTTCATAAGTTACAATTATTGTTTTTTATGTAGGAATGTTAATAGTTCAACTTTGATAAGTTCCTTATGATTGCTTTTCCCTGTTTACCTTCTCATGCTTCTTGTATCTGAATGTCAAATTTTCTGTCCAACTCTGTTTTTTTTTTCAGCAAGAATGCTTGAAACTCCTCTATTCCACTGAATGACCATATTTTCCCCTGAAACATGATACTCAGTTTTGCCGAGTAGGTGATTCTTGGTTTTAATCCCAGCTCCTTTGGCCTCCAGAATATCATATTCCAAGCCCTTTGATCCCTCAGTGTAGAAGCTGCCAGATCCTGTGTTATCCTGACTGTATTTCAACAATATTCAAATTGTTTATACCTGGCTGCTTGTAATATTCTTTCCTTAATCTGGGAATTCTGGAACCTGGCTATAATATTCTTAGGAGTTTTCTTTTGGGTATCTTTTTCAGGAGGTGATCAGTGGATTCTTTCAACCTCTATTTTGCCCTCTGGTACTAAAACATCAGGGCAGTTTTCTTTGAGAACTTCCTGGAGAATGATTTCTAGCTTCTTACTTTGGTCATGGCTTTCAGGTAATCCAATAATTTTTAGATTATCTCTCCTGGATCTATTTTCCAGGTCAGTGGTTTTTCCCATGAGATATTTCACATTGCCTTCTATTCTTTCATTTGTTTGGATCTGTTTAACAGCATCTTGATTTCTCATAAAGTCATTAGCTGCCATTTGCTCAAATCTAATTCTGAAACAATGATTCTCCTCAGTGAGCTTTTGACATTCTTTTTCCATCTGGCAAATTTGGCTTTTTAAGGTATTCTTCTCTTCATTGCCTTTTTGAGCCTCTTTTGACATTGGAGTTAGTCTATTTTTTAAGGTGTGATTCTCCTCAGTCAGGCTGTGGACTCTCATTTCATAATTTTCTTGCATTGTTCTCATTTCTCTTCCCAATTTTTCCTCCACTTCTCTTATCTGCTTCTTAAGGTCCTCTATGGCCTGTAACCAGCTTGTATTTTCCTTTGAAGCTTTTGGTACAGGAGTTCTGACTTCACTGCCTTCCTCCTTTTCCATGCTTTGCTCCTTTTTATCCCCAAAATAGGAGTCTAATGTTGCAATCTTCTGTCTGCTTTGTTTCCTTTGCCTGGTCATGATGCCCCTCAGTCACTTGACCCCTGGGCTTTTTGCCACAGTAGGACTCTGCCACCAGACAGGGGAGCTTTTGTCCCAAATGCTGGGGTTTTCTCAGCTGCAGGAGGTATTAGATGGGTGCCCTCTCTGAGGTCTCCACAAGCTCTGGAAAGCAGGACACATGCTCCAGGACCTCCACCCTAGACTGTAATCCAGATCCAAGAAGGTCAAAGCAAGGACGATTACCCCTGAGACTGGTGCCTGGTGTCCCTACATTCTGCAGGCCAGGAGCTGAAGTTGCCAGGTGGCACTGGCTGGCTGTGCTGGGCAGCTCAGTGGCTTCTCCCCAGGGGTCAAAGCTGACACACTTCCACTTACTGGGTCCCAAAGTCCAGACTGCACTGACCTCTCACTTTGTTCTTGGAATCTATGTGTTGATAAATCTGGAAAGGGCCACAGCTGCTGCTGATCTGGAGTCCCTCTGGCTGAGGCTAGTCAGGCCTGCCCTGGGGCTAAAGCCTCTGTGTGGGGCTGGGCTTGGCTCCCAGAGTGCTGTGCTGGATTCCTGCTGGCCTGCTGGGGTGTCCTCAGTGGGAGGTTAGCTTCTCTGTGTCATTTTGTGGGTTCTGCAGCTCCAAAGTTTGTTTAGAGTCCCCTTTTTACATGGATTGGGGAAGGTGGAAGCTGGAGCTGCACGAAGGTCTTGCCTCTACTCTGCCATCTTGACTCCACCCTATGTTATCTCCACTTTTTAAGTGAATTAATGGAGGTTCAGAGAGCATCTGATCTGTTTGCCCATGACCATCCAGCCAGGATTTATCAGGGGAAGCTTTGAACTCCTCATATTCCTCTCTCTAAGCAGACCTAAAATATTCTGATCTTGGCTGGTTGTTGGTTTTTTTGGAAGTTTTATGGGGAATTGGTAATTATGGAAATTCTGAGTTGTTTTAGCTGGAGGCCCACATTATAATTTAGTATAGGGTAGATCAGTAAGAAATGGTCATTTCATCTATGATGAAGAGAATCTTTACTTAGTGGCAGGAACGGCACAAAATCAGTAGGCCACTGAAAACTACTGTTGGCCTGAACTTTGCTACCATTGAAATCATTCCCTCCAGGCAATTTGTAACTGAGAAGGAATTAATAAGGAACTGATGCATCAGCTATGTTCAGATATTTAAAGGACTGTCACATGGATGTGGCAACAAATTGATGATCAGATTGGCCTGAGTTCACGTCTTGGGTCCACCACTAACACAACACATGTGACCACATCTCTAAAACAGGGCAGAATTAACTTTTTTTTTCTTTTGCACTCAGAGAAAGTAGCACAAAATGTGTCCTAATTCAATGGTGGGGAACAAAAGGAAGGAGGAAGGAGATGGTAGAATACTATTGTCCAGGGGAAGAAAGGGAGGAAGGAAACGAGCATTTGTTAAGCACCAGCTATGCACTAGGCAGTGTGCTAAGTGCTTTACAAATATTATCTCAGGAAATCCTCACAACCCAGAAAGTTGGTGCTATTATTATCCCCATTTTATGGATGGGAAAACTGAGGCAAACAGAAGTTAAGTGACTTGCCCAAAGTCACACAGCTAGTAAATGTCTGAGGCTCAATTTGAACTCAGGTCTTAACTGCCAGCACTCTATTCACTGAGCACCTAGCTGCCTCCAAGGCAAATACAGATCAGGTGACTTAGGTTGCACAGCTAATGAGGCCAGATTTAAATTCACATTCTCTTAGGTACACATGTTTCTGACTCTAGGCACAGGGATCCACCCAAGTCATTACCTAACCACCAGCTTCAGAAGGTTTACAGACAAATCAGGGGAAATATACACATAGATAGGGAGTCATTCAGAGCTCAGGAAGCTTCTCTGGGGATTCTTGAGTTGGATTTTGAAGGGACATGGATGGCCTGGGACAAGTGCAGAGAGCAGGACAGGTTTGGGCTGGGTTGGGGAAGAGCTGACCTGGGAGGTAGCTGCTGGGAAAAGGAAACCAGCATCTACTGGTTTCTTGTTTGAACTAATTTTTCTTTCTAACTATATGTTGTTTAATTATTTCTGTGATGAAGGCCTGAAAATGTCCTCTAAATTTCAGTATCTTGGGATAAAGCCCTCTTTTTCCCATCTTGGTTTTGGTTCTGCTCCCTCAAATCAATGGGTAGAAGTTATCAGAAGGAAGACTTTTTATTCAAGAAATACTTTCAAAGCAGTTGCTGCCCAGCAGTGGAACTGGCTTCTTAATACAGATTCCGTCTTATTGGATATAATACAGACTCTAACCTGTGGTTGAGATAGAGACTTTCAGATTTATTTCCTTTTTCTATTTTTATTTTAAGCATCAAACACAGACTTGATGACCATCTGCCAAGACTATTGCAGAAGGTAAGGCAGTGAAATAAATTACCTTCAATGTCCCTACTGTGATTCTATCATTTTATACATGAAAACTGTAAAATGTCCCATAGCACTATACCAGTGTCCTGCAATATAGTCTTGACAGATTTTAGGCTGGACCCCTTTCCCCCATTTCCCCCCAGAGAATCACAAGGAATATGTCCCAAAGACATTTAGATCCACATTGAATGTTTAGATCATTGACTTCAAGCCAAAAGGGGCTTTAGTGATCATCTGGTGTTCATTTTACAGATGAGGAAACCGAGGCCCAGAAAGGTTGAGGAATTGGCCCAAAGTCACATATGCGACAACCAGTAGATCCAAGATGTGAACACAAATCATCTCATTCCAAATCCAGTGCCCTTTTCAAAGTTTCATATACTCTGTTCCATCAAGGATACATGAAGTTCCTATGTAATGTCTTGCGGCAAACTGGGCCAACCCTTCCTCCTACCCAACTGTCATGTGTCACTTTTATCACCCTCCAACAGTATAGGCTATATCCTTTACAGAGAGCCTCAATTATCTTTTTCTCAGACCAATAATAGGAAGAAAATTATAAAAGAGGGAAATGAAGCTAATTTCCATATGATATGTGTCAGGAGAACAGTAAAATTCTTGAGTTCATGGGGAATGCAAGCCATTTACTCATTTATGGTCCCAGAATGATCCAATGTCGGCTACACGGCAGACAGGCTCATAAAGCCGATTCCATCTCCTTCCAGCTAATGCCCCTGTAAATGAGAATGCTGATGCCACCCTGGGGCTGGAATGACACACATCCCATGATCTCAGGTTGTCTCTCTGTCACAGGGAGGCATATAGAAAGCCCCAGGCTGTGGGTCACTGTAGGTTTTGACAGGTTTCTATGGTTTCAGGCAAAGAACAGCAGGTTTCTATGTAATCACCTTTGTCTCTCTTCTTCTCCATGGCCCATGATTTGAGGTGATGTTCTGCTCTCTCT
>NW_027185797.1:18315642-18322890 GCF_028583685.1 Petaurus breviceps papuanus | reverse complement strand
TTCTTTCTTTCTTTCTTTCTTTCTTTCTTTCTTTCTTTCTTTCTTTCTTTCTTTCT
Organism: Petaurus breviceps papuanus; assembly: GCF_028583685.1. Lineage (NCBI taxonomy): Eukaryota > Metazoa > Chordata > Mammalia > Diprotodontia > Petauridae > Petaurus > Petaurus breviceps. The sequence goes on along the minus strand of NW_027185797.1, from coordinate 18,322,834 downwards.
TTCTTTCTTTCTTTCTTTCTTTCTCTTTCTTTCTTTCTATCTATCTATCTTTCTTTCTCTCTCTCTTTCTTTCTTTCTTTCTTTCTCATTTTCTTCCCTCCTGCTCCTTTCTACATCCTTTCTTTTCTATCTCTCCTCTTTCTTCATTATCTATCTTTCTCTCCCTCTTTCTCCCCTCTCTTTCTTTTCCTTTTTCTTCCCACCTCTCTCTTCCTCCTTTACCCTCTCTCACTCTCTCCTTCTTCTGGCCCCCTCTCTCTACCTTCCTTCCTTCCTTCCTTCCTTCCTTCCTTCCTTCCTTCCTTCCTTCCTTCCTTCCTTCCTTCCTTTCTTCTTTCCTTCCTTCCTTCCTTCCTCCCTCCCCCTCTCCCCACCCTCCTCTTGTCTCTCTCTCTCCCTTTTCTCACCCCTCCCATATCCTTGGTTTCAGGCCAAAGTGCCTTGTGGGGGATGTGCTTTCAAGTGAAAACATACAGTCATTGGCCTAAAAGGCCAAAAATTACTCTCAGGAAGATTGAAATGGGATTCTGCTAGGACTAGCTGGCACGTTGATATAACTGGCCGTTTTACATGGAGATTTCTGCAAAACATCCAAATGTACAAAGAGAGAACATCTACACCATCCCTGGATTGGTTTGAAAGCCTGAAGTCCCTTCATTGCAAAGCTATTTCCCTATTACAAAGACATCCCCCTCCTTTCATCTTGATAGTCTTTGATTCTGTCCAGAAAAGTTAAACCTTTAATATGTAAGTAGACATTTTAATTCTTTTAAAGGCCTTTTTAACTCTAATGGAAGCACAATTGTGTTTTTCAAACATTGGCAACTCAGAAACCATTGAATCAGGGTTGGCCAACAGGCCTATTTCACTTATCATTTGGGGAACAAACAGCCACATAAGAATCATGGGCATGTTTAAAAGTTAGCCAAGTTTTTGAGGCTATGCTATACGGCCCTTGCCTGCCAGGTCAAATCATTAAGAAATGGCTTGCTTAATTATCCTTGGCAACATTTTAATTATCAGCTGATAGCGGGCTCCCTTCTAGCTATTTGTATGGATGGAGGCATTCCTCAGCTCTAGCCAGAAAGACAGAGTTTGGTAAAAAAAAAAAATGAGCAGTGAGTCGATAGAAAGCACTTTCTGTTCTCAACAGGGCTGCATCTCCTTGATTCAGAGCTGATTGTAATGGTCATTGTTGCTTCTCATGCCCTTCTCACAGGGTTAATTGCAGACAGCAGTTCAGTCCCCCCATTCTTAGTGGAGAGAGGGTTACTTAGCAGCGTTTCTCTTTGATGAGCAGAGAAGGATCCAGACATGGCTTGCCTTTCTCTCTCTGCATTTTCTCTACTTGATTTAAGACTGAGAAGCCTGAAATGTTCTCAAAGAAATATAGTGAAAAAATCATTTGACATTCTTTGATATGAGGCAAAGAGGTTAAGTGACTTGCTTGTAGGACCTTGAGTAGGTATGACCTGGGCCTCAGTTTCCTCATCTGTAAAATGAGAGAATTGGATTAGATGTCTTCTGAGATTTTATCCTTTTCTATGATCCTAGGTCTAAGGTCGACCTGGAGCAACCCAGGACAGGAATTAAATATAATTTAATCCTATTTGAAGGAACGCCAGTATACCTTATATTGTTAGAGTTACTGGTGAATAGCCTCATGGACATGCTGTATGACCACTAGCTGCAGGACCTGAGAATGTTTAGTCCTTGGAGGCAGCCTTTTGACTGAGTTCAAGTTTTATAGAACAGACCCTTTTATTAAGGGGAATTGTTCTGTGAAGTTTGGATTCAATCAAAGAGGCACACTTGAGGACCTAGAGGGCCACATTGGTCTCAAGACAGCAGGTTCTCCACCCCTAGTTTAGATTATAGAAGATAAGCTTTTGTGGGGAATCAGGGAAGTAACATAACTATCTTTCAATATTCCTATCTTTGGAAGTCCAGTGATTAACATAGCCCCTAGAACAAAGTAAGGACCTAATAAGTGCTTTTTGAGTAGTGAAGCAACTTGAAGGGGTTGGAATATAAAGGAGAGAGTAGGTTTGTTCTGCATGATCCAAGAGGGCAAAATTAGGAACCAAGGAGGAAGGTACAATGAGAAAGACTGAAGCTTGAAGTCAGCACTTTGTAGCAGTGAGAACTGTCCCAAAGAGCTACCTTGGGAGTAATCCTATGAGGAATTACTTTAAGGAATTTAAGCAAAGGAATCCTTTAAGCAAAGGCTGGTTAAGTATATATTGTAAATAGCATTTTTGGTCATGTATGGGTTGGGTGAGATGGCCCCTGAGGTCCCATTCTATGCTGTGGTTCTGAGATTCTATGTCCAGCTAAATTAAAACCAAAGAAATGTCACAAAACAACTCTACTTTCCACTGCCAGTGAGTTAGTCTGTTGAGACTTCAGCATCTCTGATACACTGTTGTAGCTGGCCAATTATCTCAAGCAGGTGGTTTTTCTAATGTGAAAACTGTGTACAGAAGAGAGGGAGCTACTCTTTAAAACTGACCTTTTGTGTGCCATATTTTATTCATAATTTTTAGCTGAGAAGGCTACACTATTATTAATTCTATTTAATTGGCACTACCAATTCATTGAGTTCAGAGTAAAATGTCTAAACTTCTCCATATTATTTGATACCTTCTTTTACATTTTTTAGGAACTCCTAGTTCCTCTTTCCTCTAAGTCCAATAAGCATTATTAAACTGTCCAGAGATTTGAGTGATCCAGTCACTGTAAAGATAAGTAGGAAATTATGAAAATGTCACAGGGTGCCATGCAGAGATGGTTAGAGATGAACTATTATGACCCAAGGTAAGTCACCTAACATCATTGTTTTCTTATCTATAAAATTAGGAGACTAAAGTAGGTTATCTCTAAGATTTCTTTCTACTCTATAGGATCTTGTGACGTCATGATATTAGAAATATATCACAGGGCATTGTGGCGAGGTGTGTGGAGATGAGCTGTGTCACCCAGAGTAAGTCACTCTGGACTTACCCTCTGGACATCTATGTAATGGGAAGTTTGAACTAGGTGGCCTCAGGTCCCTCCAGCTCTAAAACTTCATGAGGACTGATCCCCCAGAACAGTCATTTTGGGAAGGCATCAAGGGAAGGAAGACGAGTCAAAGATCTAGGGATTCCCCACGCATTTCTAAAAGCACTTGAAATCAACAGACTAACTTAGCTCTATATACACTCTCAGGATATTCCCAGCCTACCCTCTCCTCCTTCCTGGGCTGTTTCTTCTTCCTAGAAAGAAAGCCTGCTCTTGGCAACTGATGCTTTGAAGGAGCAATAGGTCGAATTATTCCTGAAGGAAAATCCATGGCAGAATAAATCAAGTCTAATGGTGAAGGGATCAGTTTTTGCAGCTGAGTGACAGACAAGCTTGTGGATGCCAGCAAGACCTGGGCAGCGTTGGGCAACCTTAGGGACAGGGGCCTTTCTCTTCAGTATCTCTGAAACGCAATCCTGGCACAGGATTCAATCAATGAACAGGCATTAAGCCCCTACTATATGCAAGGCATTGGGAATATTAAGACAAAACTGAAGGAGTTGCTTTCCTCAAGAAGCTGACTTTCTGTGGATAGTGAAAATCCATTCAGACACAAATAAACCCAGTACTTAGGAGAAGGAAAGAGAAGAAGGGAATAAAGTGACACAGTGATATAGCACCTAATGTGTGCTGGCACCATACTAAGCACTCATTTGATCCTCACAACAACCCTAAGAGATCAGTGCTGCTATTATCATCCATATTTTATAGTTGGGGAATCTGAGGCAGAGAGGAGTTGAAGTGAGGTCACACAGCTAGGAAGTGTCTCAGGCTTGATATGAGCTTGGGCCTGCCTGACTAGACCCAATGACCTATCCCTTCCTCTCCCTGCCTCTGTCCTTGCACATAATAGATACATAAAGACTAGATGCTGGACTGCCCAATATAACACACATGCTATCTCTGCCCATAGAACATCAGCTCTTTGGGTTTATCTTACTTTTTTCTAAATACTTGGCGATTGACTGATTGGGGAGCAAAGGAGAAATTAGACAGAGCTCTCTATGAGGATTTGTGGAGAGATCAGGATTAGCTGGAAGGGGTGGGGGTGAGGGGAGTGTCCAGAGCATCCAAGCCTTGGAAGTCGCTTAGGGCAGGGGAGAGAACAGCAAGTTTGGAATCCAAGGATCTGGGTTCCAATAGCTCTGACCCTTGAAACTTGTATGACTTTTCCTCACCTGTAAAATGAGGAGATAGGACTGATGACCTCTGGAGTAATTATCTCCAAATACATAACCTTCTGATCCTAAGAAGGAAAATCCTATGGGAGTAGAGGAATGCTTCCCAGGCATAAGGGATGGACTATGGAAATGCTGGGAGCAGGAAATGGAATGTACTGTTCATTGGTGGAACAGCTAATCATGCTGTGTGCTAAAACCCAGAGTACATGGAGGGAAGTCACAAGAAATCAGACTGGCCAGAGAGTCTGGAGCCAGGTGAGAGAGGGCTTTCGGTGCCACGCTGAGGAGAAATTGGGCCTTTATCTTTAAGGCCATAAAGAGCCACTCAAGATTTTATAGCAGTGAAAAGACACAATCAGGACTTTGACAGCCATATGAAGGGTGGATGAGAGCAGGGAGAGCGAGGGACGGGGGAGAGAACAGCTACAAAGGTTATTACAATCAACAGTTGAAGCAAGAAAGCAATGGGGGCCAGGGTAGAGTGACATCCTCATGGGCAGAGAGAAGGGCACACTCCAGAGATTGGGGGGGGGGGGGGGGGAGGAGAGACCATTAACAAGAGTAAATCAGCCTGAAAAGATTGGAATGACATTCTGGGACTTAGGGAAGTGACAGAAATGGCTACTTACTTGGGGAGCTGTTTATATGGTAAACCATATACTCTTTTCTTCTGTCTCCTTTCAGTCTTTGTTCTGTCTCTATATCCATACGCACGCACACAAACCACAAATGTATGCATATACACACGTATGAGTATGCATACTTGTATACATATATACACAATATATACAAACACATATGTGCACATGATTATATATGATGCATTTCATTATGCCTTGTGTGTACGTGTATAATTATAATATGTATAGTTATACACATATGATATTTGTATGTTGCATGTGTATTCATGCACACATAAACAAACATACATTTTATATGTGTGTATTATATACATATGTTTGTATTATATACTATATACATTATATGTGTTATGTGTATGACGTATATATGTGTGTACACACATACATACATATGTGTGTATACATCTATATGTGTGTGTATGTATATATGTGTGTGTGTGTGTGTGTAGATGCTCCTCCAAGCCAATAGGAAAGAAGCCTTGCCCTGGAAAGGAAGGGAATGTTTCATTTCATTTCTTTTGCTGACATCAAAGTCTGGACTCTTTCAGGCTTTCTTTGTTACTGTTGTTGGTTTCTTTGCTTCTACAAAGCATTGAGGAGCTTAATTAAAATCCTTTTAATGGGCACATTCTATCAAGCTCACAGTTCCCCTAGAAAAAAACATGTTTCTCTTTTCCCCTTATTGAATTTCATTGTAAGAGAATCAACAGAGAAAAAATGTGAAAATTGCCATCACTAAAATAAATGGGGGGAAAGCCCATGTCTGAATCTGAATCACAGCAAAGCCAGGGGTATTTTCAGCTTAACTCTCCTAAAAATGAAAATAAAACAAAACAAAACAAAACACCAGAGTTCCAGTGTGCACACAGGCCAGGACTTTGATGATAAATACACAGCTCAATTGACATCAGTTTTCATGGCAGCGCTCTCTGACTTGGTTTCTGGTAAGCAGGATTATCAGCGGAAAGAGCAGCATGCTCCATGGTGTGGAGTCAAAAGACCCGAGTATGAATCCTGCCTCTATCAAACACGCCTTGTGTGACCTTGGGTGAGTCACTTAAGCTTGAGGGGGTCTCAGTTCATCAGCTGTAAAGTGAGGTGATTGGTCTGAGTTAATAATAACAATTGGTCCAAGTTATTAATAATAATTGGTCTAAGTTAATAATAAATAAGACCTTTTTGTTCTGTGATGTTTGGATTCCACCAAAGGGCCACACTTGGGGACCTAGAGGGCCACATATCACTCTGAGTAACTCTAAGTTCCCTTCTAGCAGTAAACCTGTGATCATAGGAATAGGAGACTTTGATGACTATTTGTATTTGAGGCAGAGAGGAAGATTGCCACCTATTGTTAGACTTTACCCTTAAAAGAACAGTTCCAGGGCCTCACCAGTGGGAAAAGACTTCCCAGGGGGCTATTGCAATAGATCATGAAGCACTGAGTGAGGGCAGTGTCAATGCCAGTGGGGAGAAATGGGTGGACACAAGAAATATTGAAGAACTGGAATCAACCAGATTTGGTGATGGCGAGATGGAGAGGGCAAGAGATGAATAACAACTACAGGCTAGAGAATTCCAGAGCAAGTATCCAGTGTTCTCTTTTCTTTTATTTTCTTATAACAAAATTCAATAAGAGAGACCAAAAATTTTTAGGGAAATTCCTTCCTTCCTTCCTTCCTTCCTTCCTTCCTTCCTTCCTTCCTTCCTCCTTCCTTCCTTCCTTCCTTCCTTCCTTCCTTCCTTCCTCCCTTCCTCCATCCTTCTCTCTCTTCCTCCCTCCTTCCCTTCCTTCTTTCTTCCCTCCCATCTTTCCTCTTTTCCTTCTTTCCTCCCCTCCTTTTTTCCTGAGGCCGTCCAGATGGACACAGATCATAAATTTAGGATTAGAACAGATTTTAAGGATCATCTGGTCCAACCCTGTTTTTTTTTTTATTTTCCCCATTTTTATTTAAAGTATTGAGTTCCAAATTCTATTTCTCCCCCCTCCCCTCCCCTCTCTGCTACTCTTCTTGAGATGGTGAGCAATCAAATATAGGTTATACATGTACAATTATGTAAAACAAGAAGACTTGAATAAAAGAAGGGAAAGAAAGAAGAAAGAAAGGAAAGAAAGAAAGAAAGAAAGAAAGAAAGAAAGAAAGAAAGAAAGAAAGAAAGAAAGAAAGAAAGAAAGAAAGAAAGAAAGAAAGAAAGAGGAAGAAAAAGAGAGAGGAAGAAAAGAAGGAAGGAAGGAAGAGAGAAGAAGAAGAGGAGGAAGAGGAGAAGAAGAAGAAGAAGAAGAAGAAGAAGAAGAAGAAGAAGAAGAAG
>NW_027185797.1:18273945-18310642 GCF_028583685.1 Petaurus breviceps papuanus | reverse complement strand
AGACAGAGAGACAGAGACAGAGACAGAGAGACAGAGACAGAGACAGAGAGAGAGACAGAGAGAGAGACAGAGAGAGACAGAGAGAGAGACAGAGAGACAGAGACAGAGACAGAGATTCAGAGAGAGACAGAGACAGAGAGAGACAGAGACAGAGACAGAGAGACAGAGAGAGACAGAGAGAGAGACAGAGACAGACAGACAGAGAGAGAGAGAGAAAGGAGGAGGAGGAGAAGGAGAAGAAGAAGAAGAAGAAGAGGAGGAAGAGGAAGAAGAGAAAGGAGGAAGAGGAGGAGGAGGAGGAGCAAAGACAGTGAGTTCTTGGCACCTAATCTGTTCTTCCATTTAATTATTTATATTGTGTCTGCATTCTTCTTTTGTATTCTCCCATTAGCCTGGAAGTTTCTTTTGGGACCTTATAAAGCCTCAGATTCTTGCCAGTCCTTAAGGCTGTTAGTACCACATGGATGCCAATAAATGTGTGGCAATTATCATAAATCAATCAACAAACATTTATTAAATACGTGCTATGAGCCGAGCATATTGTGACAGTGAATATGATCCAGGAGGTCCCCATGCATGCATGTATATGAATACATATATGTACATACATTATGTATATAGAAACAGATTTCTATATCTTGATATATTCCATATCTATATACATACATACATATATCTGCATATCTATAATGTATGGGAGCAGGTAGTGGTAGAGTGGATAAATCGTTGGGCCTGGAATCAGGAAGACCTGAGTTCAAATCCTGCTTCAGGCACAAGCTATATGACCCTGACCAAGTCACTTCACCCTGTTTGCCTCAGTTTCCTCATCTGTAAAATGACCTGGAGAAGGAAATGACAAACCACCCCAGTATCTTTGCCAATAAAACCCCAAATAGGGTCACAAATGACTGAAACAACTAAACAACAAAAACCATGGGGATAGGGAGTTCCCAGATGAAGAAATTTCCTCAAGCCAATGAAGGTCAGCACCTTTTCTACAATTTATAGACCTAAGGAGCTGCCTCAGTTGCACTGATAAGTTAAGGGGCTTTCCTAGAAATTCATAGCTAGTATGAGTCAGAAGCAGGTCTGAACCCTGGTCTTCCTGACTCGAAGGGCAATTCTCCAATATAGTGATCTGAAAATAATAAGAAAAAAGTGCTGTGGCAGTTAGTAATAACAGGGACTTTGTGACAAGTTAGGGATTAGATAGCATTAAAATGTTTACTTGCTGTGTGAATTTCCATTCACACTATTACTTTGGAACTGAAACTATGAGAATGTTTAGAATTTGCTCCTATCCGGCCAGCTCCTTAACCCCATCTTCCTCCTCGATGGGCAGATTCCCAACTTTGTTTCATACTAGTAAGACGGGGGAGGCGAGGGTGGCACTCCCTCTTACTGACATTAAGGACCTTCGATGCAGGCACTGTGGTAATAAAAATGTTGATCGTGAAAATTATGAAAAGCCTGGGGATGCCATAAAAAGTCTGATCTTTGATGGACTCCAGGCCCAGGTGCTCATAAACCAAGATATGAATATTGCCACAAATACGTGTCTACTTGGCATGAGCGCAAGCAGCAGACTTTGGGAAGGGCGTGATTGTTACTGGGTGAGAAGATGATGTAGCAGAGGGAAGCTTGAGGGGTGGCGTCTAGTTTAGCATGGTAGCGTCAGGAAGACTTTGTAGTGTGGAAGGGGGTCTGCAAGGTAGACAGGAAGGGAAATGAAAAGGACAGGAGTTGGAAACTGCAGCATCAAGGGATTAGAAGATGGGTGCACAGGAAGCAGCAATTTCCTTGCGCAAGAAGAGGAAAGGACAAAGCCCTCTGAGTGGGTTGGCCTCGGCAATAGTTTTGCACCTCCCACCTTGAGCCAAACAGGAGTACCAATTGAGAAGCAGGACACCTGATTGCTGGTGTAGCCGCCAGGGCCTGGTGCTCCTAAGGTTCATCATTGATATTCATTGGGCTATTTAGTATGGAAGCCATATACAATGCTGATGTCTATTAGACTTAGCCACTGGATTCCAGGGGAGTCCAGGCCATTGCTTTGTGCCGCAGGAGCAGATTTAATAAGAGGGTTCTGAAGTCCCTTCCAATTCTCCAATGCTAAGATTGGATGCTGTTTTCCACCCCCACTCCACTAGATGTTTTTGACATCCCTACACATTTTTTGCAGTGTACACATCATTTTAAGCTGTGAGATGCACTCGATTCCCAAAAGCAAAGTGTAGAAAAATGAATTAAAGGCCTTGAAATAGAAGATGTGGGTTCCATTTCTGACCCTGACATTTCTTAGTTGTGTAATCTTGAAGGAATTGCTTAGTTTTTTTTTTTTCTATAAACTGGGAGTGAGAGGTAGAATGATATAGTTAATAGAGAGCCCATATTGGAGTCAGGACAGCTTGGGTTTAAATCCCACTTCTGATCCAACCCCCCTGTGTGACCCTGGGCAAGTCACATAACTTCTCAGTGTTTCAGGCAAGATTGTAAAGAAAGTAGCTATCTGTTATCAGTACAAAGAGTTTGTTCATATACTGCCAATTCATTGGGGGCCATCCAAGAAACAGTTACAAAGAGGCAATATGGTTAGAATAGTTAGTATTCTGTATTGGATCCCAGAACTAGATAACTTCTTGCACTAAATCTAGGATTCTATAAGAATTGAAAAAGATAGATCCCTGCTATTAACTTTATGATACAGTTGCTATAAACAGTAGTATCTGAGGCTCCCTTTCTTACCAGCCACTTGACCCATCTTGGAAGAATCATTGAGTTCATTTTAAAAGTAATCATGGTGCTGTAGTACTACAACCCTATAGCTTATGTCTTGTATATATTCAAAGCTCAAAGAACTGAGTAACCCAGACTACTCTGAATAAAGTCTGCTTTATATCTGAGTTGTCAGAAAGAAAAAATAATTCAGAAAACAGTGAGGGATTAAGATCAATCCACTAGTCAAATGATAGACATCATTTTGGAAACAAGGGAAGTGGTTAGGAATAACTTAATGTTTTTCCATTGGCACATTTGTATCAGGGCTAATAAATGGTCATCATAAATGAATTAGGAGAGCATTGCTTTCCATCCAGCATAAAGAACTGGACTAGAAATTGGCATCTGGAACGGAACTTTCAGGTCCTGTCTGATGCCAGTAGATTCTTAAGCCAAGATCAATAGTTAAAGTCCAAAGAAAAAAAGACAGAGGAAATATTGTGAGATGTGGCATGTCATTTAGGGGCATGGCAATGCATTTTCTCTGGGGATCAATATATAATGCAGCCACAATGATGATGATTGTCAAATTGCAACTTATTCAAACTGTCAGATTTGAATGGAGTCAATGGTCTCCTCTTAAAGACCAGCTCAAGTTCTTCAGGAAGGTTATTTTCTTTATCTGGCCTTTAGCATAATTTGTCTGGGGTTTTTTTCATTGTGGCAAAAATATTCAAAACCTATCCATGAGAAAGCAAAAAGAGCCACTGATTTGAAGTTAAAATACCTGAAATCAGCTCCTTGTTTTCTTTTTGGTTGTATATATCGCGTGTATGTAGTTATTTTCATGCTATCTCTCATTAAGTTGTGAGCTCTTGCCTTGAGAGACTACTGTTCTTTCCCTTTCTTTGTGTAACCCTGCCTTCCTTTTCCCAGAATGCTCTAGGAACCAATCACAGTCACCTAGCCACACAGCTTCCCAGAGTTTCTCTCCCAAACATCTGGAGCTAAGCATTCCATGAGTGCCTTGCCTTACACGACATGGTTATATTTCCAGTATATAGCATTGTTCCTGCATCCAGTAAGCCCGTAATTAATGCTTGTTGATTTATTGATTTGACTGACTGACTTGGATCAATCCAGTATTACAACATCCTGGGCTTGCTCCCCCTAGCCCTCCACGCGGGACCATTTAATTTCTGAATATGTGCTCAACTTGTCCCAGGAATGGGACTAATCCAGTCCCAGACAGGAAAAATGTAAAGATCCTTGGATCTGTGGCTAAAGGGTCAGGCACATCACATCAGCCTTGACACTGGACCTCACTCTGACCTTTTACTCTAGTCTATGTTCAATAACTAGGCCCTTTTCATGTTTCATTCTTTCCTGTCTTCCCAGAGAATTGCAGCCTTGCCCCTGACACTCCAACCCTCAGCTATGATCTTAGACCTGAGCTTTTTCCCTCTCAGGTGCCACAAGTCTTACCAGGTGTTGACCATCTGTTGGCCTCAATCTCTGCTTGCTTCCTGTTCTTAGAGCCCCCTTGACACATGCTCCTCCCACATGCTGAGGTGTCCATCTGTTGCCTGCTGACAGACCTCTTTGATGATTTGCACCCACCTGCCTGAACTTCCTCTTTTTGAATGTTGCTAAGCCATGCCTAGACTGCCAGCATGCCCTGTTTTGTTGAGGCTGGTCCTGATGAGTGCTCTACTTCTTGCTTCTGACATTAAAGGGTGCAGAGGAAAGGAAAGAAGGAAGAAAGGTAGGAAGGTAGGAAGAAAGAAAGAAAAAGAAAGAAAGAAAGAAAGAAAGAAAGAAAGAAAGAAAGAAAGAAAGAAAGAAAGAAAGAAAGAAAGAAAGAAAGAAAGAAAGAAAGAAAGAAAGAAAGAAAGAAAGAGAGAGAAAGAAAGAGAGAGAGAAAGAAAGAGAGAGAGAAAGAAAGAGAAAGAAAGAGAGAGAGAAAGAAAGAGAAAGAGAGAAAGAAAGAAAGAGAAAGAGAGAAAGAGGGAGAGGGAGAGGGAGGGAGGGAGGAAGGAAGGAAGGAAGGAAGGAAGGAAGGAAGGAAGGAAGGAAGGAAGGAAGGAAGGAAGGAAGGAAGGAAGGAAAGAAAGAGAAGAAGAAAAGGAAAGAAGGAAGGAAAGAGAGTTGAGGAGGAAGAAAGAGAGAAAAAGAGAGGGGCAGGAAGACAAGGAGAAAGAAAGAGACAGAATGAGAGAGATGGGCAGGCAGAGAAAGAGAAAGAGATGAGAGAGAGACAGAGAGAGAGAGAGAGGAGGAGGAGGAGGAGAAGGAGAAGAAAAAGAAGAAGAAGAAAATACTTCCCTGCAAAAAAAGAGAAGAAGAAAAAAAAAACTTGGGGGAGAGTGGCATCCTATGAACATTTGGATAAAGGCGTTTTTTTTTGGGGGGGGGGGTCTGTTCATCCCAAATACGGATGCTTAAATCCAAGCGGTAAAAGGGAAGGTATGGTGATGGAAAACATCAGACTGTGAGCCAAGGGCACTTTACTGGGTAGCCTAGATCAACTCCACATCTTCCCTGTAGTTTGCTCACATTTCAGTTTTCCCCTGAACACGAAGTCACCAATTCCGAGTCTTAGCGTGGGACGGATCTCCGAGGACGCCTAGTTCTGTCAGAGCAAGAACAGCCAGAATATTTGCGTCTATAGGATACTTTGAGATTTTCAAGTCACTGTACACACATTATCTTATTTGGTCCTGACAACAACTTTGAGAGGCAGTTGTTATCAATATCCTCATTTTATAGATGAGGGAAACAAGGCTGAGAGAAGTCCCGTGACTTGTCCAGAGTCACACAGATGGGAAGTGTCTGAGGAAACATTTTAACTCAGGTCTTCCTGACTCCAAGTCCAGTGCCCTGTCTCCTGTAGCAGACACAGCAGCAGCAGAAGAAGAATCAATAATAATATAGCGGAATAAACAATAGCAACAACTCCAATTTAGACAACACCTGAAGATTGGCAAAGTACTTTACATAATCTCATTTGATCCTGACAAGAAACTCCTTTTATAAATAGGCAAATTTAGGCTTAGAAAGTTAAATGATTGGCCCAAAGTAACACATTTCTGAGGCAGGATTTGAACCCCCCTCTTTCTGATTCCAAGCCAAGTATACTCCCCACCCCATCATGTTGTGTCCTAATTAAACAAATCCCAACAATTGATCATGCAGCTTTTTTCTAGGAAGAGTCACCATGAGACCCTATCAATTGGATAAGACCACCTTTCCATTACTGAATCCCTGGATCTTCCTCTACATTGTTTTGAAATTCTTGAACACAAGAATGGAAATATGAACACTATATGGAAATTCGTTCCACACTGATGTCTCTCTTACTGTTGGGAACTGTATCCTAACATAGAGCCTAAATCTGTCACAATTTCTTGCCACTGGCTCTTCGTTGGCCCTCCGAGGCCAAGTAGAAGGAAGCTGATCCTCTGCTATCTTGTGACTCAATGATATGACCAACTGAAAAAAACCCTGAAATAGCTTCAGAATCCTTTTAGAAACTCTCACCCACATTAGTACTTTCTAAGAACACCATGACATAAAGGGCTATCACCTCAAAGACAGCCTGGACCTCAAAAAGTATTTTTAGTCATGTGATTTTTTTTGCTTGACAGAGGGGGCTGGGTTGTTAAACAAGGAGGACTGGGAGTCAGGGTACCTAGATTGCAGACTAACAGATGGTCAGCAACAAAGGGTGTGTGTTTTACTGGCACAAAGAAGGTGTTAAATACATACTAATTGATTGATTGACTTATTGATCACCACGTGTGTGACTTTGGGTGTTGATTAATCTATGGGTCTTATTTTGATTTATCTATAAAGTGGCAGGTTTTTATAAAATGACCTATGAGGTTCATTCCATCCCTAAATCCTAAGTTCCTTCCCTAAATTCATGTGAAATTCTTGAAGACTCAAATCTTTCCTTGCCTGTTTATTTTCTGTTCTTTAGTAGATTCCTGAGGCTATCTCTGTAAGTGAGGAACTCTGAAATTCGTTATTGGCATAGGGTGCAGCAAAGTACCTCCAGGTAAAAGAATTCTGGACTTTGTGTTTTAACAGTGACTCCCATGCTGATTTGGGAGTAGACCACTTGCTTATGCTGCTTCTACTTTAGTTGCTTTACTTGGAAAATTAGGAAGCAAATGCTAAGTCTCACTAATGACTTTATGGAATTTTGATGAAGAATAGAGATCCACAAAGCAAATCTCAAGCTGTCTAAATACTCCAAAATAAAAAAAAAAAATAAGGCTTCTATGTATCTAGGGGGAGAGGCAAAATTATATCATTATTGACTTCATGGCTCACCGAAGTTGTACTTGCCATATTTTTGTTCAAATCATATATATTCTTAAACTCGACAAGAATTTAATTTGCCTTTTGAGGACTCTTTCTGTTCACCAAAAGATGGCCTGAAGAATTACAAAGTGGGACAACTTTGAGGTCAGGAAGACCTGGTTTAAACTCCTTCCTCTAATGCAAGACTTGTGTAGACATGGGAAATTCCCCTAATTTCTCAATGCCCAAGCAACTCTTTATGTTAAGGCAGAGCTGCTGGTCTGCATAGAGATCTTCCATACAGGATCATCAAAATTGGGATTAAAGGAACCTTAGAAGGTATCTGGTCCAACTCTTTCATTTTACAAATGAGGAAACTGAGATCTAGACTTGACTTCCTGAAGACCATATAGTTGGTAAACAACAGAGCTGATATTTGAACCCGGTTATTCTTGGGTCCAGAACCAGCGATCTTTCAGTGACACCTTGCCTTGTATTTTTCACTGTATACATTTTAGATCACCTATAGCCAACAGCCTGCATTTAACTTGTCCCCATAGTTGATCGTTCCACTTGAAGTTGTAGCAAAACTTTGCTTGATGGACAGGCAGTCAAGAGAGTTACCTGAATCATTTATATGGCCTCAAACTCTGTGATATTCTCAGCTTCAAATTATGAGACATGACTGTTCCCTGAACAAACACTGCTAGATCATTTTATTATTCTTTGAAGCACAAAAAAATATTGTAAACCTGACTTTCTAAACAAGTATGAATTTTCAGGGAGGCAAAGAAAGACTTCTAATGGGAGAATACATCCCAACATCTCATCAGTCATAATAGAGTAATTTTCCAACATTTTTCATCACCTAATTAGATCATGTTTCTTTTATGTGCTCTTGTACTCAACAAGAGACCAAGGGTTCTTTCTGGGGCCATTTTAGAAATGCACCATATTACCATTTTGTTGCACTTTAGTTACAGAATGCTCAAGACAAAACCATTAAGGACCCCAAAACAGTGCCTAGCCAAACAAATCCATTTAAAATAATTTATTTCTTATCTTGAGGCCTGAGAGTTTTCCTAGTTGCATAATTATTACCTGCAGTTGTCCGTACAGAGTGAAAATGCAGTTACAGCAACAAAAGACAAACAAAACAAAAAATCATGCTCTGACAGCTCAGACAACAAGGCTACTTGACAGGTAGGGCTTTGAGCTCTGTGATGCAAGCTGATAATACTTTTCCCTCTACCATTTCCTTTCTTTTTTTAACCTAGCCTTAAATCATTGAATGGGTGTTGCCTCAGACAAACTGAGACCTGGGAAAGACCTTAGCTTAAGAAGGCCAAAGTCTCCCACTGTATCTAAAGCCATCTCCAGTTGCCCTGATGTATATCTTGACACTTGACTCAGATGATTCTGGAAGGAAGAGTGAAGCTGGTGACTTTGCACAGTCCTACTTTCACTTCAATTCACTTGCAAGTCAAGACATCACCCTCCTGATGTTATTGGTCCTCTTCGAGAACAAAGAACAAACAAGGATCACAATGTATCTTGCATGTATCTATTGGTGTATTAGTGCTCTGATCCTCTAGGTTGTGAACTCCTTGAGGGCAATCTATTTTTACTTACTTGTGGAGATCTACTGTTTAGCACAGTGCCCGGTACATAGTACTTAAGTAAAGTACTTAATACAGGTTTGTTGATTGATTGATGGTAGCAAGAGGCTGTGGCAGACTATGAGGTGGTTAAAATAAACACATGGAAATTTTCATAAGGGGAAAGTTAATTGACTCACTTACTGTGGTGGATAATTCTCTGGGTTTTCTGAGGAGTCCATTAGCTCCTTCATTATGCCTGTTTTGGTAATAAATAATATAGCTCAGATTGATTCCTCAGTTATTATAAATTATCCACCACACCATTTGGACTGTGCCACTAGGTTCTCTGTATTTCTCCATATCCTCCAAAGAAACACATTCTTGTGATTTCAATGAGCATGTTTCACCATTGATCCAACCCAAAGATCCTCTCTGTCATTCAGCACTCTCTGAAGGATGTATGTTTGTGTAAAGAAATCTGGGAAGTATAATACCTTCACACTCAACGTGGAGATATACCCCAGTTATTGGTTTTAAAGCAAGAACGCTTTAGTGATTATTCCCTTAATTTGCCCTCTACCATTAAGATCATTTGCAGTGCAGAAAAATAGTCAATATTCAAGGGAACTTCTTGTCAACTTTCAAAGATTGCTACTTACATCAGTAGAGTAAGAAGATTGGATTGAGATATCTTTAACATCCCTCCCAGTTCCGATATTCTCTGATTCTCGATATTTCCTCCCAAAGGCCAAGAATCATAATGGGAGTGGTCCCATGTAGCATCAAATTGCTCAGCAAGGGAAGCCTTCAGAATAGCATTGATCTCTAGTCTCTTATGTGAGAAATATGACTCTCTCACTGATGTGGCATTTAGTTTTTTGGATGGTTTCCACTGTGATGTCTACACACCACTTCTGTATGTACATGGCAGAACCAGATTACTAAAATATGGTCATCTTAGTGTTCAATCAGTCTTCCAGCATGCAGCCCAGCACCTTATGGATGAAGATGACTCATCTTTATAATTTCCTCTGATGAACAAAGGAAAGGGGCCCTCAGGCAAGGGCAAGAGGTAAAGGACTGCTCTAAAGCTGTGGTCCCAACATGGGACTGGAGACCTTGGAGGAGGCAAGGGGGAGGGTGATAAAGTTACTGCAAATGGTCTGAGAGTCCCTATACATTCTAAGTATTGCCATTTTGATCTTTATTTAGCTCCAAAAAATATGCAGTGTGACTCAGTATAATAAATCAACAAACATATCTTCTGTACACCGAGTAAATAATATGTTGTATTTACACATATTTATTGCCCCTTTGTAAATCTATGCATATGTGAATGTGTCAGGAAATCCCAAATTCATTCAAAATTGTTGCCAAATTCAGAGTAGCTTTCTGTAATCAAGTATTTTCTCAATCAACTGATTCTCATCACATACATTGTATCCTATGGGGTATGTGAAATTCCAAGTCATCAGAGAGGAATCCTCACACCCTAAAAGGTGGGGCCACATCTCAAAAGGCTCGCCCCTGAACATTACCTAGTGTTGTAACATGAATACTGACCAGGTCTGCTTCATGCCCTGAAGGACACTGCATCTTGAACTTGGTCCATGCTGACATCTTCTCTCATCCCTCCCCAGAAAGCACAGTCACCAAGATTAGTTAAGAGGAGCTCACTGCTCAAAGAGAAACAGGACAGGGAGGACTTGGGGAAGTTTCCCTGACACTTTTGACTTAGTCCTCATACATATGCTCATACTTTTTCTTCTACTCAGGATGTCTTGCCATTTTCCTCCTGTTTCCCCAATCCTCCCTGGACCAGACACCCAGACACCAAACCTCTTACCCTAGAAGAGTTCATCTTTTTGACTTTGGAACACTGCCCTGAGCTAAGTTTCTTCAACCTACCTAATAGTTTCCTGTGCAATGCCCAGATTGAAGATCCAAGGCCCATTTGCACTTCGTCCAAAACCTATGACTGATTGCTAAATGACCAATTGCTTTAAACTAAATTCTATGGTTTAGGTTGACTGTTTTCACCTGGACAAAATATCAGGGAATCTCATCACTTCTTTAAAAAAAAAATGATAGTCTCTGACCTTAAATGTGTGTCAATAAGTACGTACGGAAGAGATACCAAAAAATGACAGTACTTTCCAAAGCACATGTTCGCAGAGTCTTCAGGAAACCAGAGTCACCCATGTGCTATGAGTAGGTGTTGGGAAGGTCATTTCTATCCTTCTGAGAAAGGCTGGCTAACTTGGTATGTCCCTAACACCGAGCCTCCTCCGATAGACAAAGTTATGCTTGTCTAGGATGGTAAGGCATGCTTTTGGTTAGCAAAGATAGCAGATAGGCACACCTGGAATGAATCCATCAAAGATGAGAGGGTTTCATCAGAGGCAAATATGTTTGCATAGAGCAAACCCCCAAAACTAGAAATGCAAATGGGCCACACAAAAGCCAATTATCACAAAAGTGAATATAGCTTGGGAAGGGCCATCACACCCCAGGGTCCTGGAATGAGGGACTTGGAAAGAACTGAGAGATTGTCTAGAGTAGTAGTTTTCAAAGGGTTGCCTAGGAACCCCTGCAGGGGGGGCATGAGGTCAAAACTATTTTCATAATTATACCAAAATGTTTGAATTATAATATAGTAAATATCCATAGATTTAGTCCACATCAACAAAAACTCATCACGGAGAGCATCCTTAATAATTTTTAAGAGTTTAAAGGGATCCTGAAACCAGAAAGCTTGAGAAGTGCTAGACCAGTACAACTCCCTTGTGTGACAGCTCAGAGGACCAGCAAAGTGCCTTGATCAAGATCACCTTAATGAGCTTGTCAGGGGGAGAGTCAGCACTTGAACCCAGGGGTCTAGATTTCCAACACAGCTCTCTCCCTATTGATATCTGCCACTCTCTGGGGCAAAGGGAAAGACTGGTTTGTAGCAAACGAGAATATAAGTGAACTGACTGGTAGGTGACACAGTGCACAGAGCACTGAACTTAAAGTCAGGAAGACCTGAGTTCAAATCTGGCCTCAGGTCTCTCATCTATAAAATGGGCATCATAATAGCATGTACCTCACAGGGTGGTTGTGAAGATCAGATGTAATACCATGACTTTGCAAATGTAAAGCTCTTTGTAAACGCCAGTTATTATTACTATCACATGCCTTTTTGAATAAAGAGGATGAGATATATAATTATATCATTACTTTCTCCAAGTAGATCATAATAATGTCTGACATTTATATCATGTCTTAATGATGGAATATAAACTCCTTCAGGGCAGGGATTGTTTCACTGACATCTCTCTATCCCTAATGCCTAAAAAAGCATCTGGCACATGTTGTTATTGTCATTGTTAGGGTGTGTCCAGCTCTTTATGACCCCATTTGGAATTTTCTTGGTAGGGATCCTGGAGTGGTTTGCCATTCCCTTCTCCAGCTCATTTTACAGATGAGGAAACTGAGGCCAACCCGGTTAAGTGACTTGCCCAGGGTCACACAGTAAATGTCAGAGGCTGGATTTGAACTCAGGTCTTCCTGACTCCAGGTTCAGCAGTCTTATCTACTACACCACCTAGCTGCCCCTAAATACTGAATCTGGATATAATATGCTCTAAATAAGTGTTTTTGTATTGATTAATATTAATATTAAAGCTCTTTACGTATACTATCTCATTTTAATTCTTATAACAAATCTGAGAGGTATTATAGGTGAGAAACGCTGTTTCTCAGTATTATCCTCTTTGTCTGAGGCAACCTGGAGGTTTTTTCTTTTCTTTTCTTTTTTTGCCTTTTCCCTTGGACCTTTTTGTGTCTCAGCTTACTGGATGAAGGGCGGAGTCAAGGGGAAACCAAAGCCAAGAAATCAGCATGTGCATGTGCTCTCTTTCACACTCTTAGCAATCACCTAGTCCGGTAGGGCCTGATACTTTGTCAATAGCTTTTACATTAGCTTTCTCCTTTCTACTCCCAGGGCCATCACCCTTATTCAAGCTTTCATCCCCTCCCTTCCAGGACTATGGCAATGGCTTTCTAATTCATGGTTTCCCCACATATTACAATCCATTAAAATGCCACCAGAATAACCTTTCTAAAGAGCTCTTTCCTCAAAAGTCTTCAATAGCTCCCCATTGCCCACCAAACAGTTAAAACTCCTTCCCTTGGCATTTAAGGCCTTGGTTTCATGTTAACTTTCTATTTCTGCCTAATTTCACACCATTTTCATAAATTAGGCCATGGAAAAAGTGGCATAGACCCTTCCCTGAATGCCACCCACTTTACTCCCCCCACTTTTGTTGGTGTGTCTTTGTGCCTTCCCATTTTTTTTGAATTTATAGAATTTTTCAAGTTTTGAAAAGCGCTTTACAATGATCATCTCATTTTATACTTATTACAAGAGATTTCATAGATGAAGAAACTAAGGCAGACAAAACTTAACTGATTTGCCTGTGGCCACAGAACTCTGAAGGGACTGAGTCAGTATCAGAACCCAGGCCCAGCCCTCCAGCCCATTGTACTGCGCATGCCCATATCCAGAATCCTTGTTCTCTTATTTCTCCCTGTTGGATTCTTAGCTCATCCTTCAAGGCCCAGTTTGGTTGCCTCCTCCAGCTCAGAACAGCTCATTACCAGTAGGCAGCTGTGAGATGGTGAATGTTTGGGGGGCCACGTGTGAAATCATCTGAGGAGGCAGAAAGGCTGTGATCTGGGTTAGCGAAGGGCATGCCTGCATTGATGAGCTCATGGACTTAGAAACAGTGAGTAAATAGTACATGGAGGCAGAGAGAGAAGTCAAATTCTGACCTCACATAGCGAGGAATCCCAACAAACTTTCTATTGGAGAGGAAACATTGTTCTTTCATAGAGCTTCCTGCACTGATGAGGTTCTTCCCACATACAATCACAGAAGACCCCATGAACCCTTATTTTTCTTCAAATAAAGTGGCTGTAACAACAGATAATGTTCTTCAAGAGATAATCCTCCAGCTCAGGAAACAAATGCTCTAGAGGGATGCTGGAATAGGTGCTTTAGAAATCACTTTATTTCAGAAGGGAGAGGAGAGAGAAAATTTTAGAATGCAAAATCTTGAATTTTCTTGACATGTAAATGAGAAAAAATAAAATACTATTAAATTGACTTTTTTTATAAAATGAATGTGTAGGAGGATATGTCTGTGATCATGCACGTGGATGTTTCAAAAACAAATGAATTATTTTAAATCATCTCAGGCATTTTTATTAAGTGTATCTCTCTGGTTCACCATAGTCATAGTTAATGGAGCTGAGTGACTCAGCTAATGGACATTGATGTTCAACATATTAGTAAATAGGGCTCATATTGACTCTTCTGTCTAGCATATCGGTTTATGTATTCAGTGTCCTCATCACTTGCTCTCTTAGAAGATCAAATGGGTGTTTGAATTAATAGTTAGCCTTGGGAAGAAAAGAGTAAATACAAGTTAAATCCATCACTTTCCCAGGTCCCATCAATATTGTTTTGATGTACTGTTAATCCCTGATGAAGGTAGAAGCCCATAAAGTTAAATAAACCTTTAGATTTTGAAGAGAATTGTCAACATAAATCTAATCCACTAATTTACTCAACCTCAATGGATGTAGTCCATTGAGGAACAAATGTGTTAGCAGCTGTGTGTGAGTGTGCATGTGTACATATGTATACATATATACACATTATACATACGTATACACATATATACGAGCATTTATACATATAAACATGTATGTATGCATGTTTGTGTGTACATGTGTGGGACAACTAGGTAGCACAGTGAATAGAATTCTGGGACTAGAGTCAAGAAGACTCATCCTCTTGAGTTCAAATCCATTCTTAGACATTTACTATCTTTGTGACCCTGGGCAAGTCACTTAACCCATTTGCCTCAATTTCCTCATCTGTAAAAATGAGTTGGAGAAGGAAATGGCAAATCACTCCAGTATCTCTGCCAAGAAAACTCCAAGTGGGGTCACAGAGAGTTGGACGTGACTGAAACAACTGAATAACAAAAGATCAGACTGCTGGACAGCACATGGTCTTCCTTAGTCTCTAGGGACCCGGGTCATCAATTCCTTTACTCTTACAAACTGTACTGCTTTGATCTAAATACAGGTTACTTCACAATATAAGTTATAGAGAAATTAAAAGTATAGCTAATTTATCAGATTTTGGTAACATTTAAAGGCATGGCTCAAATTATGAGATTAATGTGTAAAATGTTAGCCTTAACTTTCTGGGGGAAGGAGCAATTCATTGAATTTGTCTTGATGCTTGAAAAATACTTATCCTGTTCATTACAAATAGAGTGCCAGTATATGAATTACTATGTTTTTTTCTGATCATGGATTTTAGAAAAAATGAAATTAATCCTCTTACCTTTGTTTTCAATGAGCAGCCACTGTCCTTTGAATCCAAACTTACTTGTTCTAGAGCTAAAACTCTTGAGACAAACCACTCATTCCTGTTATTTCTAACTATGGTTTCTAGGAAGTGTCTTTCTAAATTTGTGTTAGAACATTTGTCAACTGAGTTCTTTAAAAAACAAATAACAAAAACAAAAATCCTGTTAAGAGTATGATGTATTCTTTCTTTCTTCTTCATCCTTAAAAATAAAAATAGAGAAGGAAAGAGTGTCTCATAGAGATTCTTTTAGCCAAGAGTAAACTGGGTCCAATCAGAAACCATATTTCATCACTGATCCCCCAGAATTTCACCAGTTTAGGTCAGTGTCCCAGATCCATTCTCCAGCCAACATTTTTAAATTTTTTTTAGTATTATTTATATATATTTTTTCAGATGAGATACCATTTTTTTCGCCAGATTTTGAGTTACAAATTTTCTCCCCGTTTTTCCCCTACCCATGCCCCAAAATAACAGTCCCACAGGATGTCCCCTCCTCCAATCTGCTCCCTCCTATATTTTCTCCCATACCCCTTTTGACTTTTCCAGTAGGGCATGGTGGAACTCTGTGCCCCAGTGCCTGTATATCTTATTTCCCAATTACATGTAAAATAGTATTAATAATAGTATATATTTAAATATTTAATTTTAAAACTTTGAATTCCAGATGCATTCTCCTCCTCCCTTGTCACCCACCCTTACTGGGAAGATAAGCAGTTCAGTATAGGTTGTACATGTGTAGCTAATGCAAAACAATAACATAGTAGATATATTGTAAAAGACTGACTATATTTCCCTCACTCCTATCCCACCTCCCACTTGTTCTATTCTCTATTTTGATCCCATTCCTTTTCAAAAGTGAGTGCTTCACAACATGCCCTCCCTTCCATCATCCCCCCTCTCATCCCCTTCCCTCCCTACTCTCCTGTAGGGTGAGATACCCTATTTAGTGTGTATTTCATTCCCTCCCCAAGCCAAATTCAATGAAAATAAGGTTGACCCATTCCCTTTTGCCTTCCTATTCTTCTCTGCCATTGTAACCATTTTCCCTGGCCTTTTCTATATGAGATAGTTTACCCCATTCTGTCTCTCCCCATCTCCTCTCCTTATATTCCTCTCTCACCTCTTAATTTCACCTTTTAAGTATCATCCCTTCCTGTTAAATTGGTCTTGTGCCCTCTATCTATGTATACCTGTAAACATATATACACACATTTACATATGTATTCATATGCCCATATACCCTCATATATATATATATATATGTATATATATATATATTTCTAATCCCTTCAATTCTTTTCATACTGAGAAAAGTTTCATAAGTTATAATTATTGTTTTTCCATGTAGGAATGTTAATAGCTCATCTTTGATAAGTTCCTTATGATTACTTTTCCCTGTTTACCTTCTCATGTATCTCTTGCTTTTTGTATCTGAATGTCAAATTTTCTATTCAATTCTGGTTTTTTGAGCAAGAATGCCTGAAAGTCCTCTATTCCACCATGATGACCATATTTTACCCTGAAACATGATACTCAGTTTTGCTGGGTAGGTGATTCTTGGTTTTAATCCCAGCTCCTTTGACCTCTGGAATATCATATTCCAAGCCCTTCGATCCCTCAGTGTAGAAGCTGCCAGATCCTGGGTTATCCTGATTGTGTTTCCACAATATTCAAATTGTTTCTTCCTGGATGCTTGTAATATTCTCTCCTTAATCTGGGAATTCTGTAACCTGGCTATAATATTCCTAGGAGTTTTCTTTTGGGGATCTTTTTCAGGAGGTGATTGGTGGATTCTTTCAACCTCTATTTTGCCCTCTGGTTCTAAAACATCAGGGCAGTTTTCCTTGAGAACTTCCTGGAGGATAATTTCTAGGTTCTTACTTTTATCATGGCTTTCAGGTAGTCCAATAATTTTTAAATTATCTCTCCTGGATCTATTTTTCAGGTCAGTGGTTTTTCCCATGAGATATTTCACATTACCTTCTATTCTTTCATTTATTTGGATCTGTTTGACAGCATCTTGATTTCTCATAAAGTCATTAGCTTCCATTTGCTCCAATCTAATTCTGAAGCAATGATTCTCCTCATTGAGCTGTTGAGATTCTTTTTCCATCTGGAAAATTTGGCTTTTAAGGCATTCTTCTCCTCATTGCCTTTTTGAGACTCTTTTGCCATTTGAGTTAGTGTATTTTTTTAAGGTGTGATTTTACTCAGTCAGGCCATTGACTCTCATTTTGTAATTATTTTGCATTGTTCTCATTTCTCTTCGCAATTTTTCCTCCCCTTCTCTTATCTGCTTCTTTTTTTTTTTTTAAAGCAATCGGGATTAAGTAACTTGCTCAAGGTTACACGGCCAGCTATTTCTGGGTGTGGTGCTGAGTGTCTGAGCCCCGGATTCGATCTCCAGGTCGTCCCAACACTGGAGCCGGTGCTCTTACTCGCTGAGCCACCTGGCCGCCCCTAAGCAATCGGGGTTAAGTAACTTGCTCAAGGTTACACGGCCAGGTGTTTCTGGGTAGGTGCTAAGTGTCTGAGCCCGGGATTTGATCTCCAGGTCTTTTCAACACTGGAGCCGGTGCTCTTACTTGCTGTGCTACCTGGCCGCCCCCTCTTATCTGCTTCTTAAGGTCCTCTATGGCCTGTAACCAGCTTGTATTTTCCTTTGAATCTTTTGGTGCAGGAGTTCTGACTTCACTGTCTTCCTCCTGTTCCATGCTTTGCTTCTTTTTGTCCCCAAAATAGGAGTCTAATGTTGCAATCTTCTGTCTGCTTTGTTTCCTTTGCCTGGTCATGATGCCCCTCAGTCACTTGACCCCTGGGTTTTTTGCCACAGTAGGACTCTGCCAATAGACAGGATAGCTTTTGTCCCAAATGCTGGGGTTTTCTCAGGTGCTGGAGGTATTAGGTGGGCACCCTTTCCAAAGCCTCCACACAATCTGTCAAACTGGACACATGCCTCAGGACCTCCACCCTAGACTGGAATCCAGATCCAAGCAGGTTAAGGCAAGAATGATTACCCCTCAGACTGGTCGCTTGGTCCTCATACACTCTGCAGTCCAGGAGCTGAAGTTGCCACATGGCACTGGCTGGCTGTGCTGGGCATCTCAGCGGATTCTAGCCCCAGGGTCAAAAGCTGACACACTCCCACTTACTGGGTCCCAAAGTCCAGACTGCACTGACCTCTCACTTTGTCCTTTGCATCTGTGTGTTGACAATTCTGGAAACGGCCACAGCTGCTGCTGATCTGGAGTCCCTCCAGCCATCAGCTGGTCAATCCCACACTGGGGCTAAAACCTCTGGCTGATGCGGGCTTGGGCTCTGCTCCCAGAGTGCTGCACTGGCCAATTCCTGCCGGCCTGACGGGCTGTCCTCAGCGGGAAGTTAGCTTCTCTTTGTCATTTTGTGGCTTCTGCAGCTCCAAAGTTTGTTCAGAATCCCCTTTTTATATTGATTGGGGAAGGTGCCCAACTTTATTTTAAAAAGTAACAAACCTCAACTTCTGTCTTTGAAGTTTTAAGAATAGAAAAGGAGGAAGGCTAGGTGGTACAGTGAATATAGCACTGGCCCTGGTGTCAGGAGGACTTAAGTTCAAGTCTGGACTCAGACACTTAACACAAAAAACTAGCTGTGTGACCTGGGGCAAGTCACTTAGCCCCAATTGCCCTCCAAAAAGCAAAACAAAACCAAGAATAGAAAAGGGTGGGATTACCCATTCCTCTCCAGACTGTCCTTCTGATTCCCCAAGGGACTTTTTCTGCCATGCTGTAGAAATCTATTTGCCCTGGGAACTCACTCCAGTCCTAAGTTACTTCTTACATTGGAAGCATCCTCTTCCCCTAATCGCTCTGTCTGTCTGTCTGTCTGTCTCTTATACACGTGCACACATACACACATATACACACACAAACACACGTTATAAGCTCCTTAAGGACAGGGATTGTCTTCCTGTTTTATGCATGTTGACTTAGAATGAGAAAATCTTATGGGAATTGGAGTCCACTAGAGTACAGATGAGATTGTGAGATCTGTCCTCTTTCCTCCTTCGGATGATGGTAGTGAATGTGCACATCATTGGATGGCCTTCCCTCCCCCCTTCCCTGTACTCTCTGGAGTGAATAGGGTCTATGTGTAAGCTGGAGATTATGGGCCAAAGGGAGAAAAACCACCTGGGGAAAAGGTTGCTGTTCTTAAGATCACAATAATGTGGTCAAATACTGGTCACAAGCTTTAGTTTTCAGTGAAGAAGGGGTAGTCAGAGGAGGTCGGGCAATAGCACAGGGTGCATTGGTAATATCAAGAGCCATCCTGCCCGTGAGAAGCTTACCTTCTACTCTATGTAGCCGGGGGTGGGGGGGAGGGGTGGCGAGAGTGAGAGAGAATTATCAGTGGGTACAGCTAAGAGATGAAGTCTATGAAGGAACACAAAGGAACCTCTATGGAGGAAGGGCTATCTAACAACTTTGGGAGGACCAACAGAAGCCTAGCGTGGGAAAGAGCCCTTATCAACACTTGGAAGGAAGATTGGGTCTCTGTGAGAGCCAGGTGACAAATGCCTATTAAAAATAATGAGCAAGAGTTTTCTTTAGAAAAATAAAATTAGAGTATATCTAGGAGCCACTTCTAAACTAGTTAAAAATAATTAAGGGATGATTTCTAAGGCCAATTAAAAATTGAGCAGATGCAAGCTAGTCTGTCTACCCTGAAGGTGGGAGTGGAAACACATGGACACGAACAGCTTAGACAACTGGTGGATTTATCCATACAGGCATAAGGTGCCAAAGAAATTGTATTGACCATGGTGTGTGTTTGGTCTGGCTCTTACATTTGATCTAGACTCTTGAGGTTTTCTTACCTGGGATGGGTACCTATGGAAAGAGTGCTCTGTAGTTGATGTAAATAAGCTTTTGCTGAATCCCAAGTGAAAAGAATCTGTGTCTATCCCTAGGGCAGTGGGCTACTCAGGGCAGTCTGCAGGCCTGGGAAACTAGTACTAGTTCCTGCCTGAACACTTGTTGCAATAAACTACAAACTATAGTCTTGATGATAGATAGCATTGTTAGGTAGAAGATGTCCTTGTTAAAGAGTCTGATCCAAAGTGAATTATTAATAGCATGAAGTCAAATTAGTAGGAGGCATCTATTAAAGATGTCAGGGATTGGAGCTTGACCCTCTACTAGTTTATATTTTCATCACTGTCCCAGATAAAAGGCATAGATGGATTGGTTACCAAATTTGAAGGTGACAGAAAGCTAATAGGGTGCCATAGTCATGATATCAAAGTGTTTAAAGGATGTCTATAGAAGAGGGACTACACCATGGTGCTTCATATTAAAGGGCAGAAGTAGGAAGAATGGGAAAAAGTTTAGAGAGGCAGATGAAGGGTTAAAATCTGTCTCCAGCCAATAAGAAATCAGCAGCTGAAACTTTCTGCCTGTCTACTCTTCCCACTGTTCAGGTGGCTTCAATGGCTTTGACAAAGGTGCTTTACACCTCCTACTCTATCTCCCTCTCTGTTCAGGTTCTTAATCTCTTCACAAGAGATTCTCAGCATGCTAACTCTCATTCCTTTCAATAACTTAACTTGTAATGTTCCTGGAACTTAGTGACTCACTGACAACTTGAAAGGTAACAACTCATCAAATTCCCCTTAGGAAATCAACATGGCTTTAAAAATCTCAATTCAGTATTCAATTAGTTTACATGATCTCCCTCCCTCCCTCCCTCCTTCCCTCCCTCCTTCCCTCTCTCCCTCTCTCTCTGTCTGTCTCTCTCTGTGTCTATCTCTGTGTCTCTCTCTGTGTCTGTCTCTCTCTGTGTCTCTCTCTGTCTCTGTCTCTCTCTGTCTCTCTGTCTGTCTCTCTCTGTGTCTGTCTCTCTCTGTCTCTCTGTCTCTGTCTCTGTCTCTCTGTGTCTCTCTCTGTCTCTCTGTCTCTCTCTCTCTCTCTGTCTCTCTCTCTCTCTCTCTCTCTCTCTCTCTCTCTCTCTCTCTCTCTCTCTCTCGTTTTGACCTTCTTAAGACTTAAAAAAGTTGTATATAAATGGACTGAGGGACCATAATTCTCTGCAGCTCAACGTTCTCAGCATCTTGCTTTGTGCCCTGATTTTTGCATGTTTTAACTGCTGAAAGTGATTCTGTGACTCTTTAAACCATCAGTTTGTTTACAAACAAATAAGACATCAACCTACATTTTCAGAAGGTGATTCAAGTCTATATATTTTAGCCACAGATCATTTCCTACAAAATGCTCAAGCCCCATATGAAAACTGTTTCTACATACACGTATTTTAAAAGTTTCTTTATCAAATGAAAGCTCTTTTCCTATTTGTTTTAGACATCAAAATGATCATCTATGACAAATGCAATAATTTACATCCTTTACTAGGTTGAAATCACTCATTTTCTTTCTTTTTCTTTTTTTGCTTTTTGGAGGGGGAAAGGCAGGGCAATTGGAGTTAAATGACTCGTTTTCTTTAAACAAAAATATTTTTCTCACAACTTTGGCACTAAAATGATCCATAAAAATATCCCCAGTAAAGGGATAGTGCCTTATGGCTAAAATTCCTCAAAAGCCTCAGCTCGTTTTGTATGTTAGCCATCCTGACGCCACTGTGGCAGGATATCACCATACTTTGGCATTCATCCTCATTCCTACTGCTGCTTCTATCTTCTGTACATGTGAGATGATTGATGAGTCCCCAGCGCGGCCTCTATATCGGTCTCTTTTCACAACTCCCTCTTTTCTTCCTCTCCGGAATTGTTTCTCTTTTTGTTTTCAAAATTTTATGCGTGACAACTTCTTATTCCTCCTGGCCTGACTTTCCAGTAACTACTCAATGTTTATTTGTTCTCCCTCTAACTGTAACTCCTCCCGCCTTTTATGTGCTTCTATAAAGCCAGATCCAAGTCACTCCCTCTGGATACTATAGGGATAACAATGGTCAAAAAACTGAAAGAGATCCCAGACGAGAATAACTGAGTAAGAGTTCCCTTTATGGCATCGCTGAGAAGAGCTCTTCCAATCAGCATCTGAAGATATCGAGTGAGGGGGAGCCTCTCGAGGCAGCCCATTCGACTTCCAGATATCTCTACTAGATAAAAAAGTTTTCCATTATGTTGAGTCTCGTTCTCTGCAACTTCCTTCTTTGGTTCCTAGGTCTGCCTTCTGGGGCTAAGCCTAAGTCTAATGTCTTTTATTATACTATGCGATGGCCATTCATATATTTGAAGTCATCAATGAGGTCCCTGAAGAGTCTTTTCCTCAAGTGAAGCATCCAAATGACATCAGCTGTTCTATTTTGGTATGATTCTAATACTGTCGATATCCTTTTCTCTTTCTGGTTAGACTGAAATGTGTCTGTCCTTTCAAAAGTGTCTCAGTGTGGCCAGAGAAAAGAACACCAGGAATATCACCCCTCCACCACCACCCGTTTTGAATACTAAACCTCTGTGAATGAAGCTTAGGATAACACTAGCTTCTTCTATATGTTTTGTGATTTGTTGGCACTGTGTATGTGTGAGAGAGACAGAGACAGAGACAGAAAGAGAGAGAGAGAGACAAAGACAGAGAGAGACAGAGAGAAAAGAGGGAGGGGGAGAGAGAGAGAGAGAAGATTAGACTAAATATGAGACTCTGGTCCTTCCCTCAAAGAACTTATAATTCATTGAGGAAACACAAGGAGTCATACACATACATACAAATGTGACTAATGGTACAAGGTGGTGTCATATGAATGGCCTTACAATACAATGGAAAAAACACTAGCTCTAGAACCAGAAGAGATGGGTGTAAATCCTGCCTCATGTATGTTTTGGGCAATTGCTTAGCCAAGGTTTCAATTTCCTCACTTCTAGGTTGGATTAGATCATCTCTGAGGTGCCTTCCAGGTCTAACTCTCTGATCCTCTGTGCTCAGTTCTATATGTTACAGAGACTTCATAGGAGGGAAATTTCTGTTGGGCCTGGAGAGGTCAGGGATAGCTTTGCAGAGAGGAATGTTGGGATTTGAAGCTGGCAGTAGTCTAGTATTCCAACAGGTGAATAGAAGGTGAGGAAGAAAATGATCCCAAGGTAAGGAACAAAATTTGAAAAGGAGCGACAGGGTATGGTTTAGAAGCTAGACTAGCTGAAATAGATTTCCCATGTATACATCTCTACCTAACTTTGACCGATCAATTCATCCTGAGAGGAAATAAATTCATTTGTAGGGACAGGAAGTTGAACTATTCCTAGAAGCATCCTTCACTTATGGGACCTATTGATGACAGGGTGTGGGGGGAGGAGGAGAAGTGATTTGTGTCCAGATCTCTTCACTATGCATCTGACTCCTTGTTAAAAGTAATTTCCTTCCTTTATCCAGAAACTCATTCTGTACAAGTTATTTCCCCTTTCTGAGCTTTCATTTTCTCATCTGTGAATTAAGAGGGTTAGACTAGATCTCCAAGGACCCTTCTACTCCCATTCTATACACTTATGAATCTTGTCAGTGAAGTAGCTTTTAACCCTTTGGGGTAAAAGTTAGAACTTGTTTTCCCCAGACATCTCTTTCTTCTGATTCATGTCATCATCCTTCACAGTGACAGAATAGAAGCCTAGCCTAGAATGTCAGAATGCTAACCTTCTAAAGTTAATAGATTTAGATATGGAAAAGATCATCATAATAATACATTTATACTTTTATTTTATTTTAAAAAATTACAAGCATTTATTTTCACTTACTTCCATCACCTCCTAGTCAAAAGAAGAAGGAGAAAAAAGAAGCAAAGAAGAAGAAGAAAGAGGAGGAGGGGAAAAAGAAGAAAAGAAAGAAGAGGAAGGAGAAGAGAAAACTCTCGTTACAAACATGCATAGTTAACTAACCAAAATAAATTTCCACATTGGCAATGTCCAGAATACATGTCTCATTCTGAATCTCAAGTCCATCATCCCCTCATCACAAGGTGGGGAGGCCACTCCATCATCAATCCTCTGGAATCATGGCATTGCCTTAATCAAAATTGTTCAGCCTTTCAGACTTGTTTATACAATGTAGTTGTTATTATATAAATTGCTCCTTTGGTTCTGCTCACTTTGCTCCTCATAAATTCATACAAATCTCCCCAGATTTCTCTGAAGTCATCCTTTTCATTATTTCATTTTTACAATAGTATTCCATCACATTCATATGTCATAATTGTTTAGTCATTCCTCAATTGATGTGAACTTCCTTAGTGTTTAGTCCTTTGCCACCATAAAAGGAGTCATTAGAAATATTTTGCACAATCAACATTCTTTAATATTTTTGAAGCATAGGTTTAGTAGTGGTATTTCTGGATCAGAAGGAATGCACAGTTTAATAACTGTTAGAGTATAGTCTATATTGCTTTTGAGAATGACTGGACCCATCCGTGACTCTACCCATGGTGTATTAAAGCATTTTTTCCTTCAGTCCCTCCAATATCTACCATTTTCCTTTTTTATCACTCTTGACAAGTTGATGGGTGTGACAAAGAATCTCAGAGTTGTTTTAATTAGCTTTCCTCTAGTAGTGATGTGGCATATTTTTTTTCAAATGGTTATTTATAGCTTAGATTTTCTCCTTTGAAAATTTCCTGTTCATATCCTTTGACCATTTATCAATTGAAGAATGGCTCTCATAATATTAATCATAATAATAGCTTACAATTATATAGTACTTTAAGTGTTGGAAAGTAGTTTACACATCTCACTGCATTTAATCCTTACAACAACACTATGAGGAAGGCACTACAATTGTCCCAACTTTACAGATGAGGAAACTGATATGCAGTGAGGTTAAAGGATGCCCCAAGGACATACAACTAGTAAGTGCCTGAGGAAGGATTCCAAGATATGTCTTCCTTTGGCCAAGTCCATCACATTCTTCCCTATGCTCCTCTGTCATCTAGGCTACCCCTCTCATTTGCCAGCTAAAGAAACTAGGGATTTGAAAAGCCAAATTCACCCAGAAGGTGAAAGTATCAGAACTTGGATTTGAACGCAGGTCCTCTGACTCCAAATCCAGCACTATTTTCCCAATGCTTCATACTGCTTTCCTTAATTCATCATATATGTCTTGTGCATACAATACAAGGTGGGTTCTAGGTGACTTGGTGGATAAAGCACCAGGCCTGAATCAGGAGGACTTCTTTTTCTGAGTTTGAATCCTGCCTCAAACACTATCTCGCTGTATGACCCTGAGAGAGTCATTTAATCCTGTTTTCTTCAGTTTCCTCATCTGTAAAATAATCTGGAGGAGATGGCAAACTACTCCAGGGCCTTTGTAAAAAAAAAAAGAAAAACAACAGCAACCCTAAATGGCATCACAAAGAATCTGACATGGTTGAAAATGATTCAACAACCAACCCATAACATGGGGGTACAGAGCATGCTGACCGTTACACTATCTGGGCATCAGGAACCTCCACACACTAACTCCCTTCCTACCATCACTTTCACTCATGCCCTGCCTGACCCCCAGCCTGGCACACAATGAATCATATTATGACACTTGATCGATCTTATTTCCTAAGGCTTCGGGAAGATTCAACAACCGCCTCCACCAGGACCACCATATTTGTCACTTATTCCATGAATGGTCCTCTAGAAGGAAAAATAGACACAGAGTCAATGAACCTGAGTTCAAATCCAGCATTCTGATTCTATATGTATGATCCTAGGGGGCTGGGGGAAAGGGCCACTTAATCTCTCTGTTTCCTCAATTGTGAAAGACAGTGGTTGAACTATTTCTGAGGGCCTTTCCAGTTCTTAATCCTGTGACCTGCCCTTCAGAGTGGTAAAAAGAACATTGGCTTTGTCAATAGAAAGACCTGAGTTGGAGCTCTATTTACTGGCTGGATGGGATTGGAAGACTGATTCAATTTGTAATTTCATTGGCATAAGCGACTTTGGGATAAGGAAACTCCCTCTATGAATGCAATCAGCACTCTCTCTGCAAAATATAATCTAGAGGTATGAAAAGTGCCCAGAGTCACACAGTCTGTAGGTGTCAAAAACAGGACTCAGGTCTTCCTTATTCTGTTGTTAGAACTCAATTCATGCATCACCTACATCTGTAGCTGCTGTTGTGTATCTGTCCTATGTTCTCAAAGATGACCATGACATCAGGGAATGATAACATGACTTACAGTTGACTTGGATTTGAGGGAGGGAGGACTGTGCAAGGTCACCAGTCTTTTTCTCCTCCAGAGCCATCTAGGTCCAGTGGTCTGATATTCATCAGGATGACTGGAGATGACCCAGGATGCAATGGGAGACCCTGGCCCTTTTAGGCCGAGGTCTTTTCAGGTTCTCACTTTGAGTGAGGTAACACGAACTCTGTGAACAGACCTCTTTAAGAAGGGGGTCAAGGGATGGCTCAGGTCGTGTTTGTCCAAACACAGCCTCTGTAGTTGTGTGATCCTGGGCAAATCCCTGAATCTCTCTGAACTTCCATTTCCTCATCTCTGAAGACTGCATGGATAGGTACCTATCCAAGACTGTAATGAGAATTATATGTGGCAGTGCCATTGAATATTTGCCATTGAATAAACTGACTAGCTACACAGGTGTAGGAGGCCATTGTTATAATCCCAGTTATCACCAGAATCACCACCATCATCACCAGACATTTATGCTACTCAAGGGACACTTTGCTAAAAGCCCTCCCTTGATGCCATTGTATTTGGTTCAGAACAGAGAGTATGCCTGTTACTTTTGTAGCGTGCCCTGCCCAGTCTCCCACTATGGAACAAACCAACCATCCATTCCCTGTGACTCACCAGGTACTTGGGGAACCATGCCAGCCTGTCTGCTCCCATTATCTTTTATGTGCTTAGCCTTGTACTGCTGGTATCTGCCCGATGGGGCATAACTCAGCCCCGCGAAAGTCATTTTGCTATAAACCACTTCTTCTCCACAACAGGAAAAAGCAAAACTGACTCATTTTCCTGAGCCCAGAATTAAGCATCTGAGTTAAACGTGGGACCTGGTCATATTTTTAAGGTCCATGGCACTCTTCCATGGTTATGAGAGCAGAAACACAGGAAGGATATCATCCTCACGTGGCACTCTCTAGAGACGCAATGAGCAATTCTCTCCCCCAAAGTCCATACCTAGGCAAGCAATATAAACATCTCCTCCCTTAAAAAAATCTATGATAAAAACAACAATAACAGAAAAATAATAAAATGAAAAATAAAACCAGCCTGATAGCAAGTGGTAAATTCAGTTGGTGAGTAAAGAGAACTCAGGAAAAGACCTTGAACTTTGGAATGAAAGGACTAGGGGGGGAAAGGCTGGGTTAGGAAGGGAGAATATTCCTCATCTGGTATTTTTCCAATTTTAACTAAGTATTCTTTATAACTAAGTTCTCACCTCAGTGATGTCTACCTTCTGCAGTAGTAAAAACATTCTACATTTTTTCTCCCTTAGGCAAAGCCCAACTGTCCCATCCTAGTTACAAATCCACCATTAACGATACTAGTCTTTAGCAGATACCTCCAATCCTGTTAGCTCTCTGATGATAAATTCACCAACCTATCATCATTAAGAGTTTTTGAAAGATGACTAAGCATAGGGGATACAATTACAAAACCGAGACTCACCTCAAGATGGTTACATTCTAATGGGGACGATTTATGTATCTTAATAATAAGTTTCTCTAAATATTGATAAATAAGGATATTCTAAGAATATAAATGTAGGTTTTTCCTATCCAAATTCTTATTTTTGTTTGTTTTCTTTTTTGTTCTTTCATATTTTCCTGTTTGTTTGGACTTGTCATTACATCTGTAGTATGTTCCCTTTGCCAATGCAAATCACTGACTTTTCTTCAATTTAATGTTCTAGACAGTTGCCTGAATCACTGAGAGGTTAAATAGTTTACCCAGAATCACACAGTGTGGCAGAAGAAAGACTTGAATACTGTCCTTCCTGACTCAAAGGTCAACTTTCTTTGCACAACATCATGCTGTCTCTTTTTATTCTTCTTTTTTTTAAATTTCTGATTAAAAAATAAACTGGCATTATAAGTTAGTTTTAAAATCAAATTGATTTCTGCCTTTGACTGCATGCAGGTATCCAAGGTACCACAGATGATGTGAAGGGGCAGCTCTCCTTTAAAAAAAAACTCTTTGGCTGTTTGGAGGGTCCATGATGGTGGGGGGGGAGGGGGTCCTGTAAGGATCATGGTCTCTGCCCCAGAAAAAGTTTCCACCAATAATCCAAGAAGAAAAATGGTTATAGTAGAGGATCAGAGATTTAGAACTGGAAGAGGGCCTCACACACCAGCCATCTTGTCTAACCCTCTCACTTCACCGGTGAGGATACTGAGGCCTAGAAAGATCAAATAACTTTCCCAAAGGCACATTGGCAGGGTGTGGCAGAGCTAAGATTTGTCCTTGCCTCTCTGGCTAAGTCCAGATCCCTTAGCACTGCATTGTGTTGGTGAAAACCACTGACTTAGGAACCATCTCTTCCCCAGTTTGGCCAGGAGAGGAAAGTGCATGTTACCAATTACTATTCCATTCTCTCCTCTCTAGTCTTCTGCTGCCATTACTAAATTTGACATTTATATACTCTTGATATATATGACATTATTTAAACCTCCCATCAGTTCGAGGAGGTAGATGCTATAGGCAGTTTTATCCACATTTTACTGACGAAAAGCCAAAGGCAAAGGGAAGTTAGTGACTTGTCTAGTATCACATGGCTAGCCAGCATCAGGGCCAGGATTCAAATCCAAGTCCTAGTCCTTAATTCTAAGCCCAACCCTCTGGCCATTACCCTACATATGGATTACTCCTCATTCATCAAGAGAAGATTGGATGGGACGACCCCTACGGTCCTTCCACCTCCAAATCTATCATCTGATGATCCTTTGCTGTGAGACCAGTGGAAAAGCCATGGAATTTCTGTCCTGTTTGTGGCACAAATGACATCACAAGTAGCCAGAAGATGAGGAAAGTTGTCAGAAGCATTCACTTAGGGAATACCATGGATAATTCAGGAGGTTCTTTTAAAAAACTCACTTTCACAGCTTATTGAGCACAGCACAGACAGCTTGCTCTCACCTTCAACTCAGAGACTCAGGAGATATAGACAAAAGAGGGTGATTTCCTCCACATCATTCCCCACTCTCTATTCCTGCTGCTGCTACCACACAGGGCAGAGTGGATGAGAAGGTTGGTCTGTTAGGCAGAGGACCTTGGTTCAAATCCCACCTGCTCCACTTCCTAGGTGTGCCACCTTGGGTGAGTTATATCAGCTCTCTGTGCCTTGTTATCTTCATCTATAAAATGAGAGGATTGGATTAGATGATCTCAAAGCTGCCTCTCAGTACTAAATCTATAATCCTTTTGTAACAGTGAGCTTCCCATCATGGAAAGCCCAGACAGCTCAAGTGAATGAAACCAACCAATAGTATAAACTAGTTGCAAATGAGTCTTATCAATTTGAGAGAGGAAAGTGTTTTAATCATTGGATAAAAAAGGAGGATACCACCCAGGACACACATTATGAGTGGTTGAAAGAATCAGACACATGTTGCTGTTTGTGTATAAAATTAGTAAGCTTGCTTGAAAGCAGCACTGGTTGAACCCAGAGGTATGGTAAAAGCCAGCTCAAACCATCTCAGCACAGCTGATTGTTAAATTTTTCGTTTGAAATTTTACACCTCAGAAACAGGTAATTGATACAAGTATGGGCTTGATTTATTGTTTTGTTGATTATTTTGACTTATGAAAGTGATATAGAGGGACAGTTCAAGATGGCTGAAGTAGAAGCAGGACCTCCAAGCGGCTCTGGCTTCCACCTTTCCCAATCAATGTAAAAAGGAGACTGAAGAAACTTTGGAGCTGCAGAACCCACAAAATGACACAGAGAAGCTAACCTCCTGCTGAGGACAGCCCAGTAGGCCAGCAGCAAGCAGCCAGCGCAGCGCTCTGGGAGCAGAACCCAGGCCCCCATGACCCAGAGGTTTTAGCCCCAGTGTGGGACTGACCAGCTGCTGGCTGGAGGGATTCCAGATCAGCAGCAGCTGTGGCCATTTCCAGAATTGTCAACACACAGATGCTAAGGACAAAGTGAGAGGTCAGTGCAGTCTGGATTTGGAACCCAGTAAGTAGGAATGTGTTGGCTTTTGCCCCCGGGGCAAGAAGCCACTGGGATGCCAGCACAGCCAGCCAGTGCCACATGGCAACATCAGCTCCTGGCATGCAGAGTGTAGGGAGACCAAGCGACCAGTCTGAGGGGTAATCACTCTTGCTTTAACCTGTTTGGATCTGGATTTTAGTCTAGGGTGGAGGTCCTGAGGCATGTGTCCAGTTTGACAGATTGTGTGGAGGCTTTGGAAAGGGCGCCCACCTAATACCTCCAGCACCTGAGAAAACCCCAGCATTTGGGACAAAAGCTATCCTGTCTCTTGGCAGAGTCCTACTGTGGCAAAAAGGCCAGGGGTCAAATGACTGAGGGGCATCATGACCAGGCAAAGGAAACAAAGCAAACAAAAGATTCCAACATTAGGCTCCTATTTTGGGGACAAAAAGGAGCAAAGCATGGAACAGGAGGAAGACAGTGAAGACAGAACTCCTGCACCAAAAGCTTCAAAGGAAAATACAAGTTGGTTACAGGCCATAGAGAACCTTAAGAAAAGATAAGAGAAGTGGAGGAAAATGGGGAAGAGAAATGAGAACAATGCAAGAAAATTATGAAATGAGAGTCCACAGCCTGACTGAGGAGAATCACACCTTAAAAAATACACTAACTCAAATGGCAAAAGAGGCTCAAAAAGGAAATGAGGAGAAGAATGCCTTAAAAACCGAATTTGCCACATGGAAAAGAATCTCAACAGCTCAATGAGGAGAATCATTGCTTCAGAATTAGACTGGAGCAAATGGAAGCTAATGACTCTATGAGAAATCAAGATGCTGTTAAACATATCCAAATAAATGAAAGAATAGAAGATAATGTGAAATATCTCATGGGAAAAACCACTGACCTGAAAAATAGATCCAGGAGAGATAATTTAAAAATTATTGGACTACCTGAATGCCATGATCAAAGTAAGAACCTAGAAATCACCTTCCAGGAAGTTCTCAAGGAAAACTGCCCTGATGTTTTAGAACCAGAGGGCAAAACAGAGGTGGAAAGAATCCACTGATCACCTCCTGAAAAATACCCCAAAAAGAAAACTCCTAGGAATATTATAGCCAGGTTCCAAAATTCCCAGATTAAGGAGAGAATATTACAAGCAGCCAGGAAGAAACAATTAGAAAATTATGGAAACACAATCAGGACAACCCAGGATCTGGCAGCTTCTACACTGAGGGATCGAAGGGCTTGGAATATGGTATTCTGGAGGTCAAAGGAGCTGGGATTAAAACCAAGAATCACCTACCCAGCAAACCTGAGTATCATGTTTCAGGGGAAAATATGGTCATTTGGTGGAATAGAGGACTTTCAAGCATTCTTGCTCAAAAAACCAGAGTAGAATAGAAAATTCAACATCCAGATACAAGAAGCAAGAGAAGCATGAGAAGGTAAACAGGGAAAAGAAATCATAAGGAACTTATCAAAATTGAACTATTAACATTTCTCCATGGAAAAACAATAATTGTAACTGATGAAAATTTTCTCAGTATGAAAATAGTTGAAGGGATTAGAAATATAAGGGTATATGGGCATATGAATACATATGTGACTCTGTGTATATATGTTTACAGGTATACATAGATAGAGGGCACAGGACCAATTTAATAGGGAGCGATGATACTTAAAAGGTGAAATTAAGAGGTGAGAGAGGAATATAATGAGAGGAGATGGGGAGAGACAGAATGGGGTAAACTTTTTCATATAGAAGAGGCAAGGGAAAATGGTTACAATGGAGGGGAAGAATAGGAAGGCAAAAGGGTCAACCTTACTCTCATTGAATTTAGCTTAGGGAGGGAATGACATATATACTAAATGGGGCATCTCGCCAAAAGGATAGTAGGGGGGAGGGATGGAGTAGTAGGGGGGAAGGATATGAGA
The DNA here is from genome assembly GCF_028583685.1 of Petaurus breviceps papuanus. Taxonomy (NCBI): domain Eukaryota; kingdom Metazoa; phylum Chordata; class Mammalia; order Diprotodontia; family Petauridae; genus Petaurus; species Petaurus breviceps. The sequence goes on along the minus strand of NW_027185797.1, from coordinate 18,278,562 downwards.
GGGGGGATAATGGAAGGGAGGGCATGTTGGGGGAGGGAGGGAAGTTGGAAGCACCCACTTTTGGAAAGGGACGGGATCAAAATAGAGAATAGAACAAGTGAGAGTTGGGATAGGATGGAGGGAAATATAGTCAGTCTTTTACAATATATCTACTATGTTATTGTTTTGCATTAGCTACACATGTACAACCTATACTGAACTGCTTATCTTCCCAGTAAGGGTGGGTGACAAGGGAGGAAGATAATGAATCTGGAATTCAAAATTTTAAAGTCAAATTTTAAAAATATATATATAATTTATATATTATATATAATATTTATAAAATATATTATATCTTTTATTATATATATTATAATAGTATATATACTATTATTAATACTATTTTATATGGAATTGGGAAATAAGATATACAGGCACTGGGGCATAGAGATCCACCATGTCCTACTGGAAAAGTTGAAAGGGGTATGGGAGAAAATATGGAAGACAGCATATTGGAGGAGGGGATATCCTGTGGGACTGTTATTTTGCGATGGTGGGTAAGAGAAAAATGGGGAGAAAATTTGCAACTCAAAATCTGGCAGAAATGAATGATGTAAATCAGAAGTTAATAAATCAAAAAAAAAGAAAGTGATATAGAGGGTCAGAGCCAAGATCGTGGAGTAAAAACAGGACTTCCCCAAGGCTCCAGTTTCCACCTCCTCAATATATATAAAAGATGACTCTAAACAAATTTTAGAGCTACAGGACCCACAAAGTGACAGAGAGAAACAAATCTCCCACTGAAGGCAGTCCCACAGGCCAGCAGGAAGGCGTTATCACACTGCTGGGGAGCTGAGTCCAGCCCTGTGTTAGCCATGCACTTCAGCCCCAGGGCAGCCCTAACTAAGCAGCGGCCAGAGCAAACTTCAGGAGAGTGAAGCACCAGCAACTGTAGCAGTTTCCAGACTTCTCAACCTATAAAGTCCAAAGTTAAAGAAAAAAGTTAGTGTGGAATTCTTTTGGACCTGGGGTGGACAGAAGAGTGTGGTCTGGCCCCTGCCCCCAGGGTGAAAAGCAGCAGAGGCATGGTGGCTGCTCCTCATGGCTGCCTCAGGAGATCCTGACCTGCAGATTGTAGGGGGACCAAGTGACCATTCAAAGGGTAATCACTCTTCCTTTAACCTACTTGCATCTAGATTGCAAGTCTTGGGTGGTGGTCCTGGGGTGTGTGGCCAGGTGCCAGTGCCTGTGGGGGCTGCAGAGAAGGTGCCCTCCTAATTGCTCTGGCAGCTTCAAACCCCCGTGATTTGGGACAAAGCTCTCTCTATTCTGAAAGCAGAGTTCTACAATGGCAAACAGCTCAAAAGTCAAGTAATTGTCTGGCAACATGAGCAAGCATAAGAAACTCAATCCTACAATAGACTCCTTTTTGGGGGACAAAAAGAATCAAAGCAAAGAACAGGAGGAAGACAATGAAGGCGGAACTCCTGCATCAAAAGCTCCCAAGAAAAATATGAACTGCTTACACACCATGCAGGAGCTCAAGAAGGATTTTGAAAATCAAGTAAGAGAAGTGGAGAAAAAAATGGTAAGAGAAATCACAATGATGCAAGAAAATCCTGAAAAGCAAGTCAACAGCCTGCTAAAGGAGACCCAGAAAAATACTGAAGGAAATAACACCTTAAAAAGTAGACTTGTAGTGGACAACCGAGAAACAGGACAGCAAAACCAATTATAATTTGATAGGAGTGTTTATTAACCAGCTGGTTACTGCCTCCCTAATAAGGAAGACAGCATTGAATCTTCTGAAAGGTATACTTTTATAGAGCTAGGTGTTGCTAATCAACAAAATGTGGTTCCAAGGGGGTGGGGTACCATTTCTAGTAAAATCTTAGATACCTAACAAGAACAGATTTGTATCTGGGGTATGTTTCTAGCAACACATGTGAAACATTCCCTCACTATTATGGCCTATTAGGTGGTTTCCAGGGACCCCCTTCTAGCAGGTTTAGAGGGCTTTGGTGTATAATTTCTGATGGGCACTTCAGACTAACTCAAGGGGCAAAAGAGGCCCAAAAAGCCAATGAAGAGAAGAATGCCTTAAAAAGCTGAATTTGCAAGATGGAAAAGGAATTTCAAAAACTCACTTAAGAGAATAATTCTCACTTAAGAGAATAAAAATTTGATTGGAGAAAATGGAAGCTAATGACTTTATGAGAAATTAAGATACTATAAAACAAATCCAAACAAAAAAAATGTGTCTTCTGGGAAATTCAAATCAGGTTTCAAGTATATGCCCCTTTCCTCCCACACTCTCATGCTCACCACAATACATGTAATCCCACTGTCAAAGCAGATCAGGGCTGCCCAGCCCTATACTCACCAGGGCACTCTGGGTCCAGGCATCGACGTGTCCATAGAAGTTGACCAGAGCACACCTCGCACACAACTCAGCTACATAACCCCTCCAGTTCTACTCCACCACCACGTCCCTTACACACAACTTTAATACCTCCTTCTCCCCCAGAAGCCACTCTCAGTGAGTCAATCAACAAAGCTTTCAGGCCTCCTTGCTTCTAGACCAAATTCCACCACCAATAACACCTCAGGTTGTTGTTGTTTTTTTTTTTAACAGATCAGGGATGTTACAAGTGTCAGCTCCTTCTTACTCCCCTCCCATCCCCAGAAGGAGTCAGCAGTCCTAGCAGGAGCCCCTGACACCAGGGGCTGCAGAGAAGCTAAGGAGATTTGTTTAGTATTTGATCAAAAGGAGAAATAAAAACCATGGGAAAAAGCACTTGCCTTTTCCAATTCTGTAGCCTTCAGGAGAATCATCATTACTCCAGTCAATTCCATTTATCTAACTCTTTTTAGTCACCTCCATTTTTGCAGGGGTTCCTAAAGATATTAGAGTGCAAAGAAAAGGAACCTGCCCCTGCCCCTAAGGAGCTCCCATTCGGGAAAGAGGGGAGGGAAGAATATAACCTCTGATAAGTTTTAAAGCCCACTAAGGCTTTTTTTTTTAAAGCAATCGGGGTTAAGTAACTTGTTCAAGGTTACACGGCCAGTTATTTCTGGGTGTGGTGCTGAGTATCTGAGCCCGGATTTGATCCAGGTCATCCCGACACTGGAGCTGATGCTCTTACTTGCTGAGCCACCTGGCCGCCCCAGGCCACTAAAGCTTTTCTTAAAAATAATGATAATATATACACATAAGAAAATTCAAGTAACATAATTTGTATGATGAAATGTTTTTTTCTTTTACACAAAAACACATTACATTATTTAAAATAAAAAACAAATCTGTAATTTGATTATCCCACTTAGCCTGTTTTCAGATATTTTCAATCTTCAAATTGCTTGAGGAAGTTTATTTGGCAAATGCAGAGAGGACGGATTAGGGAACTCACTGCAAGAGGAAGGAGGCCAAGAGAACCTTAATGTTGGTGGTCAGGTTCCTCCTGAAGTAGAGAATGGACAGTCACTTCTTGGATTTTTTATCATGCCTCCTGTGTGCATAGGATTAAATGGCAAGAGAGGAACCTTCCTAATCTCAAATACTGTGACTCTCAGTGATAGAAAGGGAAGGATAGAAAGGATTCTTGAGAAGACTTGTGAACTGATTGGATGAGGAAGGAGAAGGAAAGAACCTCTGCATAGACTCTTCTGTCTACACAGAGTCTGTGCAGAAATCATATTTGAAAATCCATTGAGATACAGTTTCATGTTCTGACAAAATTCCTCCTTAATGACACAAGAGCTCTCTCAGCTGGGTAAAACCTGCCCTTCCTAAGGACCTCAGCAGAGGTGTGAACTCTGGGGGCCTCAGGGTAGATGCACTCAGAAAGGATTCACAAGTTGATTTTCCCATTCTGTTGCCTTCATTGGAAACATCATTACCCAAGTAAATTCCATTTATCCAATTCTATTCAGTCACCTCCGCTTATTGCAGCTGTTCTTCAAGATATTAGAGTACAAAGAAAAGGAACCTGCCCTTGCCCCAAAGGAGCTCCCATTTGGGAAAAAGGGGAGGGAAGCATATATTTCCTCATAAGTTTTACAGCCCACTTAGGATTTTCTTACTAATTTATATATAATATAATATAATGAATATATATATATATCAACAAGTAAATTCAAGTGAAATAATGTGTATGCTGAAAAGTTTTTCTTTTTACACAAAACACATTATATTAATTAAAGTAAGAAACCAGGCTGTTTTGGGATTGTTCCACTTAGTTTGTTTTCAGATATTTCCAATCTTCAAATTGTTTGAGGAAAGTCATTTGGCAACTACAGAGAGGATAGATTAGGGAGGAAGGAGGCAGTTAGCAGGGAGACAGATATGCAAGTCACTTCAATACAAAGGAGGCCAAGAGAACCCCAATGTGGGCAGCCACTTTCCTCCTGCAGCAAGCAGTGAATGGACTGTCACTTCTTGTTTTTGTGATCGTGAGGATGGCCTCATGTTTAGGCAGAACAAAATGGCTAGAGAGATGCCTTCCTAATCTCAAATTCTCTGACATTCAGTAAGTGGATGGAAAGGGAAGGATGGAAAAGGATATTTGAAAAGACTTGAGAACTGATTGGGCGAGGAAGGGGAAGTTAAGAACCTGCCCCTAGATTATTCTGTCTACA
>NW_027185797.1:18183140-18273935 GCF_028583685.1 Petaurus breviceps papuanus | reverse complement strand
TGCTCACCAACTAGAGACTTTTCTTCCACTGATTTGACCTTTTCTAGTCCTATCCACTTGGAATTGCTTTAAACCCAACTTTGAGCCATATTTGATGTAAAATGAAATAAATTTTCTTTTCATTCTGCTTATACTGCTTGTGTTGTTTTTTAAATTTCAGTTCGGTTCTCTCCAGCACTATGTGATACCATTTGGGGTTTGTTTCTTGTTTGTTTGGGTTTGTTTTGTTGGCTGAGATCATGGGAGTGAATAACCATTCCCTTTTCCACCTCATTTATGGCTCAGAATCCTGGGATAAACAGGGTTAAATGACTTCTCCAGAGTCACAGAGTTCCCAAGTATCTGAGGATAAATTTGAATTGAGGGAAATAAGACTTCCTGACTCCAGGACAACTATTTACCCATTTTCCCACATCTAAGTACCCCTTATGCACCTCAAAAATGAAATGAATTTTAAAGGTAAAATAAAAATTGTTGGCAAGTATTCCCAATGCCCTGTGAGCAACTCCTACTTCCTCAGAATATTCACATCCCAAATTGGGAAACCCTGATGTATATATGGGCTGTGTATATATGGCTAAGAGAAGTGGAGGAAAAATTGGGAAGGGAAATGGGAATGATGTAAAAAAAAAAAAACAAGAAAAGTGAGTCAACAGCCTGACTGAAGAAAATATCACCTTAAAAATAGACTAACTCAAATGGCAAAAGAGGCCCAAAAAGCCAGTGAAGAGAAGAATGCTTTAAAAAGCCAAATTTTCCAGGTGGAAAAGGAATTTCAAAAACTCACTGAATAGAATAATTCCCTCAAAATTAGATTGATGCAAATGGAAGTTAATGACTGTATGAGAAATCAAGTTAACTATAAAACAGATCCAGACAAACAAAAAAAAATGTGAAATTTCTCATTGGAAAAACTCTGACCTGGAAAATAGATTCAGCAAAGGTAATTTAAAAATTATTGGACTACCTGAAAGCCATAATAAAAAGAAAAGCTTAGACACCATCTTTCAAGAAATTATCAAGCAAAATTGCCCTGATATTCTAGAACCAGAGGGCAAAATAGGCATTGAAATAATTCATTTATTGCCTCTTGAAAAAAGATCCCAAAAAGAAAACTCCTAGGAATATTATAGCCTAATTCCAGATTTCCTGCAAGCAGTAAGGAAGAAACAATTTGAGTACTGTGGAAACACAATGAGGATAACACATGACCTAGCAGCTTCTATATTAAGTGATCAATAGGCTTGGAATACTATATTCCATAGGTCAAAGGAGCTAGGACTAAAACCAAGAATCACCTACCTAGCAAAACTGAGTATAATGCTACAGGGGAAAATGTGGTCATTCAATGAAATAGAAGATTTTCAAGCATTCTTGATGAAAAAACCAGAGCTGAACAGAAAATTTGACTTTCTGATACAAGAAGTAAGTGAAGCATGAGAAGGTTAAACAGGAAAAAGAAATCATAAGGAACTTATTAAAGTTGAACTATTTACATTACTATGTGGAAAATTATAATTTTAACTCATAAAACATTTTTCAGTATGAGGATAGTTGAAGGGAATACACACACATACATATATATGTAAGTATACATACATATATATTCATAGACAGAGGGCACAGGACAAATTGAATATGAAGGAATGATATCTAAAAATAAAATTAAAAGGTAAGAGAGGAATATATTGGGAGAAGGAGAAAGGGAGAGATAGATTAGGGTAAATTATCTCATATAAAAGAGTCAAGAGAAAACTGTTACAATGGAGGGTAAGAGCAGGAAGGTAAACAGGAATGGGACAACCTTACTTTCATTGAATTTGGCTTAAAGAGGGAATAACATACACACTCAATTAGGTGTCTTACCCTACAGGAAAATAAGGGAACGGGGATAAGAAGGAGGATGATAGAAGGGAGGGCAGATGGGGGGAAGGTAGTTAGAAGCAAACACTTTTGAAAAGGGACATCGTCAAAGGAGACAATAGAATAAGTGAGGGGCAGGATAGGATGAAGGGAAATATAGTTAATCTTTCACAATATAGCTACTATGGAAACGTTTTGCTTAACTACACATGTACAACCTATATTGAATTGCTTATCTTCCCAGTGGGGGTGGGTGAGGAGGGAAGAAGGGAAAAAAATCTGGAACTCAAAGTTTTAAAAACAAATGTGTATTAATTTTTTTATATGCAACTGGGAAATAAGATATACAGGCACTGAGGTATACAAATCTATCTTGCCCTATTAGAAAGTTGGGGGGAGATTGATGGGGGAGGATATGAGAGAGAACAGATTGGGGGAAGGGGTATTCAGTAGGCTTGCTACCTTGGGGTGGAGGGTAGGGGAAAGACAGGGAGAAAATTTTGTAACTCAAAATCTTGTGGAAATAAATGTTGAAAACTAAAAATAAATAAATAAATGGAAAAATTTTAAATGAGATAGAAAATGTAATTAGTACAAATTAAACTAAAAATGTAAGGAGCATACTTTTTTTTTCTCCAGAGAGATAATTGTTAGACATTTTACCAGTACATAACTGGTTGAATCATTTTGTGAAGGATACCTGAGGAGTCACTCTTGGGAGGTGGGGGACAGAGGTTCTCTCTCTCTACTCTCCTTATTTACACCAGGGGCCTTGTGCATGCACAGCAAGAATATTTCTCCATTTGGCGGGTTTTCTAAAGGTAATTCTCTGCCTTTTATCTGTTTAAAAATACCCTTTCCAAGACCTAATTATCTGACTGATAATCCAAGGGAAACACATTGGTTACTCATAAGCAACTGTCCTAGAAACTCTAGGCCCTCAAGACTTCTAGAACACTTAAGAGATGTAGTCAGTCACTATTTAGGGTCCAGGCCCAAACCTGTGAGTATAAACTGGAGGAGAGGGGAGATAGCCCTGGAAGGGATGCTATGAAAAAAAACAGATTTTCCATTAGTTTATACCTTCAATCTGAACTCACAATACTGGTTCAGCTTTATCTCCCATTGCTCCCCTCCAGAAATTCAGGACTACAGTAAAACTAGATGTCTCTCAGTTCCCTGTACGTTGCTTATGATCTCTCAAGTTCATGTCTTCATTCAAGCTCTTTATGATGAATTCTCTTTCTCCATCTCTCTTTGAATGTTGAAGGTCTGTTTAGCTTTCAACTAAAATGACAATGACTCCATCAAGCCTTCTTCACTCACCTCAGCCAATTGTGACCCGGAGACTTCACATGGTATTTTAATTAGGTGTTGGTGTCTTATGCTCATATAGGTTTGTAGCCCATAGTAATCCCTTAGTAAATGCTTGTTGTTAAATTGAGGAGAGAGATGCTGATTTTCTCTACTCTCTATCTTCATAAAACTGGAGGGACTTAAGGAACATTTGCTGCATCAAATTGTTGTGTGCCTATAGGATATTTCTCAAAGAGCTCCACATCTTTATTATTTTGCCTTATTCTGAGAAGTCACAAACACCACTTACTCTCTTCTAAAATTGCAAGACAGTAATGCTAAAAGGAGTTTTAAAACTCATTTAATCCTCTCCCTAGAAGCATGGTAAGCATGAATACACTCTGCAACATTTTCAGTCTCCACTTAAACATCTCCAGGGATGGAGAGTTCACTGCCTCCTGAGACAACCTGTCCCATTTTTGAATAGTTATTCTGGAAAATGAACCAAAATCTGCCTCTCTGAAACTGCCCACCCTTAACTCTACCCTCTGGGGCCAAGAAGAAGAAACCAAGTCCCTCTTCCAAGTGACAATCCTTCAGAATTCCAAGGCAATAATGGAATATGATTTCGGATCTGAAATTTACTCTTTTGTATCTTTATGATCTTGAATTCAGATTCTTGCTTATCATTTCTTATTAGTATGACACTGGGAAATTCATCTCTCTAGTTCTCAGTTTCCCTTCAGTAAAAAGAGGGAGTTGTACTAGATCTCCAAGGTCTCTTCCTGCTCTGTATCTATGATTCGGAGATCCTCAGTTCCTCTGCAGAAGAACCAAGACTGCCATAACTTGCCATGACTGACATTAGGAGACAGGGCAGTGTTTGAATGACAGTTTCCAGAGAGTACAGTCTATATAGAGAGCCTAGAATACCTAGGTGCACATATTTTCTTGCATGAATGCTTTGTGCTGGCAAGAAGACACAACCAATATTTCAGCACATGTTGGCAATAGCCATCCTCAACAGAGCAGAGGCAGAGGTACTAGTTTCACACAAACACTGGGAAACTGAGACACCCTTCCATTCCCAGGCAGCCCTGGTGGCTGCTGAGTTGAGGTGTGATGACTGAGAATTCCTGAAACCTCCACCATGCAAAGTGAGATGTTGTGATTTGCTATTTCAAGTATAGGGCTAAAAATAAAGAAACATTAATTCTTCAGAATCAAGGGGCTAAGAGAAGAAAAAGGAAGCTGCTGGTAAGAAAGTAATGAGCTTGGGGTTCAAGTGACCAGGAGATTGGAGCTAACCCCTCCCAGGAGCATCGATGCTTGTGTTAGTATCTTTCTTTTGGCAATCCCAGAGAGAAGAGCTGAAGAACAATGCTCATACCCAGAATGGGAAAAGAAGGGAACAGGGACAAGTTTCCCAAAGAACTTCTTTGAATCCACTGGTGTTTCCCATTACTGTCATTCTACTGTTGTCTCTTGAGAACCCTAGACAGTGTTCAGAGTTCTGTCTTCTACAGATGAGAACTTTTCTGTTTATGCCTTTTCCTCTTATCATCTTTAGATCTCATATAAACACAACCAATGACTATCCTCCATATTTCTAGCTCCTAGACTAGATCAATACCATCACCTTCCTCAAGATTAAGGACTTCTCAAAAGTCAATAAGCATTTATTAAGCACTTACTATCTGTCAGGCTAAGAAATGGAAATACAAAGACAGATAGAAAGCAGTTCTTGCCCTCTAGGGGCTCACACTCTAGTGGGTGAAGCAATATGTAAATAATGAGGTATAAATAACAGAACAGATGGAAGGCAACTTATAACAGAGGGGAAGGCAACCTAGAAGAGAGGGAAAGGCAACCTAGAACAGAGGGGAAGGCACTAATAGTGGGTATGAGGAGGTGGGGAATGATGATGAGAAAAGTCTAATGCATAAGGTAGGTCTTGACCTGAGTCATGAAGGAAGCCAGGGGTTCTAAGAGGTGGAGGAGAGGAGGGAGAGAGAATTCCATATGTGGGGAACAGCTGATATTTGGGGAACAGCAATTAGGCCAGCATAGCTGGATTATAGTTTGTAGAATGAGATTAAGTGAAGGAATCCAAGAAAGGTAGGAAAGAACTTTGTTATGAAGGGCTTTCAGTATCAAACAAAGGAGTAGAGCCTTAGGGCAGTCCACTGTCAAACTCCTTCTAGAAACTATCGTAGTATTTATTTGATTACTGTTTCCAGAACAAAAAGTGGAAATTAATTCCACTAAATAAGAGTATTGGGGTTGGGGAGAAGTACTCAGAGAATAGGGCAGGTGGGAAGATATCCCAAGCCATCCAAGGTGGGTGACTATAAAGCATGGTCTGGGGACACCCTTTAGGTGAGTTTGTGTTTACTGGGAGGTCAAACACGCTTTTATCTAGGGTTTAATTCTTATGGGAGAGGAGCAACTCCTCTAATGGGGCTACTGGGTGGTGCAGTGTATATAGTGCTGGGCTTGGAGCCAGCAAGATCTGAGTTCAAATACAGCCTCAGATGCTTCCTAGCTGTGTGACCCTGGGCAAGTCATTTAACACTTTTTGCCTCAGTTCCTCATCTGTAAAACAAGCTGGAGAAGGAAATAGCAAAACATTCCAGTAACTTTGCCAACAAAACCTCAAATGGGGTCACAAAGACTGAAAGGACTCACCAACAAAAACAACAGACTCACCTAAGGAGAGAGGCATGGTTCACCTGACCAATACTGGATCCGCTTTGAGGTTATATCTGATCAAATCCCCTGACATGATTCTCACTCTATGAGAAAAATGACAAGATTTTCTCAGAGGTAACCATGGTATCTGCTTTCTTCCTTTTCCTTCCCCAAGCTGTTCTAGAGATTTTCACCCTGAAATAAAGAGGGCTGGGTCCCTCATAGCTTCATTTGTTGGTGGCAAATCTCTCATCTGAGTGTCAGCATTTTTCCCATAGGCATGAAGATATTAAGAGGAAATAAAGGGATAATCATACCTATTAATTCAATACTATTATCACGTATGCTTCCTAAAGTTCACTCTACACTACCTGTCTACCCTCTTAAGATGGATATTTCAAATGGACAAAAAAAAATATTCTTCTCCATCTTCACCCCATGTCCTACTTACCTCACTGCCCAGAAGGATTCTCCGTTAATGACAATAATAACTTCTGTTTATATAAGGCTTTAAGGTTTGCAAGGCAATTTACAAATATCATCTCACTGTAACTTTGGGAGGTAGATGCTATTATTACCTCATTTTTACAAATGAGGAAATAATGGCTGAATTATCTGCCCAGGGTCATAGAGTAAGTATCTGAGACTAGATCTGAATCCAGAACTTTCTGACTTAAAGTTCCATTCTCTACCCATTGAGCCATCTATCACCAAGCTGGATTGTACGGGAGTTGAAGTTTGTTAGTTTATTCTAATTCTACATCCTTCTGTTTTCAGCTGGCAAGAATGCACCTGGTGGATAGTGCTGCTTTCTGGGCCAATGGCCTCTCTCTACTTACTGGATGAATAGAGATTCACTGGCCCATACACTTCATGCTGATGTTCTCTATAGAATACCTGAGTTGAAAAGCTGTGCACAACTGTGGTACAAGCTGATGAAGTCTCACTATTGTCCAAAGTAGTCAGTCACACTGTTCCCATAGATTCAAAGCTAGAAGAGACCTTAGATTATTAAATCCAACCCTCCCTTTAAATACATCTGGAAACTGAGGTCAGAGAAGTTGAGTGAGCTGTTACAAAGTAAGTGATGGAGACAGAATTTGAACCAAACTTCTCTCACTATGAATCCAGTGCTCTTTCCAATGTGATTCATTACTATTCTCACTAAACTATGAGAGCGTCAGGATATTTTTGCTGATACAGGATGTCAATAGACTAGGAATTGTTGGAAGAGAGGCCTGGTGTTTATAAACAAGTTTGTCAAGGACAGATTTTGAGTGTGTGGAGGACAGAAAAAGAAAATAAAAAAAAGAGAAGGAACGAGATGGGAGAGAAACAGAGAGAAGAGAGAGACAGAGAGAGATGGAGAGACAGAAAGAGAGAGAGATAATATGATGTAGTCACTAAGGGAATGCAGTTGAAGTACATGGATGGAGAAGAATAAATGGATATGAGAGAAAATTTGGAATGTGGCTAGTGAGGAACATGTCATCATGGGAACTCTAGAGTAGTTTTTTTTTTAGTTTCCATCAGTCCCTACATTATAAAAGTACCAGGGGCTACAGGAGCAGGGGGAAATAGAGAAAAATTGACCTAGTGCTTAGGGAATGATTTGACATGAGATTCATCATGCATCTCTGCTCCTGTGCCATCATATCGGAGAAGTTCAAACCCAGATCCACAATGACCTGTCTTAAGGGGTATAAATTCTTAAACTTGGGCAGGATCATAGCTTTATTTTTTGACAACTATTAGTGGATGGGTAAGCAATATATAGAGACTAAGAGAATAGAGATCATGATGAAGGGATGGTTGGGTCAGCACTGACCATTATATTATAATATTTTCTGTCCAACACACCCATGCATGCAAAAATGTTCTTAAAGACAAGAAAAAGAATCCAATTAGAAAACTAAGATTTGTTGGCTTTTTCCCATATCACATTAATGTGGAAAATATATGAAAATTAAATAAGGCATTAAAAAAAAGCTTTTATGGGAATACAAGTGTACCACTTTAAAAAGATACACTACAAAAAAAACCAGCAACCAGGCAGTTTAGTTAGGAGGTGAGGTGTTTTTTTTTAATTATATAAAAAGTGTTCATTTTATAAAAGGATTCACCACAGGGGGCTCCTTCAAAGAAAACCATCCTTTGTGGACTGGGGTTTTCGTGAAGATTTTTAACTAGAATGATTACTCATGTTTATATGGTTCTTATGATTCTAAAGTGCTTTGCATTGATTACAGTCATGGCAGTGATGTGGTAAGCATCTTAGTTATTTCTGTCTTGACTATCTGTGACTATTTAATCAGAGGACACCTAGGTTCAGAACCTGTTTCTGGTGTTTACTGCCCATGTGACTTGGAGCAAGCTACTACTTCTCTGAGCCTCAGTTTCCTTACCCATAAAAACAAAAATGTTGGACCAGATGGACTGGCATTTCCTTTCAGGGTTCCAGAGTTCACAATAGCTGTGTGACATTGTAGAAGTAGACATTATTAGCTGCTTTTATGATGCAGAAACTGAAGTGGAGAAGGTGAGAGAAAGTAGGAGAGAGAGATGAATATTATTTATACATATATACATATGCATTTGTGTATATCTATCTACCTATCTATCTATCTATCTATCTAAAGCTTCATTCATATCTTTGGTTTCTATATCACAATTATTTCTAGGTATACCCTGTTCCCCACCACCAACCCTTCCAATAAGCTTAAGCTTTCCCTTGTAAGAATGAAAACAAAAATCAGAGGACACGTTAACCACATTTGAGAGGTTATATGACATTTAGCACCCATAGTTTCTCCAACTCTCCAAGGGAGAGAGATACATTTCCTCATCTCCAAGTACTAGAATACCAAGAGTGGTCATTACAGTTATACAGTGTTTGTCTCCACCTTAGTGTGATATCTGTTGGTTTATCAGTTTTTTTCTTTTTGTTGGTCAATCATTTTTCAGCCATGTCTGACTCTGTGACCACATTTGGAGTTCTCTTGGTAAAGATACTGGAGTGGTCTTGTCATTTCCTTCTACAGCTCACTTTACAGATGAGGAAACGGAGGCAAATGGGGTAAAATGATTTGCCCAGGCTCACATAGCTAGTAGGTTTCTGAGGCCAGATTTGAATTTAAGAGGATAAGTCTTCCTGACTCCAAGGCTAGGGCTCCATCCCTTGTGCCACCTAGCTGCCCAATTTATTTTTCTTTTACATTGTTGTAATCATTGCTCACACAACTTACTTAAGTCTTGCTTCATTCTGTACCAGTCCACACTAATGTTCTCATTTTTAAAAATTTCTCATCCCTGTAATTTGTTACAGAATGATAATATTCAATTACATCCACATATCACCATTCATTTGTCAACCAACAGACACCTACTTTTATTCTAGTTTTTTTCTACTCCAAAATTTACTTCTAAGTACATTGTTACATAGTGTTATATATCTGGGATTTTATATATATATATATATATATGTGTGTGTGTGTGTGTGTGTGTGTGTGTGTGTGTGTGTATCTGAGATCTCTCTGTCTTTGAGCTTCTTGGCATCTATGCCTAACAGTGGCACCTGGGTGAACAGGCATGAAGTGTTGAGTGACTTTTCTCCCATAATTCCAAATTGTTTTCCAAAACAGTTGGATCAATTCATAGCCCCTCCCCCATGTTAGTGTTCCCATTTTCTCACTTCCCTACACCCATCTTACAGCATCACTTCTTTTCATCTTTTGTCAGCTGTGATAATTTGCTGAGTGTAAGGTACGGCTTCAGAGTTCTTTTGATCTGCACTTACCTTGTCATTAGTGATTTGGAACAATCTTTCAAAGGGTCATTAATAATTTGTAATTCTTTTGAAAACTGTTCATATCCTTTGAACACTTTATCTATAAGAGATTTTTAGAATTATAAGTGACTTGTCCAAGGTAACTGTCTCAATGAGGTTCAGGATTCCAAAGTACAGTACAATGAAAAGCAGAGCACCACAGAAGACAGGAGTAAGTAGAGCGAAAGAAAAGTGAGCCAGATTTATTAAGGGGAAGTGACTCACTATCCGAAGGGGCAACCAGGGAGGCTAGAAACAGGTGAGGTTCTGCTGGCATCCTAGGTAGAAGGGGGTATTAAAAGTTGGTAAAGCCTGATGGGTTTTTAATATGGTTCTTTTCTAGGTCAGGCAGGACCACACATTGGGAGAGGAAGCAGGGAGCTTGATATGGTGTCCAGGCAAGAATTGGGACTGGTGCTGATTAACATTGGGAATTAACAGTGGCAGAAGTGCCTAGAGAATTGTGCATTTATTGACATTCAAACTCCCTTCCAGGGAGAAGGGGAAAAAAAGGTTTTTTGCTCACTGCCGCCTGCAGGCCTTGCTTTGAGGGGGTGAGTCAGAGGATTTGAGCTTCCCTAGAGGCTTCTTCAGTTAGCAGGGTGGGGAGGTTGCTGAAGTCCTCTGAGTCTCACAGCTAGAAAGTGACCAAGGTCAGCCCCAGCCTGAGTTTTTTGACTCTTTTTTTTTCTACAACATCTAAAACACTATTAAAACAGGAGAAAAAAAATCAAAGTAAGGGGAACCCCAGAGGTGGCATAAAACAGACTTCTTAAGGGCCTCTGTCTATTAAAACCCCATCCAATATTAACATAAATCATCTCTTAATTCATTATTACTTGTTATATGAAAGTGTGAGCCACATACAACTCTTCCAGAGTTTATCTGCTGTGTGATGTGGGGTGAACCTGTAGCTGCTTCCATCTATAAGCCCAATGAATGTGGTAATGTCCTGTTAAATGGTAGGTAGATTATCTGGTCTCCAGCTGACACATGAGGGGAAGGGGACAAAACAATGTTTAAATCAAGGATCTTTTATTTATGGATACCAATTCAGCAACTGTGTACTTTATACTTTCCAATAGCTCTCAATCACCAATCCAATAAGGCATGGGACCATAAGGTCCCATAGGTTATTCTAACTAATTCCCCTCAGATTGATCAATGTTTTTAAGTTGGTGACAAATTTTTTGGACAAATGGGTGGCTGCAGACTATAAGAAGTAAAAAACTCTGACAACTCTAACTCCATGTAGAAGAATAGCTCCTTCCTAAGGCCACAAATCCCCCTGTTGTGATGAGGCAACCTGCCCCCAAGGATCAGCATTATAGGACCTCAGTCCAGGAAGGCTGAACTTAATTACGCATATAATTCATTCATAATTACATGTATAAATCACAGAGCCCAAGACCAAAAGAAGCAAGAGAGCATGGGGCCAAAAGACTATATTCCAATGACAGGGGTGGAGATTTAGGCAATTACCTAGCAGGCTTTGCAGCAAAAGAAGGAATGAGCACCTGTTAACATACATGTACAAAGGTAGACACTTCAATACATCAAGGATCTGAGATTTCTTCATGGTGGTTATTGTCTTGAACAATGTGGAAATGGAGCTTAGAATGACCTGGGAGGTCATCTTGTCCATTTCTTTCCTCGTGCAGATGAGAAAACTGAGTCTATGAGGGAAGAGGTTTACTTGTATAAGGCCACAGAGCATAAAACTTTGGAGCCAGAGCTGGGAATCAAACCTTTGTACACTTGTACCATGCTGTTTTGGCAAAACAGCAACTGCTGTTGCCCACAGTTGGCAGGATATGCAGGCATCTAGGTGGTACCATAGATAAAAGCACTGGGCCTGGAGTCAGGAAGACCTAAGTTTGAGTCCATTACTAAATGCTTACTAGCTGTATAACTGTGGACAAGTCATTTAATCTGTTTACCTCAGTTTTTTCAACTATAAAATGGGGACAATAATAGCATTTCCAAGGGATGTTGTGAGGATCCATTGAGATATTTGTAAATTGCTTACCACAGTATCTGGCACATAGTAGGTACTATATAAATGGTAATTGTTATTATTATCTACATGATTATTTTGATGAGTAGTTGTGTCAGCTCTGAAGAGTACAGTGTTTATTGTTTTTAGTCATTTTTCAGTCATGTCTGACTTTTTGTGACAATTTTTAAGGTTTTCTTGGCAAAGATATGGGAATGGTTTGCCATTTCCTTCTCCAGATCATTTTACAGATGAGAATTGGAGAAAACAGGGTTAAGTGACCAGGGCCACATAGCTAGTAAATATCTAAGATCAGATTTGAACTCAGTAAGATGAGTCTTCCTGATTCCAGGCTCGGCACTAAGCACTATGGTACCCCCTAGATGCCCCCTGGAAAGCTCATCTAGATACATGGATGAGGACGAGGGGCCCTGGGGTCTTCTAGTCCTAGCCTGGGACTACACAGACAACATGTATTAGGTGGCAGGTGTGGTTAGCACAGGCAATACCTGCAAATACTGTTTGCTCAATGGCACGACTTTTGGTCTCAATTCGTGGGCAATTGCTTACTTCTCTGCTTTATATCACCTATGTGTTTTCATTAATGGAACATTATCAGGATATGATGAAGCTAATAACAGCTAGACTTTGCACATGGCTTTAGATTACAGAGTGTTTTACATATAATCGTCTTATTTGATCCTCAGATCAACTCTAGGAGGTAAACTCTGGGAGACTGAGAGGGAACGTGACACACACCGTCACACACTCACTAAGCGTCTGAAATGGAACCAAACCCAGGACTTTTTGACTCCAAGTCCATTATTCTTTCTACTCTGCCACCTGGCTACCTCTAAATTGTAGTTGTATAAATGGGTATAGCAAACATGTCCAAAGATTCTTTGATCAATGAATTGATGCTAAGTGAAGTGAGCAGAACCGGGATGACATCGTACACAGTAACAGCAACACTGTGTAATAAACAGCTATCATTGACTTAGCTCTTTTCAGTAATACAAGGCTCCAAGACAATTCCAAAAGTCTTATGAGGGAAAATGCTATCCACATCCAGAGAAAGAACTATGGAGTCTGAATGCAGATCAAAGCATATTATTTTCACTTTTACATTGTTGTTTTTTTCTTTCTTATGTTTTTTTTTTCCCTTTCTGATTTTTCTTTCACAGCATGACTTATGTGGAAATACGTTTAACATGATTGCACATGCATAACCTATATCAGATTGCTTACTGTCTTGGGAAGGGGAGAGGGGAGGGAAGAAGGGAGAAAAATTTGGAAGTCAAAATCTTATAAAATTGAATGTCAAAAATATATTTACATGTAATTGGAGAAAATGAAATTCTGTTTACAAAAATATATAAATATTCTCTTCTTATGAATCTATCAAAGTGGCCCTGAGTTCTCCAATATAATGTCCTCCCAGGTTGGAATGTCTTTAGGTATGGACCCTGTGTTGTATTCTATGGTGCTAGGATCAACCCAAGTTGGATGGTTTCATGAACAGTTTGGCTGCAGGCTAATGTAGCTGGATGGGGGTAGGGAGTGGGAGGAAAGTGTCCCTCTGAAATAAAACCACACATCCTTGGTCTATTGATGAATTTGGTTTGTTTCAGTTTGGAATTTTATTCCTTTGAACTCTTCCTTACTTTTTACCCCTTTTCCCTTAGTAGGAACAGAGAAATAGACCATGTTACATAACTTCTCACAGGCTAAGTTCAGATTAAAAGGAGAAAAAAAAACCAATAATTTTAGTTAAATAGAAACCATCAAGGAGGGGAAAAAAGAACATTCTGATTCTTATGATAGTTTTTTTAATAAAAGCTATTTCAGGTCTCCTCCCTACCTCTTCACATTTATTTCCTGAGGCAAAGTTTATACCTTGCATACTTTGCTCTAAAACATGTCATCTTTCATCTACACCCACAAATAGTGGATGTGTGTTGGGGAGTACCATTTTAAAGGCAGGTATTCAGTCAGTGAGTTAGTCAACAAATCCATTTATTAAGCACTTACTATGTGCCAGGCAGTGTGCTAAACACCAAGGATATCAAGAAATGAAAAAAACAACAACAGTGCTCCCCACTCTCAAGGAACTCACATTCTAAAAGGGGACATGTCATGCAAAAAACTGTTTTCATCTAAGTTATGTCCAGAGAACCTTGATTAAGGATGCTTGCACAGTCTTAGTGAAAATTCTCCTTTCTATCTCTTCAGAAAGAGATTAACCCAGGAAGGGTATATGTCTGCTTTGGAGATGATTCTTCTCAGATAGAAAGATCAGGATGGGGGGGGGGCAGTGTGGTAAGTGGGGGAGCTATGTCCATTATGTTCTAGGTAAAGTAATGAATTGACAGCCCACCATCAGTCAGTTCACTAATTAGCATTCAGTGAAGATGCATCAAAACAGAGCACTTCCAGATAATTGCTTTCAGAAATATTACAAGCACTCTTCTCTAAAGCCAATTTCAACTCATATGACACTGGGTATTGCTGGAGCACATTTATGAAAATTCAAGGACAACAAGCTCTTGGCTAGTCCTTATTGAATCACATTATGATGTTCAATTTCTGTTCTCCTTTCTACCATCATCCTATTTCCCATCTCTTGGAAACAAATAGAGGGACTATTCTAGTCTCAGAATTCCTTTACAGCATAGCTTGGGATCGATTAGATTTCCAGTAGATGAATCAAACAACATCTAAAACAAAACCAATTTATTTCATCATCACCTCCTACCAACCACCTCTTTCTCTAAACTTGCCCATTTCTGTTGATGGCTCCATCATCTACCCTAGTTTATCAACCATGGAGTCATACTTGACTCTTCCCTCTCCTCCATCCCCATCTAGCTAACCAGTTGTCAGATCTTAATTCTGTCTCTACAAAAATCTCTCAATGTGTCTCCTCTCTACATATACAACTTCAATCCTACTTCAGACTTCCCCACACCTCTAGTCTAAATCATTGTAAAAGCCTCCTAAATTGTCATCCAGACCTACATATCCATTCCTAGTCACTCTTCTGAGAAACTCTCTTCTGACTTCCACATCACTGATGACTTTTGGGACATTTAGAAGCACATGTTCCATAGGCATTTGAAACTCATTACATCCAAATAAGAATTCACTACCTTTCCCCCCAGATGTGCCATTCTTCTGAATGTCTCCATTTCTGTCTATGCCACCCCTATCCTTCTAATCACCCAGGTTGTAAAATCCTTCCTTTTACTTATCCCAACCCAGTATAGTGATGGGAATATACTCTAGTATAGGGACTAGCCCTGTGATTTTATTATTCTTGGAAAATCTCAAGTACCAATGCAAATGGTACCCTAACTACAGCATATAATCTTGGAGACTTACTTAAGCCACTGAGAAGGTAAGTGACTCATCCAGGGTCACACAGACAACATATTTCCAAGGAAGAACTTGAAACCAGATTTTCCTGGCTTCAAGGCCAGCTTTCTATCCACTCTGCCACATTGTATCTAATCATGTAATAATGTATGGTTTGATTGACCATGAGTTTCTGTATTTCAGTCCTTGAGTTTCTGTATTTCAGTCTCTTGAGTTTCTGTATTTCAGTCTCTTAGAGATAGCAACCAAATCCCTGTAGACAACTTGTCTTTTGTGTTCTTAATTATTTCCAGATGTTCACCATGGCATAAGTTACCTTCGATTTAGGAAGGCTTGTCTATTTAAACAGGAAATTAACTTAAATTGCATCCTCCTTGAAGTAATTCAAGGCCATTTCCTCCTGTTCTTCATTGGCTAAATATGCAGGCCATTGAAAGGGGGATTCATCAAGCCTGTTCTCTCCTTCCTCCCAGGTCTCTGATTCTTCATCTTCCTGGTATAGTTTCACTTTTGAGAATGATGAACAGATGAGAGCTCCAGAGTTGTGGCTAGGACTTTGATAGCAAGTTGGTGGGCAGAGTTCAGAATCTCCAACACACGCAAATAAAAATCTCTCCACAATCTGTTTTCAATGTGTTATTTATAAATACAATGTGAATCTTAGTGTTACAGCCTGTCCTGTGGGTAAGTGTCAGGAACCCCAGGCAGGCAACCAGATTTCTGTCTTCAGATACCAAGCCACATCTCAGATTAGCTACCTCTCAGACTAGATTCCAGATCTGGACAAGATCAAATCCCAGGTGACACAAAGTTAGTCCCCAAAGAATCCAGAGGAAGAATTCAGGACCCAAAGACAGACTGATGATGGGGACATCTCTGGGCTCCCTGTCTCCTTGTCAAAGCTACCTTGGATAATCACTGAAAAACTATAGTCAAGCAAGGAGATTCCCATGTAATAACGGCTCACAATGGATCCAGGAAACTTGATTTGGCAACCAGGGAAGGAATTTCATCTGTCTGTGGTATAGGCAAGAATGAAGTAGTTGAAACGATATGGGTCAAGACCCAAGGAAGCAGCAGGTAACAGGCAGGGGTGGTCACTTAGAGAGAATCTGTTGCTTTTTCACCAGGCTTATAATTTCATTGGAATAGGGAGTACTTGCTGAAGTAATTGCCTCTACCAGTTCAGACCAGCAACAGCTCTGTAACTAAAAGTCTTAGAGAGCTGACCAAGGCATATAGGTTAAATGACTTGCCCAAGGTCACACAATTAGTATGTGTTACAAGCAGAACTTGGACCTAGTTTTTCTCAACTTGGAGCAGTCTATCTACTACATTAGGTTGCCTCTCATAAAAGAGTTTAAACTCTCTAGAGTATAGAATTATTTAATAATTTTAAGTAGCAGCAAGCACCAGAATGCTAAAACTCACATTTCTTCCCCCAAAAAAGTTTTTTTTTTCCCTCTCACATTTCTAACACAGCTATCACGTTGGTAGAGTTCTACTAGTCCCATTTTGGGAACTCCAACACGTTCCCCGCATTGGGCTGTGCTATCGATTTGAAGATCCAAACCCTGGGACTTTTCAAGCTGGGAGCACTCCAAGATATCACCAGTGCAAATAATAGTGAAGAATCACCATGACCTGAACAAGAAATGTCATAGGAACTTCTCTCACAAACAAAACAAGAGTTAGCTACACGCAAGGGAGGTATGAGTTCCCATCTTGCTTCAGACACTTATTAACTGGACAAGTCACTCTGCCTCAGTTTCCCCATCAGTAACATGATGGACTTAATCTAGATAACCCTTCTAGCTCTTAATCTATGATTCTATCATCCTAAGTGGTCATCTATCCTTCGGTTCATATTACATAATGAGAAGAAACTCATCACCTATTGAGGATGGGCCCATTCATTGATAGAGAGCTATAATCTTTGCAAAGTGTTTCCTGCCTTAAATCTAAATCTGCCTCTGCAGTTTTAATCCATTGGTGCTCCTGGCTCTGCTCTCTGGGGTCATCAGCATACAATCCCTCTTCACCATGATATCTTTTCACTTTCCTGAAGCCACCTCTACTCTCTTTCTTAGGTCTTCCAAGTTCAACATCCCCGGTCACTGTAGCTGATTTTTACATAACATCATATTCCCTAGGTCCCTCACTATCCTTGCCATCTTCCTCTGGACCACTCTGGGTTTATCAGCATCCTCCTTAGAATGTGTTACTCAGAAAATACCAAATTCCAAATGTGATCTTACCTGAGCAATGTAAAACAAAACTATTATGTTACCCTGTTCTGGATACAACATCTCCATAGCTTTGTTAGAATATAAGCTCCTTGAAGGCAGGAACTGCTTCATTTTTTGTTTTATTTGTCACTGCTCTTAGAATAGTACCTGACATGTTCTTAATAAATTCTTGTTGAATGAATGAATGATGGGATGACCTTTGGGGCTGCCATATATTGTAATCCACTAATAGCCCCAGGGCTTTTTCGTATGAATTGTAAAGTTCCACATGGATTCCTCCCCCACTTGTACTTGTGAAATTGATTTTTTTCAACCTGAATCTCAATATAAGACCTTGACTTTTTCCCTATTGAGGATATCATGATTTCATTAAGTTCCAGAACCTTGCAACTCCTCCTGCATAAGATCCATGTTCACTAAAAATAATTTGGCCTGACCATCCACATAGGACAAACCAAGTGGAGCATTGTATCAGCAATGCCATATTTACAATGCCTATAGAGATTACAAATATGCTGATATAATTATCCATCACAAAATACATCAGGTTTGCCATATGGGGAAATAAACTAGAAAATTTATTAAGATACCAAAAGACTGAGTCCCAAAACCAGAAAGTGAAAGCCATCAGAGTAGTTATGATATTGGCACAGATAGATAAAGTAGAAAGCACCCACATTCTCAAGCCTTTAAAACAGAACAGGCTACCTCAGGCAAAGGTCCTCCTCTCCCCACTCACAGCAACCACCCAGCGTCCTGGAAGCGCGCTCCCAGCAGCTCCGGCCCCTGGCAGTGCTCAGCAGGAGTCCTTAGCAGAAAGTCCTTAGCAGTCCTAACTAAAAAAAAAAAAAAAAAAAAAAAAGGCTTCACGCTGCCGCTGCCTCTGCTGCTGCCACCGCTGTCGCAACCGCCGCCAACCGCCGCCAGCCACCGCAGGACCGTTAGCTTGGCTTTCACTTTCTCTCGCTTTCTGCTTTCTCTTGCTCTGCTATGTTAGCACGTCCATGGGGCATGGAAGATCTTTAAATCCCATAACCCTTACAAGCATGAATGCCTATTTTCCACACTGAGGTAGGTTATTGGGTGGGTGCCCCATACAGCTGGTTATTTAGAAGATATTTCTTAGACAGTCACTGCTCACATACAGGGAGCTTAGCCCAAAATGAACAAGAGTGAACAGTATTCTATTTAGGAACTCAAAAAGTTGCTTTGATAAAGGGAAAGGGGAAGAGAATAAGCATTTATTAAGCACCTACTACATACCAGGTATTGTGCTAAGTGCTTTATTAATATACTACATTTGACCTTCACAACAATCCTGGGAGGTAAGTGTTCTTATTATCCCCATTGTACAGTTGAGGAAACAGAAGCAGACAAAGGTTGAGTCACTTGCCCAGGCGCACACAGCTAGGAAGTGTCTGAGCTCATGTCTTCCAGACCCCAGGCCCAGCACCTAGCTGCCCATGATAACCTCAAACTTCTTGTAGAAACATTGGTCCACCTTTGGGGGTCTACCCCCAAATTCTTCTTATGCTGTATGACAGAGAAGGCAGTATGTCATCGTGTTTAGAGAGCTGCCCTAAAGCCAGGAAGGTCTGCCTTTAACACATATGTGACCCTGGAGAAGTCATGTAACCTCTGAGTACTCTAAGTAACTCCCTAACACCTCACATTTCAAAAAAGAGGATGAACTGCACAGGTAGAAGTAGTTTCCCCATATGGAAGTTCCCTCTAACTTGCTATGTAGAATTCGATGGTTCAGCAGACCAAGTTCTGGACTTGGAGTCAGGAAGGCCTGCATTCCAATCCTGCCCCAGACACTTACTACCCTGAGTAAGCACTTAACCTGTGTCAGCCTCAGTTTTCTCATCTGCAAAAGGGGAATGATAATACCTACAACAGGGTTGTCGTGAAGATGTATATACAGTGCTTCAAAGTGCTATAAAAATCTTAACAATTAATATGGCGATCATGGTGAAGATTATGACAATGAAATTCCAGGTCCAGTCCCTATTCCTGTCCATGGTCATGGAATATTGTGTTCTTTATAGATTTGAAGTTGAGGATATTTTTTTTAAAGCAATCAGGGTTAAGTAACTTGCTCAAGGTTACACTGCCAGTTACATTTTTTTGTGTGGGTGCCGAGTATCTGATGCCAGAACCAATCCCAGGTCTCCCAATGCTGGAGCCAGTGCTCTTACTCACTGCGCCACCTGGCCACCCCAAGTATAAATTAAGGGGGCAGTGGTCTTGGAGTCAGAAAGACTCATTTTCCAGCCTCAGACACTTATTAGCTGTGTGACCCTTGGCAAGTCACTTAATCCTGTTGGCCTCAGATTCCTCCTCTGTAAAATTTGCTGGAGAAGGAAATGGCAAATCAGTCCGGTACCTTTGCCAAGAAAATCCCAAATGGGGCCACAGAGTCAGACACAACTGAAAAAAGTGACTTAACGACAAATAAATTAAAGGGGAAAGAGGAGAGGCTTATAGTGGGTGTAAGTAATCTGAAACACATCACAAATGGGCAAAAGAGTAATAGCGATGCCATCCAAAAATGTGCATAAAAAGACAGACTGATGAGCTAGCAAGAATGAGAAGTCAGTGATCACAAGAAACTTGACTGGAATCTAGGCAATGTTAAGAAAACCAAAGGAAGGCTCCAATAATGTTGGGTGGACTCTCTTCAGAGCATTAAAAGGAGCACCTGGACAATTCTGGGATGGTTAGGAAGGACTGCAGGAGTGGGTATCTGACTTGCTAAAGGGACTACCCAGCTTGATGAGATCTACCCTACTATTCTCAAGAAGCTAACTCATAATGCATGGTCTAGGGTGCTTGGCTCCTTTGGTATTTGGGGGAAATTAGCAGAAAAGGAAGCCTTGATCAAAAGTGTCTAGAACTGTCAGCCAAAAAGCAGCTTTATCTTCAACATGATGGTCAGCTCTGTCTCTATGGAGGGCTAGAAATAGCCAACATCGAATGAAATAGTGTCAATATGGAGGAATTATTTGTCAGATATCACTGTTCATAGGACTTATTTAGATGAGCAGAACAAAACAGAGGAAAAAAAATTTTTTAAAGAAATGCAACATTTCAGAAGTTCCCATGAGGAACAGAGGGAAATGAGTCAGCCCTCACTAAAGCTCCAAGAGTGCCATACCCGGCCTTCTTGACCCAGACTCCTTGCCTTGTAATCATTTCATGATCTCAACTATGTGGGGTGTCAGCTCAGTTCAAGGCACATGGGAAAGCCCCAGACAGGATGCAGCATGTCATCTTCAGTTTTACAGAAGAAGGAGAAGAGAAGCCCAGGAAGAAAAGAGAGAAGAAAGAGAAAAAGAAAGGAAGATGAGTGATCACCAGAAAGGAGAAAGCTAGAGAAGGCTTGCCATAGAGCAAAGGTCTTAGAAGCCCCTTCTCCCTCTGCTGATGCCAAAGGTAATGTTTTGCATCTCAAGAAGGGGGAAAAATCATCTTGCCTTTTCACCAGCAGCAACTTTTCATTATGATGCTGTTGCCATGGGGATAGGGCTATGACAGCACTATATCATGCCTCTCAGTTCCATTCTGCTATAAAGTGAGTGTGTCCGGGATTCAGAACCATAAATATGCATCTGTAAAATGTGACTTTGTGAACGAACCTGCCTAACAACTTCAGGGACAGAACTCACTCTCCTCCTGGGGAGATCACTGCCATCTCTCTAGAAGCCTGGGGATAGATGTCTCCAGACCACCAAGGGATAGTCACCAGCAACTGTCATGAAAAGCTCCCTTTCTTCTGCAGCCTTCAGTGTCCCTTTTTTTCTGTATTCTGTGAGAAGAAAGCCAAGAGCCCTTCCCCAGGACCACATTTATTAAGGAGCCCTGATTTTGCTGTTAATGTGTGCTATGTGTGTATGTACGTACAAGCCTTTGAATATATTCCCTACCATCAGAGCGATCATTTTTAAGTCTTTTCCCAGGGAGAGGAATCTCATGCAGGCAAACTCCCTAATAATGGCCTGCTGCAGATACTTCACAAACAGGGTGAGTTGTGCCTTAGTAAAGCTCAGATCAATTGTGCATAGCGACATGCTTTATTATCTCTCATATCCCCTCATTCCTTTCTCCATCTGAAACCACCCATTGAGAACAAGAATTTCCCCCTTGGCATTGCTGCAGGGGTGACCTGAAAGCAAGCTCAATTCAGGGATTCCTGTAGCTTGTCAAGGTACACAGGTATCTTGGTATCAAAGCAACCTTGTACATTCACTGAATTATCCCAACCACACACCTTTCCCTTGTGGCCATTTGTGCTTTGGGCAGCAAATATACAGGCAAAGCTCCATCTTCTAAGTAGATGCTTGGAGTAGATAGGGTATTGGGGTTTGGAGTCACAAAGACCTGGGTTCAAATTCTTCCTCTGATACTTAGTAGATTGAGCAAGTCTCTATGTGTCTCAAAAAATCCTTAGTATTTATCCTACAAGTAGATGTGGATGGGCTGTCAGCTTCATAGGTTTGAGTTACTGCCCCCACCATGATTAAATCATAGCTCTCTCTCTCACACATATCTCCCAAGTGACATTCAGATTACTACACCAGCAGGAATGTTCCCTTTCAGATATAAGGTTGGGGGTCAGTCTAGAGAATTGCCTCCACCCCAACTAAAATAAGTCATAAGCTGCTGTGCCTTGCTGTATTTGTTAGATGAGAACATATCCTAAATGTTAGTAGGGGCATGGCCTAGATACTTCCCTAGGTGTGACAAGAAATATGTTTGTGGTGGCTGAGGAATGTAGTTATCCCCTCTGGGGCTTGTATAAAACTATCAAGTTAGTTGGAACTGGAGATTTCTAGCAAACAAAGAGTGTCCTAACCAAACCACTGGGAAGGAATCACTTGGGAAGAGGGATGAGAAGGAGATCCCCTAGGCATTTTGCTCTGGTCTCTTCCCCATCCCTTGGTTGGAGAGGATTGATTGAGCTTAGTAGGATCAGGATTTTGGACTTTCCATCAGAATGTCTTACCTGAAATGGCTAATAGCAGAGTCTGCATTAGGAGTGAAAGAGACACTGATGAGATGAGGAAAGCAGAGTCAAAGGTTTACAAAGATCCCAACAGAGAAGCAATATCATACTGTAGCAGCAAGCACCCTAACATACCCAAGGTGGCTGCCAACACAGGTCATTAAATCTTAAAGGAAAGCACATCAAAATGGGTTAACAATCTTGCTTTTGTCAAACACATGCCATTTACCTAGTTCAGGGGGAAAAGGTCAGCACCCTGAACTTCAGAGAATACAGACTTTACAAGCAAAAGTTACAAGAAGACAGAGAAATAGATCAAGCAGACAGGCCTCCAACTGTCTGACCATTACATCCATACCTAGTCACAGTTACCAGAGAGGGAAGCATGAACATATGGGTTTTCAAAGCTGGGGGCTTGACGGCTGCCCAGAGTCTCATCTGGTCAAATCACACAACACTTCTCAAAGTGAGCCCCAAAATGAAACCTTACATCAGGGTTTATATAGCCTTCTCCTGGCTCAGAGAATGTAACAACCCTCTTGATCCACTGCCCAATCAAAAAGCATTCCTGAAAACCAAGCCTCCCAACACAGGTTCCAGGAGCACTTAAGCCTATCAAAGGGCCTAGGGGCAGGGAAGATCTTAAATTTCCATTCTCATAACACATACCTAAAGAAACTATTTTGATCATAAACGGCTTTATAGGAACTGTGAGATATTGCCTTGCCACATTTGCCCGTTCAGCTTGAGCCCAAATTTCCCCAGACTTTGGGTGAATTGATTGGAGAGTATGTCATACACTCTTAGGGAAAAGGTTTGTACCAACTGTTCTTTCCATACCATCTTAGTCACTGTCCCCTTCTAAAAACTCATTAAGATTTGTTGACTAGTCGATATCAAAATGTATAATATTACAAATAAAACAAATTATATTTAAATACAGTTATCTATTTGTCTGTCTGTCTGTCTATCTAAAACAAAACTAATTCAGACCTGCAGGTTAAGAACCCTGTTCGAGTTCTGTTGCATTTATGAGCCCCTACCAGTCTTGTTTTCACTGTGATTGTCAGTTATTTTATGCATTTGAAAATAATATACTGTGATGGGAGTCATAGGCTTCACCAAACTGCCAAAGGGGCCCATAGTGCAAATTTCTAGAAATACTTAATGAATTGAAGAACTTTTTCCCCTTTCTCCTTCTCCTTCAACTGCCATCTTCATCCAAACAAGCCCTCCTCCTTCTCTGCCCTCCTTATCCCTCCTGTTTTATTGTGCCCTCTGGAACTCACTGCTCTGCTAACCACTTCATCCTCTATTAATTCATCTCATGCTCTCTCCATGTCATGGAACTCATGGAAACCTGGTTCCCTCTAGAAACCACTGTGTCCATAACTGTAGCACCCCTCTCCAGTGTTGAGTGCTTCTCACATGTCCCTAATGCATAGGCCTAGAGGTCAGAGTCCAAATATCCTTCACTGTTTTCTATCATGTCCAGGCACTCTTTGAAGCTATCACTCTACTGTATCTCCTTAGAAGTTCACTGCATGTGTCCAGATTCCTGTTGCTGTGGGCTGCTGGTCTTCAATTAAAACTCTTTCATCTTTCAAGAACCATGGATTCAAGAACCAATCTGACTCAGTAATGCTCACCAAGCCAACCTCTTATACGTTGGGACTTCAATGAATACATTTTCATTGTCTTCCTCTTCCCCCCATCCACCCAAACACTTTTGTCTCCCCTTTCTTTGACCTTTCTATCCCAAAGGCTGATAGCTTAATTCCACCTGAGTCACCTATAGGCAAACATGCTCACCATCACAACTGTGCCACATCTATGATATTAGACACTGAAATTCCCCTTTCTGTCTACAATCCCCCTCAGTTTTACTTTTCCTATATTCATCCCTACTTCCTGCTGCTCATTCTCATTATTACTTTAAGACATTCTATTCCTAACATGCTATCCCAATTCATCAACCCTATTCCGGTTCTACTTACCTCTCTTCACAGTTTTATTGATAAAAATATTCTTAAATCACCTATATTTCCCAATATATTTCCCAGTGCCCCTCCTAGAGAGGCATCCTTTATAATAAAAAATTAAAAGGAGGGAAAACAAATTTAGTCAACTAACCAACCTATCAAAAAGTATGATATTATATTCAGTGTTCTGCATATAGTTCTTCACCTCTGAAAAGAAGCGAGGAAGGTACCTTCTTATCTTCATAATCATGAAATTTTAGTTGACCAATTCAACTTTATAATGACTCTTATCTTTGGATCCCTTGCCCACTTGTCCTTCTGCTATCCAAAATCCCTGGAATTCTCATGACTGGATCAATCCCATCATCAATTCTTTCATTTCTTCACTAATGAATGCCATGTGGAAGAAAGTCACCAAAACTAACCAACCAGTTCAATTACAAATCCTTATTATTTGATCCCATCTGGTCTCTTAAAACTGTAGAGACTTCCTTTTATTTTTCTATGACTGACTCCAATTATGCTATTCAAAGCAGTCTTTACAATCTAAAGAATTGTGATAGCACACAGATACCTCACTATCTGCAGATGATTTCCTCTTCTACTCTGCAAGAAAAAAAAATTGAGGTCATCCATCATGAGCTACCTTCTTTCCCCAAATGGATATCTCAAAGCTCAACTATATGCCTTCACTTACACTGGCTTTCCCTGATCTAGTTTCAAGAAAAAGGAGTCATCCTTTTCCTTGTCAAGTCAATCCCTCCTCTTGTACACTTGATCTCATTCATTCCCATCTCTTCCTAGAAATTTACCTCATCAATACTTCCTGCCTTCTCTTTCATCTTTAATCTCTCCTTTTCTACTGTTCTCTTTACTATTGTCTACCAACAAAGCTAGTTCTCAGTCACCTTTAAAACACTCTCATGTGGCTCTATCATCATCTCAAACTGGCATTTTATCTCATTTCTCCACTTCACTGTCAAGTTGCTAGAAATAGGCCTCCACTCTCATTACCCCCACTTCTTTACCCCCTTTTGACTATTCCACCATACTGAAATGGCTCTCCTAGGGCTACCAATGATTTCTTAACAACTTAATACAAGGGCCTTTTCCCAGTCTTCATTTTTCTTGACATCTTTGAAATTGTTGACACTTTAGATCACATTTTCCTTCAGCATAGTTCTCTTCTCTTGTTTTTCGTGGCACTGCTCTGTCTCAGTTCCCCTCCTATCTGTCTGATGACTTCTTTTCAGTTATTCCTCAAGGGTATGACTCATCATTTGCTTCCACACCTCTAAGCATGGGTGCCTCCCCAAGCTTTCTCCTGGGCCCTCTTTTCTATTCTGAATACCATCGACAGCAGAGAGTGTAACCCGAGTCAGATTAAAATATAATTGAGAAATAGTTAACAAAATAAATAAAAATACAATAAAGCCTAGATGATGTTAATATGTTGCTTTTAAAGGAAATACGTTCCCACGGTCATTATTATTTAATGTTCAGTGGTGCCGCCCTTTCTATCTGAATTTGACAGCACTGATCTACTGTACCTAGCAGATAATCGAAGCATAATAAATGCTTTTTGATTAATCCATTGATTTGTTGTTGATTGTTGTTGATCTCATTAGTTCCCATAGGTTCCATAATCATTCCCATGCATATGACTCCTGAGTCCCCTATATATGCAGTCTTAATGTCACTCCTAATCTTCCACACCACTTCTCTAACTGCCTATGTGTATGCTTCAAAGGCATCTTAAGGTAAATATACCTAACAAGGAAATTCAGTCTTCCCAACCAAAATCATCTCCCCTCCAAATCCCCCCATTTCCAATGAGAGAACCATCATCTTTGATTGCCCAGGTTCGTAAGCTTGGCTCTTTCATCTTTCCTACTACCCATATTCAATCAGTTAGCTAATTTTGTCGGTTTTCTCCCACATTACTCACCTCTGTCACCTTCTCTCTTTTCAAATCTATCCTTCAAGTCTAGCACCACACACCTGATCACTTCTCAACTGTATCATTGAAATAACATTCATATTTGTCTTCTTGCTTCTAATCTCACCCCTTTCAAATTTATTCTCAACATAGCTGCCATTTTTTTTTCTTAAGGCACAAGATTTACCATATAATTCCTTGCTTAAAAAAACCCCTCCAATGGTTCCCTGTTGCCTCTTGAAGAAAATATAGACTATTTAACTTGATATTCAAGATATTCTACTCCTGTGGAACCCAGCTATTTTTCTAGGGTTATATGATATTAGTCCCCTTCTTATACACTCCATTCCAACCAAACTGGAGTACAGTTATTTCTTAAACCTCACATTGCATCCTGAGCATTGTACAAGCCATCCTCCAAGGTCAATAGTGTACCTCCTCCTCATCATGACCTCTCAGAAGGCTTTTCTTCCTTTAAAGCTCAACTCTGCTACCACTGTCATTCTGTAGTCTCCCCTCCCCTTAATTCAGACCTTTTCTTGCCTCGAATTATCTTTATATTCTTACTCCACAATAGTAAAATATAAACTTGAAGGCAGGCACTCTTCCATTATTGTTTTTTGTGTTGTCAACTCCTAGTACAATGTCTCATACATAGCAAATGCTTAATACATATTTATTGACTTGAATTGAAAATATAATTTATTTTCCCATTGACTCCCCTAATAAAATACAACAAAACACAAAACAATAACAATGTACTGAATTTAAGATTACTAAAGCATTGCATTCTGAGTGTGATGGTCACATTTTTGGGGGGGTGAGGAGAGTGCAATTTCAGAATTTTATATCACTCACTTTTTTTTTATACAACAGTAACTTTTTATTTAATGCTGGCTGAAATTGAATTATATCACTCACTTTTAAAATTTCCTTCCAAACTTCCTTCATTACCCCTACCCTCCACAATCCCTCCAAGTCATAGGAATTTTTCATCTCTTGGGGATTCCCTGAGCTCACATTCATATTTCCCAGAACTTTATTCTCTCTTTCTCTCTCTCTTTTTTTTTTTTTTGCTTTTTGGAGGGCAATTGGGGTTAAGTAACTTGCCCAAGGTTACATGGCTAGTTTGTGTGTGTGTGTGTGTGTGTGTGTTAAGTGTCTGAGGCTGGAATCGAACTTGGGTCCTCTTGACTCTGGGGTCGGAGCTTTGCTCACTGCGCCACTTAGCTGCCTCTATTCTCTTTAATCCTTTAATTTTGCATCATAGTTATTGATGTACATATCTCATTTTTTATTTCCAGATTATAAATTTGACTATGTGATAGTTGGTTTCCTAAATATGGTGGTGTCAAACTCAAATAAGAAGGGGTGTAGCTCTTTGTGCCCAAGTCCTGGGATTTTGTTACTGAATTCCTCCTCTGGGTGCTTCTGGGAATAACCGCATGGCTCCCAGAACTTAATCTTGTACAGCTCTGGTGGGTGATCCTGAGCTCTGATTAATTCAAACAGACAGGGGTTGCCAAGGGTACCTGCTACCCATAGGACAGACTATGCCACCAAGTGCCACACTGAATTATAAATAACATATTGAGAACAGTTCGTGCATGAATCAGACTGTGGCCATTTAGACAGCTCATTTGGAATGACTCTTTGTATTTGGGATGCTGGATTCTGCCCACCAACTAATCGCCAAAGTCCTAGTCACATCTCTGGAGTCTTCATTTGGCCATTGCTCTTGAGAAACCTCTATTGAGAAACTCTTTTGAGAAACCTCAATAAATAAACTAAGAATAAGGGCCTTGAATGAATGAAAAAGAATTTATTAAGCTAAGTAGCAGGCACTTAGAAGGAAGGGGATTCAAGCATTATGAATTCCCTTTTCAATAGCCAGAAAAATCTATCCACAGAAGAACAAGAGGAAATGAGCTTAAATTAAATCAGGGGGGATACATTTTAGATTACTTTCCTCTTGAGATAGACAGGTTTTCCTAAGTTGAAGGAAACATGCCAAGGCGAATATATGGAGATAATTAACAGAACACAAATGTTGATCTGTCCAAGGTGATTTAGGGACTAGATAACCTTTCCAGGTCCTTGT
Source organism: Petaurus breviceps papuanus (assembly GCF_028583685.1). NCBI lineage: Eukaryota > Metazoa > Chordata > Mammalia > Diprotodontia > Petauridae > Petaurus > Petaurus breviceps. The sequence continues at coordinate 18,245,609 of NW_027185797.1, read as the reverse complement.
GATTTTTTTTGTTTCAGCTTTTATGATTTTTTTGCCTAGATTATTGCAATAGCCTCCTAATAGTCTTCTCATCTCCACTTCATTCTATAAATGCTTCCAGATTAACCTTCCTAATGTACATATCTGATCATGTTACTCTACCATACAAAAACATTTTGGGGGAGTCTCTTCCCCATGGTCCATTGAACAAAATCCATATCTCCTACCCTGAGAAAGAAATTCAAAGACTCAAATTATCCCAGTCAACAGTCAAGGATTAATCACACCTATACTGTACCATGCCCCCATTAATGTACTGGGCGGGCACAGCAATCAGAACAGCAGGAGAAGTTATCTTCTTTGCCTATCAAAAGTTTGCACTTAGATCAGTGGCCTGGCACATAATAGGAGCCATCAAAATGCTTGTTTCCATTCCTCCATTTGAGAGCTAAGACTTCCATGTGATAAAAAGGGGAAATCAGAGCTTGCAGTGCTGATTCCAGCCCTCCCCACCAAAAAGATCCCCACTTTTTAAATTTTTTTAAATTAATTTGTTTGTTTCCTTTTAGTTTACAGGATTCAATTTCACAATTCCTTGAATTTCCCCTTTTTCCCCCCTCCCTCCCCCCCATGGCGGCTTATAGTCAAGTATAGGATCTGTAAATACTTTCACATTATACATTAGTCAGGTTATAAGGACGGATTGTACCAGCTGGAATGAAAAATGGTAAAGAGGACATAAAACCAAATAAGAGAACGAAAAAGATCAGGTATTTTGCTTCCACCTGGATATAAACTTAGTTCTTTCTAGTTCTTTCTCTGGATGCACATATTTCTCTCCATCATGAGTCTTTTTGGATTGACATATATCACTGCATTGCTGAGAAGAGTCCAGTCTATCAAAGTTGGTCATCGCACATACGTTGTGTCTGTAATTGTGTAAAAATTTCTCCTGGTTCTACTCTTCTCACTCAGCATCAGTTCTTTTAAGCCTCTCCAGGTAAATATGAAGACTGCCTGCTCCTCGTTTCTTATAGCACAATAGTATTCCATAACATGCATATACCACAACTTGTTCAGCCATTCCCCAATTGATGAGCACCCCCTTAATTTCCCATTCTTTGCCACCACAAAAAGAGCTGCTATAAACATTTTTGTACATATGGGTCTTTCTCCCATTTCTATGATCTCTTTGGGATATAACCCTAGAAGTGGTATTGCTGGATCAAAGGGTATGAAAGTATTTATAGCGCTTTGGGCATAATTCCAGATTGCTCTCCGGAAAGGCTGGATCAGTTCACAACTCCACTAACAATGCATTAGTATGGAATGTAACCAATTGAAATTTATGCATGAATTTCTTGGTGTGTGTTTCTCTTTGAGATTTCTCAAAGCAGTATGCATGTATGTCTTCCATTCAACATTTCGTATCCCAAATATGGATATAGATGTTTTCTATCCTCTTCTATATTATAAATTCCTTGAGGACAGCACCAGCTTTATTTATGTTTGTATTCCCCACAGTCTTGACACAGTTCCTTGCTCATAGTTGGTGCTAAATAAATGTTTATTGACATGGTTATTTGTTGTTATTCAGTCATTTTCAGTCCTGGCTGGCTCTTTGTGACCCCATTTGGGGTTTTTTTGGTAAAGATACTGGAGTGGTTTGCCATATCCTATTCCAACTCATTTTACAGAGGAGGAAACTGAGGCAAATAGGGTTAAGTGACTTGCCCAGGGTCATCCAGCTAGTAAGTGTCTAAGGCCAGATTTGAACTCAGGAAGATTAGTCTTCCTGACTCCAGGACCAGCACTTTATCCATTGCACCATCTAGCTACCCTTACTTGGAAACATTTGATAGGAATTGAATCTGTTTTGATCTGTGTAGAGGTAGTATGGTTTAGTAGACAGTGTGCCATTTTTAGAGTAGATCCAATGGACCTATGTTCAAGTTCCAGCTCTGCCTCTTGCTACTGGTGTGACATTGGGGAAAAAACACAATACTCTGACTTCAGTTACCCTAACTGAGAAATGGGGAAGTTGGAATAGATAGCTGCTAAGGGGGCTTCAGGTTCTGAATCCATGCTCACAAACCAAATGAGCAGAGCTCACATTGTTTCCACATGGGGCTATTTTAGGTTGACATATATCATGGTTGATTGAAGAGCAGGCTGATAAATATTTGTCAGTTCTCAGCAGATCCTTGAATTCACTCAGCTGAACTCCACGTTAACTCACAATGTAATTATGACAAGGACTGCCACAATAGAATGATTCACTGCAGGCTCTCCGAATGGCAATCCTGCCATGTGTCTGCTCCAGAAGGGAAAAGCTCCTGCTGGGAAAGTGCAGCTGTCACTGAAATGGGCAGAAGAGCCCCCATACCCTGGGCAGGGGAGGGGCTCTGCTCTCCCTGATCCCCTAGAAAAGGCCAGGGAGCCAACTGCTTCTCTTATCAATGAAGTGAGGGGGATTCATCAATTAATTTCCCAGGGTCCTTGCTTTTTTTCTCTTAGTAGGCATTGACTGAAAAAATATTTAATCAATAAGTTAAAGGTGGCCATGCTGTCACTTGGGTCCAACATCTTTGCCTTAAATAAGAAACATTTAGTGATATTGACTACATAAAGGCAGCATGTGCATCCTGGGTCTTCAGGGTCTATGAAATGGATTCAGTCAATGGTGAGAATACAGTGAGGTGTGAGAGAGTGAGACAGAGAGACAAAGAGAGGAGGGAGAGATAGAGAGACAGAGAGTAATAGAGAGAGACAGAGACAAAGAAAGGGCTAGAGAGAGAATGAGAAGGGGAGAAGAGAGACAGAGAGAGAGAGAAAAGAGAGCAAGAGAGAGAAATAGAGTAAAAGAGAAAGAAAAGAAAGAAAGAGAAAGAGTGGGGAAAGAGAGAGAGTGTAAGAGAGAAATAAGGAGAGGAAGAGAAAGACAGAGAGAAAGAAGGGGGATAAATACACATACATGTAGACAGAGAAATGGAGAGGGACAGAAAGGAAGAGAGGGAGAAAAAGATATAGAGGAATACAGATACAGTTATATAGAGACAGAGAGACACAAGAGAAACAAAGACAGAAACACCTTTGAGCATGTTATTAGTAGTTGGTAGTATCATTTTTCATTAATAGGCAATTTCCAAGAAATCAGGGTTATGCTGTTACATTGAAAACCACTCATTGAGAAACAGGACTTCTGCAGGGCTCTGGTTCTCACCTCCTCCAATTCATGTAAAAGGTGACTTTGAAGAAACTTTGGAGCTACAGAACCCACAAAATGACACAGAGAAGCTAACCTCTCATTGAGGACAGCCCGGCTGATGGTGGCCAGCACAGGGCTCTGGGAGTTGACTGTGGCTGCGTGACAGCCTGAGGTTTTAGCCTCAGGGTGGGCTGACCAGCCACCAGTTAGAGGGACTTCAAATCACCAGCAGCTGTGGAAGTTTCCAGAATTATCAACACATAGATGCTAAGGACACAGTGAGAGGTCAGTGCAGTGTGGACTTTGGGATTCAGCAGCTGGGAGTGAGGCTGGCTTCTGACCATGGGGTGAGAAGCAACTGAGGCTCAGCAGCCGAGCAGACGCAATCCATGTGGCAGCTTTAGCTCGTGGTCTGCAGTGTGTAGGGAGACCAAGCAACCAGTCTGAGGACAATCGCTCTTGCTTTAACCTGCTTGGATCTGGATTGATGTCTACGGTGGAGGTCCTGTGGGGTGAGACCAGCTTACCAGAGTGTGTGGAGGCTTCAGAGAGGGCACCCAACTAATACCTTCGGCAGCTGAGAAGACCCCAGTGTTTGGTATGAAGCACCCCTGTCTGCTAACAGAATCCTACTGTGGCAAAAAGCCCTAAAAGTCAAGTAATTGAGTGACAACATGAGCAAATGAGGGAAGCAAAGAGAAACCCAACTTTACACTCCTATTTTGGGGACAAAAAGGATCAAAGTATGGAACAGGAGGAAGACAGCAAAGTCAGATCTCCTGCACCAAAAGCTTCAAAGGAGAATATGAGCTGGTTACAGGCCATAGAGGACTTTAAGAAACAGATAAGAGAAGTGGAGGAAAAATTGGGAGGAGAAATGAGAACAATGCAGAAAATTATGAAATGAGAATCAACAGCCTGACCGAGGAAAATAACACCTTAAAAATAGACTAACTCAAATGGCAAAGGAGGCTCAAAAAGGCAATGAGGAGAAGAATGCTTTAAAAAGCCGAATTTGCCAGATGGAAAAAGAATCTCAAAAGCTCACTGAAGAGAATCATTCCTTCAGAATTATATTGGAGCTAATGGAAGCAAATGACTTTATGAGAAATCAAGATGCTGTTAAACAGATCCAAACAAATGAAAGAATAGAAGGCAAGGTGAAATATTTCATGGGAAAAACCACTGACCTGGAAAATAGATCCAGGAGAGATAATTTAAAAATTATTGGACTACCTGAAAGCCATGATCAAAAGAAGAACCCAGAAATCATCCTTCAAGAAATTCTCAAGGAAAATTGACCTGATGTTTTAGAACCAGAGGACAAAATAGAGTTCGAAAGAATCTACAGATCACTTCCTGAAAAAGATCCCAAAAAGAAAACTCCTAGGAATATTATAGCCAAGTTCCAAAATTCCCAGATAAAGGAGAAAATATTACAAGCAGCTGGGAAGAAACAATTTGATTATTGTGGGAACACAATCAGTATAACACAGGATCTGGCAGCTTCTACACTGAGGGATCAAAGGGCTTGGAATATGATATTCCGGAGGTCAAAGGAGCTGGGATGAAAACCAAGAATCACCTACTCTGCAAAACTGAGTATCATGTTTCAGGGGGAAATATGGTCATTAAGTGGAATAGAGGACTTTCAATCATTCTTGATGAAAAATCCAGAGTTGAATAGAAAATTTGACATTCAGATACAAGAAGCAAGAGAAGCATGAGAAGGTAAACAGGGAAAAGAAATCATAAGGAACTTATCAAAGTTGAACTATTTACATCCAAATGATAATTGTAACTTGTGAAACTTTTATCAGTATCAGAATAATTGAAGGAAATAGAAATATATATATATATATATGAGGGTATATGGCCATATGAATACATATGTGAATGTGTGTATATATGTGTATAGGTATACACAGATAGAGGGCACAGGACCAATTTAATAGGAAGGGATGATACTTAAAAGATGAAATTAAGAGGTGAGGGAGGAATATAATGAGACAAGATGGGGAGAGGCAGAATGGGCTCGACTATCTCATATAGAAGAGGCAAGGGGAAATGGTCACAACAGAGGGGAAGAACAGGAAGGCAAAAGGGAATGGGTCTACCTTATTCTCATAGAATTTGGCTTAGGGTGGGAATGACATACACACTAAATAGGGTATCTCACCCTACAGGTGATTAGGGGGGTAAGGAGATGAGAGGGGGGATGATGGAAGGGAGGGCAGGCTGGGGGGGGGAGGGAAGTTGCAAGTACCCACTTTTGAAAAGGGACAGGATCAGAGTAGAGAATAGAACAAGTAGGAGGTGGGATAGGAGGGAGGGAAATATAGTCAGTCTTTTACAATATATCCACCATGGAAATGTTTTGCATAGCTACACATCTACAACCTATACGGAATTGCTTATCTTTCCAGTAAGGGTGGGTGACAAGGGAGGAAGGAAATTAATCTGGAATTCAAAGTTTTAAAATCAAATGTCTAAAATATATATATATATATACATATATACTATTATTAATATTATTTTACATGTAACTAAACGAAAATAAGACAATACAGTCATAATAATAAGACAATGAGACATAGAGGCACTGGAGCATAGAGATCCACTGTGCCCTATTGGAAAGTCAAAGGGGGTATGGGAGAAGATATGGGAGAGAGCAGATTGGAGGAGGGGATATACAGTGGGATCGCTATTTTGGGGTGGTGGGTAGAGGAAAATGGGGAGAAAATTTGTAACTCAAAATCTTGCGAAAATGAATGATGTAAACTAGAAGTTAATAAATCATTGGATTAAAAAAAAAGAAAATCACTCACAATTAAAACTTAATTACATAGTATTTTATATATAAAGTACACTTGTACGTTTTCTTTCTTCATTTACCTAACCAGCATCTTACTTTGCAGAAATTCTTAGAAGCTCAGGCATTTGCCACGTGCATGTGTGATAGAATCTGACTGGACTTTCTCATTAGAGATAAGGACTGTACATGTTATTTTATTGGTAAAAGGGAACTCCCTGGATAAGGTGAGAGAACTAAGGTTTGGAGAACCCCAAGAACTCTTTGTATCCCCAGAGCCTAGCACAATGACTGACCCATAGCAGGTCCTAGATTAATGCTTATTGATTGACAAAAGGTAGAACTTGAATTCGACTCCAAGTCTTCTAAAGTCAAGTCCATTGATTTTCCCACTGCACCACATAGCTTCTCTTATTATCTCTCCCAGATGACATTCACATTCCAGTTAAATTTACCTGGTAACATTAACATTCCAGGTAACATATTCCTTCCAGGTAATAGGGGAGGAGGCATGCCTCTAAAGTGAGAGGCATGCCTTACCCCAAAGAAATTACCACAGTGGAGAGCATTTAGGGCATTCTCGACAAAGAGACATTTGGGGGCTTTGGGGTCCCTTCATATCATAAGAAGGAAAGTTTGGCTTCTGCCAAATCAGACCAAATGGACTTCAAAACTAACAGTTTTCTCTATGCTGCAGGCAGTGGTAGCAGCACATGGTTCAGGTTACACATGGGATCAATTGTTTGTTGTTGTTGAAAAGAGAATCCAATAGTGCCTTGGGTCCACCAGCAGTCTTGTAAAATGCGGATGTAAAACAGAATATAAAACTCTTCAAGCATAGTTTAGAGGGTTTCTTTTTTCCGATTTAGATAACTTTATTTTAAACTTGGTCTGTGAAATCCAGTCTGACTAAACATCAATGATGACATTGATCCACCAGGTTTCACTACATCTTTGGCAAGATGGTATATCATTGACGAATGAGTTGCATCAACATGGAGAACATGCATGTCTCTGTGATCTCTGTAGAATGAACTTCAAGGGAACTAACAGTTTTCCTGGTTTAGAATGAAAAGAGAAGTGATGGATGCATTTCTTCCAATAATTGTACTTCTCCAAAAGAGCCTAGGGAAAGCCTCATTAATTCCTAGGTCACTAATTTAGCTTTTATGATAAATGTATACCTAGAACTTAGTACAATGTTGTGCATGCATTAAGAGCTTAATGAATGCTTTCCTAATTTAATAAATTAAATTGAGATAGAAATTTGAACATATTTTTGTATAAATAATGAAGGGGTTTCCTAATCAATGTGCTAATTACAAACAATCCTTATCTATTCATTAATGAATTAATCAATCAGTCCACAAGCACATATTAAGCCTGTGCTATGTGCCTGACATTAAAATAGGTTGCAGATAGGAAAACAAAAATTGAACAGTCCCTTCCTTCAAGGGGTCAACAGTCCCTAGGAATTCTAATTGGTAAAGCTCTGTTGGCCTTTCATTTGTCTATTTTACTTGAAAAGTGATGACACTGAATTTGTTTAAATATATTCTGTAATTTGAACTATTCATACCTCTTTACAAGGTGCTGGAGATTATTGCTTAAAATGTGGGAGAAAAGCTAATAGATGGATTTAAAATTCTCGTTGCTTGTGTAGATATTTGGATTTATTAGTTTATTACCATTGGAAAACCAACTGAGTTTAAATAACAGGTCGAGAGTGAAATGAACACAACCAAGAGAACATTGTATATAGTAACAGAAATGTTGTTCTAAGAACAACTTTGAATGAATAAGTCATTTTGACTATTTTAAGTATACAAATTTACTACTGTTTCTAGAAAAAGGACTGAAATAGAAGTATGTATAGAATGGTTTAATTACATACATATATATTTGTGTTTAATGGTGGTCATCTCTAGGGCAGGGAGGAGAAGGGAAAAAAAGGGAAAAGGAGAGTTACATGATAACTTTATCATATATTTAAAAGCAATAGCAAGTTGTACATAATAGAGTTGCAGTTTCATATAAAATCATATTTTTTTCTATTTAACTGTTATGGAAATACTTGTTTTATTTCTTGATTTTAGAATAAAATAAACACACTTTTTAAAGAAAACAATAGGGGTGGATCTTGAAAGGGCTTAGATAAGCCAAATGTGACATTTGGTGAGGTGGAGAAAGTGGGTATGTATAGCAGCAAGCACCCCAAGCGTCCTCAGGGTTTGCAGCTACCACAGGTTCTTGGATCTGCTTTGTCAAAGGAAAGCAACTCAAAATGGGTTAACAAGCTTACTTTAATAAGTCAGACATATATTGTTTACCTTGTTCAGGGGAAAAAGGTCAGCACCCCGAACTTCAAAGCATACAGGCAGAATTATCAAGACAGAAACAGATCAAGTAGACAGATTTCCAAACTGTCCAACCATTACATCCATACCCAGTCAACATCTGGGTTTCCACATCTGGGTTTTTCAAAGCTGGGGGACTCTCAACAACGGCTTCCCAGAATTCAGATCAAATCACAGAACACTTCTCAAAGTGAGTCCCAAAATAAAGCTACACATCAGGGCTTATATAGCCTTCTCCTGGCTCAGAGAATGTAACAACCTTATTGACTCACTGACCAATCAAGAAGTATCTACTGAAAAACAAGCCTCCCACCCCAGGCTTCAGGTGCACTTTAGCCTAGGGGCAGGGAAGATCTTCCAAATTTGCATTCCCATTACAGTATGGAAATAACATGAGACAGGAAATTGGAATGGACCAAGACTAGAAGATCAGGAAGATGGAAGGAACAAAGAAGACACTGCATTTTGGCTCAGTTATTCAGTGAGAGACTGAATCCAGAAGGTTGAAAATAAATGAGGCGATGAGGTCATGTAATCTGGTAGACATTAGGGAAAGAGAAATTGAGGAAAGCACTGACTAGCCAGTAACTGTTGAAGCCCCATTGGGAATGAAGCTCTGGATTCCATGTAATGGTAAGACTGAAGTGTTAGCCAAGGATGTCCCATATTTGATCATTTTCCATCACCCTATTTTACTTGGAATTTTAGGGAATGCCACTGGTTTCCTGTTTCCTATTAAAATCAACTTATCATTTCAAAAGAAATTAATGTGTTTTAAAATTGGGAATCATTTAACATAGGCACCACTCTGGTGCTGGCTCTAATCACTGCACATTCTGAACTATTTCAAGAGTTTGTCAGCGATCTCTGTTCCTCAAGTCTCTCCCCACTCTAGTACATCCTCCACTCAAATGCCAAAATGGTCTCTCTAAAATGCATGGTTGACTGTGTCACTCTCCTAATCAATGAACTGTAGTGTCTCCCTGTTACTTTCTGGATCAAATATAAAATACTGTTTATTTTTTAACACCCTTTATATCATGGTCTCCTGGTAGGAAGCTGTCTTTTCAGTCCTCTTACATGTCACTCATCATTTATATTCTCTACCATTAGATGACAATGGCTTACTTGCTATTTCTCCCACAGGACCGTCCACCTCCAAATTCTGTGTCTTTTACTGGCTATCCCTCTTGCCTAGAATACCCTCCTTTCTCATCTCCACCTGCTGACTTCTCTGGTATCCTTCCAATATCATCTAAAATTCTACTTTTTTGCAAAATGCCTTTCCTCACTTGTGCTTGTGCGTCCCCTCTGAGATTACCTCTAATGTATCATGTATATATATATATATATATATATATACATATATATATAGTGGTTTATATGTTTTCTCTCCATTAGAATGGCCTGGCACATAGTAAAGGCTTAACAAATGCTTGTTGCCCTGAGTTGAATGAAGCAATTTCCTTACTTTTTTTCTTTCTCCATTGTCAGGCATATTCTCTTTCTTTTTTTCTTTTCATGCTTTTGTCCTTCTTCAAATCCCAATTGTTGGATAGAAGCAAAGATCATTTTGTTCCCAATTTGTTTTTGAGATCTCAGCCCAACATGGTTTATAATATATGGCCACTTGGTTCCTATCCAATTCTCAAAATCTGCATTCCTATGATCACTATCAGGACTTCCAGGTATGTTCATTCCTTTCCTTGGTGTACACATACCCTTTCAGAGCTTAAATGAACCTGAGTTTGAGATTTCTTAACCTTTGTTGAGTCATGGACCCCTTGGGAAGTCTGGTGAAGCCTCTGAACTCCTCAGAATAATGTTTTGTTTTGTTTGTTTTTGGAGGGGAGAAGGCAAGGCAGTTGGGGTTAAGTGACTTGCCCAAGGTCACAGAGATAGTGTGTCAAGTGTCTGGGGTCGGATTTGAACTCAGGTCCTCCTGACTCCAGGGCTGATGCTCTATTCACTGTGCCACCTAGCCACCCCTAGAGTAATGTTTTTAAGTGTATAAAATAAAATACATAGGATTATAAAGGAGACTAAATGTTAATGAAAATAAAGATTTCTTTTGTCCTACCCAAGTTCACAAACCTCATGAAATCTTTCACAGACCCCTTGGTCATATAGGTTAAGACAAAATGTCAACTAGCCCCTTCATTTTACAGACATTACTAGACAGAAGACAGCAAGAACAGGACTGAGATTAGATGGTTTTCAAGATGACTCACATTTTCCAAGTTCTATGATTCTACATTGGGTTCCCCAAGAAAACACTGATTATAACACAGAGGTGCATGTGAAAGGCCTTATTTCATGCATATTGCCAATACTGAAAAAAAAAGTAAGGAAAGAAAAAAAATACAGTACATTATATCTGGCTAAGTGAACTGAATAGATTTCAAAGATTTCCAGGAATCACTAGTCACAATTTACAAAGAAATGGACATACAACAGAGTTGAGCTTAGGTGTTCTGATATCAGGAAGCACTTTTCCCTTCCTCCTTGGTGTTCCATGAGGGTAGAATCAAAGGAATTTATAGTCTGTTGGATCCATAGTAGATAAGGAACCACCAATGCAATCATTTGGCAATCCACTTTTTACTGGGACTCTAAATGAAAGATTCCCTGAAACAGGCATTAGGTTATGGTCAGAATTCTGGAGTGTCCTTTGTTTCTTTCACACATCGGGTCAGGTTTACATAAGAGTGGCTCATTTTCCCTCCAAGGCCACACATTTCCAAGCCTGTGTCAATCAAAAAGTCAGGCAGGCTCAGTGGAGGAAAGCCATTATTGTACTTAAAATTCCAAATTGTTCAAACTTAGCTGCTTTTCTTCCTTTCTCATTCAAGGTCAGATTGGTTGGTGGTTTAAATAATCACTGTGAAGACTGTTTAAAAAACACTCCCTGGGGCCATTTTGTAAACCTTTCTTGTTCCATTAGAGGTAGCAATGGCTTCCTAAATGACTTAGTATAGTGCTTGGTACAAAGTGAATGTTTAATAAATGTTTTTCCATTCATTGCTTCCTCTTGGGTGGGGGCTTTGAACTAATAGAAGGGGTTGACAGGACCAGCACTTAAGGTAATGATATAATGTAATAGGGTGGCTTGAGATATTTTGTGAATATAGAACCAAAATTATTCCAATGGTACACAACCTCAGAAATGGTAGTAAAACTATAATGCCATATTATTCTCCACACTGACCTTTTTTGAACCAAAGCTAGATTCATCAAAGGAAAAACAAGCCAAATAAAACAAAACAAAACTCAAGTTATTTTGATTCATCATACTCACCATGAAGAAAGATGATTACCCACCTACTTAAACAGCTTGCCAAACTCAAGGTATCCAAGGCAAGAATGACAGTATGACAAAACTACAGATGGAATCCTAGCTTCAGATATCTAAGTAGCTAAAATACAGAAGCAGAGTTGGCTGGAGGCAAAATTATGAAACAGGCAACATTCCTCTTGAATTCCCTTCAACTCCCAAACGTGGCTTTCAACCCTTCTTCTTTCTCTTTTCGCTTCCAACATGGTCTTGCCATCCCACCCTCATCTTAAGCATTAAGTGCTGTTCCAAGGAACCGAATCTACACAAATTATTTCCCTCTGTATTACCCCTTCAAGGGTTCTATTTTTAAAGAGGGCTACAGAGAGGAGAAAATGATGAACACAAAAAAAGCACTAAAGGTGCAAATTCAGGCATCAGAAGAGTCTGAGTGTTTTTTTGTTTTTAATGGGAGCTCTTTCTAACTCTTCCAAATCACACCACACAGATCTCCATCAACTCTGTCTTTTGGAAGTCTGACTCTTTGCAAAAGCTTCTGCAAACAGGTCACAGAAAAGCCCAGATTGTTACATCAAACCAGAAAGTTTCCTCAGTTTGGGGGTGAGGGAGGTACAACAAAATAATATCAGGTGTGTGTGAGTGTGTGTGTGTGTACTATGCATGTGTGCATACACCTATATCTACTTCTCATTTTTATGCTCTTTAGCAAGCTACAGTCGTGTCATAGTAGATAGAGTGCTAGATTTGGAACTGGATCTGGACTCAAATTGCACCTTAGAAACAATATCTGTGTGACCACAGAACGTCTCAGAGACTAGCCTCCATTTCCTCACATGCAAAATGGGAATATTTCTACTCACATGGCATAGTTCACTGGGATGTTGTTAGGAAAGTATCCTGCAAATATTAAGCTTCTGTAGAAACCCAAGTTGTTATTCTGATTTTTTAAAAAGAGATTGGGAAAGTAGAAAAAAAAAAAGGAAGACACCACACAGTACAGCCATAACTTGGATTCAGCATCTCAAATAATCCATATTTATTAAGCACCTACTATGTGCCTATTAAGGTACTGTGCTAAATGGTGAGCACACAGAGATAAAAAAAAAACAGTCCCTTCCCTAAAGAAGTTTACAATCTAATTGGAAGCACCTTGTGCTTTGCCCTAGGAATTAAAATTTGTAAAGTACTGATACTCTTTGACCTAGAAATACCACTACTGGGTTTGTATCCAAAAGAGATCAAAGTAAAGGGGAAAAGATATACATGTACAATAATATTTATAGCAACTCTTTTGTGATAGAAAAAAATTAGAACTTGAGGGGATGCCCATCAACCGAGAAATAACTGAACAAGTTGTGGCATATGATTGTGGTGGATATTATTGAGCTATAAGAAATGATGAGTAAAGAAGACTTATATGAGCTGATGCAAAGTGAAGTGAGCAGAACCAGAACTACACTATACATAGTAACAGCAATATTGTAAAGATAAGCAACTGTAAAAGACTTAGCTGCTCTGATGATCCAAGACAATTCCAAAGGACCCAGAATGAAAAACACTATCCATCTCCAGAAACAGAACCGATGAACTCTGAGTACAGACTGAAGTATGCTTTTTTCACTTTCTTATTTTTAACATGGCCAATATGGAAATGTGTTGAATGACTTCACATATATATAGTTGATATCATATTGCTTGTCTTCTCAGTGGGTAGGGAAAGAGAGAGAGGGAGAGAATTTTGAACTTGATTTAAAAAAAGGAATGTTTAAAATAAATAAAAGCCTGTCTCAAAAAAAAAATTGTAAGACAGTGACTAAGCAACTTGCAGTCCTCTAGCAACATAGAAACAATGTTTAAACACCAAAAATAATTCATCCAGATTGGAAGCCATGAAACTATATGTGAGCAACCACATTGAGAAGAGTTGAATTCCTCCCTGACCTACTAGCCCACTGCTGGGCCCTCTCCCATAGGTACACTTTTAATGCTAATTGCTTTGATCTAATTATGTGCTGCTTACCCTAGATGATCTGCTTTGCAGCTGTATTAAATTTGAGGAACTAAAATGTACAGTTCCTTGAGTCAGTTAATTTAAGATCAGTAGTTGATATGATAGTTATGTGATAGTGGCCTTAAATATTGACCTTTATAGCCAAAGGTACCTTTCCTCTGCAGCAGTAAAAAAAACTCCTAGACACTAAGGAAATACAGAAAGTTGAGTTTGTCGAGTAAAAGATAGCAGGATGAGGTGACAGAAACAGGTAGCACAAAATATGTACTCATTCACTTTTTCATCCTTTCCTTGTTGACAGACCTTTACAATGGTAATAGACAAATGACATTGGATAATTATCCTGGGTCTTCATATGCTTGTCTTTTTCCCCACAAGGAAAAGAAATGGTTCCTTAAAATGCAGCCACTTCAAAGAGAAGGCATGATAAATTCTTGATTCAAAAATGTCTAAATTTGGAGTACATATGTAAAATAAGATGGCATGTAGGAATACTGAGCTTTTCAAATGTGATTAGAATGTACAATTATCCTTACTTTATTTTTAAAATGTCTAAAAGGCAATCTCTGAAGCCAAATTGGAAAAAAAAAATTGATAGTACGATGATCCAGCTTCTTTCCAAGGTAAATTATATCATTCAACAATGATGTGAAATTTTTTTTAATGTCTTGTGGAAGGAATTTAAAATATCTCTTGCTGTTATGTATCACCATGTTTATATACATTATTGTGTGTGAAGTTCAATGTCACCCTCCATATTGTCACAATTTGGCAGGCCATGAAGACGGCAAACTTCCCACCACATGAGACAGTTGTCACTATTGTGTTGCGGACTACTCGAGAAAGGGGCCTCATCCAGGCTCCAGAAGGAGCTTTCTAAATAGAATATCTCCAAGGATATAAATGTGAAATTATGGCTTTTGCCTATTCACTGACTAAAACAACTGGCATCTTTCAGAGACTATATAGCATGCAAAGAAAGCGAGCAAGAAATACACTAGAAATGCTCTGCTTCTTTTGGCATGTGATGAAAATCAGAAAACTGAGAGCCGGTTGAGCCCTTCTTGTTCCCCAGCTCATTTGTCTCCTTGTCAATGGCCATCCCCAGAGTAAAAACCGTGCAAAATGCTAGTAAAGGACAGCTCTTCAAAGACTCAGCAGCCCACCAGACTCCAGGCCTCAGTCAAAGTATCCCTTGCCACTGTCTTCCAGTTTTCCTTATTTTCCCTGTAGGGGCTCCCAGCTGGCACATTTCATAGGAAGGCTTAGGGAACTCAGTGAACAGGATGTTTGAGTTAGAAGGAGCCTTATGAAAGAATGTCTTATGTGACACTTTGGAAGATTCTTTGGATGTGAATACAGAATCACTGAATTTCAGAGGTGGAAAAGACCTCAGGGGCTTTCTAGTCCAACCTGAGAAGAGATCTGGCCACTAATGAGTGATCATTTAGCCTATGATTGAATGCTTCCAGAGAAAAGAAACCCATTACCTTCCAAGGCACTTATTGCACATTTGTATGGCTTAAATTATTAGAAAATCTTTCTTACATCACAAAGATATTTGTCTCTAAGTAACTTCCATCTAAGGTTCCTAGTTCTACCTTCTTGAGTCAATCACATACTCATTTAAGAAGTATTCATTAGGTGGAAAATATGTGATAGGTGCTGGAGATAAAAGACAAAAACAAAAAAGTCTCTGCCCTCAAGGAGCAGTGCATTCTATTGGGGGAAAACAGCATGCACACATACACAAAATGTTCTATACAATATATAATCAAGGTAGACACAAACTTATTTCACAACAAGATAAGTATAGTCCTTCCACACAATCCTGATGACAGATTTTCCTCCTGTGACTGCCCATTGGCAGTGTGGACCTAGCTATTGAGTCACACCAACCAGCACTCAATACAGAAGTGCTCACAGTCCCTTAATACATGATATTTATGATATCTTGGTTAATTTGGAATCCTGAAATGCTCTAAAGTGTTGTGCAGATCTTTTTTAAAGAGGCAGGGGGATATTAGGGAAAGAACAAAAGAATCAAAAGACCTGGGATCCTAGGGGTGGCCAGGTGGCTCAGCAAGTAAGAGCACTGGCCCCAGTGTCGGGATGACCTGGGAGATCTAATCCGGGCTCAGATACTTAGCACCCACACAGAAATAACTGTCCATGTAACCTTGAGCAAGTTACTTAACCCCAATTGCTTTAAAAAAAAAAAGACCTGGGATCCTAATACCAGTACCCTTACCTACTACAGGTAGCATGGTGGATTAGATAGTGTTGGTCTCAGAACCAAGAATATCTGGATTTCAGTCTTACTTTTGGCCAAGGATCCTTAACCCTGGGAGCTTTTAAAAATCTTTTAATAACTATTTCAAAATTGGCCTCCTTGTATTTATATATATATATATTTTTATTTATTAAAAATATTACAAGGAGGAGTCCATAGACTTTACCATATTGCTAGAGGGGTCCATACCAAAGAAAAGGGAAGAACATCTGCTTAGATATTCAGTATCTGTTTGATGAGGACAAGCCATTTAATCTCTCTGACCTCAGTTTCCTATAAAATAGGAGTTAGGATATTGATGCATGAATCACATAAGTAAAGTGCTTTTCAAACCTGACAGAACACTGTTAATGTGATTTAATATGTATTATTATAATGTATAATTGCTATCATCATCAACTGAGAGAACCAAGTCTAGGCTTCCAAAATAGCAAGATGAAAAAGGCATCAGTGGCATATTCCAGGTTTGGCTTCTGGTTCTCAGTTAAAGAAGCAAATAAAGGAGCATCAATGGCTCAGAGAAAACATTTTAGCTCAATTTCACCTTGTCCCAAGCAATGGCGGTAGCAGTGCCAGTCAGTCCAACCATCTCAAGACTGGGAGAGATATTGTCATAGGGAGGAAAAAAATACTTTCCCCACCTCTCCATAACCACCATCTGAATTTTTTAATGATAAATCTTCCTTTCCTATGTCAATACTTTTCAAATATTTGTACCTCTCCGTCATCAAGTTAGTCAATACAGCATGTGTGCATCACTGCACTTTACTTTATCTTGAGAAGAGAGAGCTCCTCTAATGTGACTATTTACCCAAAGATCTTTGTGGCCTGAAATCACTGAATCATGGTGGTGAATTCTTCAAAGGGCATAACATATCCCCAAATTCTTAACTTTGAAGAAATGCCTTTGTTAATATATGTGATACTATCTCTTCTATATGTGATGATGATGGTGATGATGATGATGAAGAAAGTGGAGGAGGTAAGATTCATTGGCATAATCCAGGATATTGAACCTGAGGAATATAGATAGATAGCTACTTGTACAGATTATACAATAAAGAGCAAGGGGCCTAATCTGGAAGAATAAGTGATTCAGGTCAGAAAAAAACAGTAGGTGGCTAGCTACCTAATGGCCATACCACTGGTGGTCTATGATACAAATACAACAGCCTTGTTTTCAGTAGACCTAGGGGTAACACAAGAGCTTGATGACAGGAGCGCTTCCCTGACAATGGGAGCTGTTTGTGAGTGGAATAGGCTAGTTCAGGAGCTAGCAGGCTTCCCCTTATGGAGTTCAGTAAGGGAAAGCATGATGGTCACTGGCTGCTTAAGATGCAGAAGATATCCAAACAAGTGTTAAGATACACTGAGTCTACCTCCTTTCCCCGCCCCCCCCAACTCTGAAAGTCCAGGATTCTGAGATGGTGGCATACCTAGAGTACATATTGATTAGCAAGAGTACTCTGCCTTGCAGGATGAAAAATCTGGCTGTACAAAAGTAGGCTTTCAGTCAGAAGGCCTGTGATAGAGTAATTTTTCAATTCGGGAAGAAGGCCTTTTGTCTAAGAAGGGAACTAAATCTCTTTGTAACTTAGTGTGCAAATATCTTACATGCTTAAAGTCTGTAAATATAACAATCCCCTGGCCAGGGGCTGAC
The DNA here is from genome assembly GCF_028583685.1 of Petaurus breviceps papuanus. Taxonomy (NCBI): domain Eukaryota; kingdom Metazoa; phylum Chordata; class Mammalia; order Diprotodontia; family Petauridae; genus Petaurus; species Petaurus breviceps. The sequence goes on along the minus strand of NW_027185797.1, from coordinate 18,227,994 downwards.
ACATTCAAGGAATGGACCCACCATGAACACCAGCCTTAGAGAACATTATGAGAGGGCTGAGAAGCATCATGAGAGAAGACTTTCTAGAACACTTTGTTTTATAACTCTCTGCTGCAATTAACACCATCCTCAGGAGGGACAGTATAATTGTTTTATTTTTTTCCTCATTTACATTTTGTTCACATTTAGAATCAATGGACATCCATAGGGAAACCAGCTATATCAGTAAATTGGACCATGGCTGTTCCGAGATGCTCTGGATAATAAATATTCAATTTAACAAACCTTTATTAAGTATCTGTTATGAGACAAGTCCTGTGCTGGGTCCTGAACTTATAAAGGCAAAAACAAATAGGAGACCCTGCCCACAAAGGGCTCCTATTCTATTGAGCACAAGGGGGAAATATGAACAAAAAAATTAAATATAAAATTAATTCAAAATAATTTCAAGGGAGAGAACATGAGTAATAGGAGAATGGCAATCAGGAAAGGTCTCTGGTGGTAGATAGGACTTGAGTTGAGAGGATTTCAAAGATGGAGGCAAGAAGGATATACATTCTAGACATGAAACATGGACTGCAAAGAGAAGGAAGACAAGGCAATTTAAACATTTTCTAAGAGCCTACTATGTGCCGGGCACTGTGAAAAGTCCTGAGGATACAAAAAAAGAGGCAAAAACAGCCCCTTCCCTCAAGAAATTCACAGTCTAATATGCAGGCAACATTCAAATAATTATGATCAAATATATGCAGACTGATTTGGAGATCATCTTAGGGGAAAAGCAGTAAGATTAAGCGGGGTTGGGAAAGGGTTTTTGCAGAAGGTGAGAATTTAGCTAGGAGATGAAGGAAGCCAGGAGAGCAAGGAGAGAGAGGTGAGGATGGAGAGCATTCTAGGCATAGGATTGGACAAGCAGTGAAAATGCATGGAAATAGGGAGGAGGACATCCCATGGGAGGAACAGGAAAGGGGCCAAGGTCAATGGAGAGAAGAGGGAGCAGTGCATGAGGGAGTAAGAAGTCATGAGGGACCTCCAAATAGGAAGGTCATTATTATAACTGAGTTTGATCGATCTCTGTTACATCTACCCACTCTACAATAAGCCCAATGAGGTCAGGAACCTTTAATGTCTTATATTTTGTAACTACCCCAGAACTTAGCACAGGGCTTGTAGAACAAGAAGTGTTCATTGTAACTGATGACACTTACATAATGATTTACAGACATTTTCTCATTTGATTCTTTCAACAATGAGATAGGTATTATTAGTCCCATTTTTTTTAATGAAGAAGCTGGTATGCAGAAAGATTAAGTGACTCATCTATAGTGTCAAAAGTAGGATTCAAATCCAGTTCCTTCCTTCAAGTCCTTGCTCTTTCCATTATAGTGTAATGACAGAAATGGTCAAAGAATGAAAAGAGTAAAACATATGGAATCCTACTTTAAAAGGAATTGATCAGGGAAGTCCCTAATCAAACTGCAGCATTTCTCACTAAAGTATCGACTATTCCTCCTTATGACCTATAAAGGAAGTTAACCGCCCTTTGGGGACTCTTAATTCCTGCTGACTCACTCTTCACTTCTTCCTTTGAGTTTTTTTTTCCAAAGTTGAGCAAGATGAGTAAAAAAAAAAGATATTTTTTTTTTCTCCCCTGTCCCATTCCTATTGCCTCTGCCACTACCATCTGTAGCAGAAATGGCAACTTTTATCAGAATACATGACAGTGGAAAATATGTGCTTACATATTACTGATGAGGAGACACCGAGGACTCTTTTTCCGAACCTCAAACTGCTGCATGTAGTGGAGGGATTTCAAATTCTCTAGACACTCAAAATTACACGATCAACAATTTAGAACTATTGGCAGAGAAGGGACATTCACCTGGGCAGTATATGCTTTGAGAAGTATCTGTAGATGTCTTCCAAGGTCGAGAGTTCCTAAGTTTGAGAGCTTGGTCACTGGATCTTCTAGAGACAGGCTTCTTAATTCATCCTGTTTCATACCACAGAGAAAAATCCCAACTTATCCAGCAGATTGTCCCCATTATCATCCCCACCCATTAGCCTTCAATCTCTCCCTGTCTGCTGGCTCTTTTCTTGATGCCTAGAAACACAACTAAGCCTTTCCATAACCTAAAAAATATTCATTTGATCCAACAACATCTATTAAATATCATTCTATATTTCTTCTCCCCTTTGTGGCTAAATTCTTCGAAAAAAATATCTATACTAGATGCCTTCATTTCCTGTCTTCTCATTCTTTTCTATACCTTCTGTAGTCTGGTTTCTGACCCTATCATTCAACTGAAACTACCCTTTCCAAATTTACTAATAATCTCTTAACTGTCAAATCTAGTGGACTTTTCTCAGTCCTGATTCTTCTTGACCTTCCTGCAGCATCTGACATTACTGATCACTTTTATTTGAATGACTTCTCTTTTCTATGTTTTTATGACACTATTTCCCCAGGTTTCCCTCTTATCCCTCTTACCACTCCTTTTCAGTCTGTTTTTGGTTCTTCATTCATGACACACCCTTGACCAGGAATGTTCTTTGAGACTTTGTGCAGGGCTTTTTCTTCTTCCTCTATAGTATCTCACTGGATGACCTCAGTAGGTCATGTGTATTCAATTATCATCTCTGGCAGATAATTAATAGATACCTATATCTAGCCCTAGTCTGTCTTGTAAACTCCATTTCTCCATCACCAATAGCATTTTAGATGCTCCAAACTGGATGTCCCATAGGCATCTCAAACTCAATGTGCCCAAAACAGAGTTCATCTTTTCCTCTTAAACCTTCCCTATTACTGTTTAGGAGAGTGCTATCTTTCCAGTCCTCAAAGTTCACAATCTTGATGTCTTCCTCACTCTAAATCACCCCAAATATCTCATCCATTGCTAAATATTGTTGTCTTTACCTTCACAATATCTCTTGTAGATATGCCCTCATATAGCCACAACCCAACTTCAGGCCCTCATCATTTCTTGATAAGACCATTGCAATAGTCTGGTCTCCCTGCCTCCCTGCTTCAAGTATCTCCCTGCTCCAATCTACCTTCCACTTAGTTGGGGAAGACTTATAGAACTCTGTACAAAAGAGAAACTCACCAGAATGACATGGGTTGCCCCCAACAGTAACCCCAGTTCAATTCCCTTGGGTGGTGTGGAGAACCAACGAACTATTTTAATACTTTATTCTGCTGTACTTGTTAATTGACTCATATGAGTCCTTAGAATCTTTTGCATTTTCTGAGAATGAATTAAAGTTTGTTTCATACCTAATAACTATGTTGTATGTTGAGAGGAATGAGATACACAAAACTTTTATCTTGTAAACCTTCTTTGATTCATCCAGTGACCCTGAGACAAATGAAGAGAGAATGACCTTCAGAGTTCAAAATTGCACAGTGGGTCTCAGTCCTTAGGAGTCCCTGGACCTGGTTTTAGGACCAACCTAAAACGATCCATTAACAATATAAAGCCTTTTTCATGAAAGAAAGTGTTTACGAGAAAAAAATACAGACATATATGAAGGAAGGTTCTGTGAATGGCAACCCACTAATGTGGATTGTCATTTTACTACTAAAGGACTTTGAGTCCTCCTCATCCAGTTAAGTGTCAGTAAGCTGCCAGTCTGTCAAGTTTTCCATCGTTTAGTGCATGCTGGATAGAAACCTAAGGATGTGTTGAAGCGTGAGACCTTTTCCTTTATCTCCATTCCAAATCTGTGTTCTCTGCTTGATCAACCATGACGTGCTGGGTATTGGAGGAAGCCAACCAACAGAAAAGAGTTCTTTACAAAAGACCCAATGCTGATTTTAACACAAATATGACAACCACTGATACTCATATTCACAGAAATTCTGAGTCATAAAGGACATCAGAGGCCATCTAGTCAGACCCAAACCTAAACAAAAACGAACTCAACAACATACCTGACAAATGGTTGCCCAGCCTTAGCTGCCAAAGCTCCAGTAACTGGGAACTCAATCCCTCCCAAAGCTGTTCATTACAATTTGGGGCAGCTCTCATTTTAAAGAAATGTTTCTTTATTTGAAAGCCTAAACCTGTCTCTTAGCAACTTCCCAACAATGTTCCTAGTTCTTCCCCGGGGGTCCGAGTAGCTAGACTTTAGGGAGGTCACATAACTGAACCAATTTATTCCTTCCTTAAAAACTGGCACCTGAAAGAACTTGGTCATTTGGGATTCAGAATCAAAGGCCCAAATATTTTTCAGTAATGAAAGGGAAGGGAAATTGTCATTGTAATTTTAGGGGTAAATTCAGGGGAAAGTTTAGCTCACATCCCATGCCATGAATGTACATTGTTATATTTTTTTCTCCTTTTCTCATTTAGAAAACTCTTCAAATTTTTTAAGAAAGAAGAAGTCAGAAATTGCCAAGGTCAAAGTTCTTGACTCTCTAAACCAGGCTTGGGGAATCTTTGTCCATGAAGCCACATGTGGCTAAATTTGGATTCAATCAACAGACCAAACTTGAGGACCCAGAGGGCCACATGTGACCTCAAGGCTGCAGGTTCCCCACCCCTGCTCTGGACTCTTCTACTTCTGCCCTGGACCTCTGTAGCCTCCACCTCTGATTGGTGGGTTCCTCCATAAAACCACCATTTCAAAATATGCCCATGCCAACCATGCCATTTTTAATCCAGCTCAGCTCCCTTCTCCCTAGAGTCTCCAGACTTTTCTAGACTTGCAGCCCTGTGCATTCTTTAGTTCTCTTTTACATATTTTCTCTTCCCACTGGAATGGACACTCCATGAGGGCAAGACATCTTTCTCTTTACTTTGTATTCCCAATGCTTCCCACAGTTCCTGGTATGTAGTAAGAATTTAATAAAGATTGTCTCTTACCTAATCTAATCAAAAAAGCAAAAAGAAAAGATTGCTCCTTGGAGAAACCAGCCAAGTGAGGATCATAGGTGGGGGTTAAGGAGAGGAGTACAATGGAATTAATGGGCATTTGGGTTCTAATCTTTAGTTTTGTGTTATTTGGGGGCAACTCACTCTCCCTGGATTCGTTTTCCTCATCTATAAAGTGAGAGGGGTGGACCAAATGGCCTCTGAGGAACCTTTTAGCTCTAAATCTATGATCTAGATTCCTAGAGATGTTCTAGTTTGTATTGGGGAACTAGGGAGGTTGTGGTTTCTGAAAATATTTGTGTATGCCAAGTGGCCCACAAGCATTAGTAGAATCCCTTCATCAATATGCCAGCCCTGCCCAGTGTCATTTTCCAAAGAGCTTTTAATACCTTCCCTTTGAAATACATGTTGTAGTTTTCCAAAAATATGTTCATGGTATTGGAGTAATAAAAAATTGGAATGTAGTTGCCTCCTGTGTGCCAAAGAAATCAATTATTTGTGCTTATTTTTTTTAAATTCATCATTAGTTTTGCTTAAGTCATCTATTGAAGGAGATTGTTTTCCCTTGCCTCTTCCACATGTCCCACAAGTCCAGCATTCTGCTCCATGCTACCTCTGTAAAAAGATATAATTCTTCAGGGATAGCAGTACCCTTGCCACATGCAAAACAGAAAAGACCCATGTGCAGACCAATAGCCTAATTTTAAGGGGCTTTTGACAACATTTCACCCTATCATTTCTCTGCTGAAAGATGTTGCTCCCTGATAGAGCCTTCTGGATCAGTATTCAATTCAACAAACATTTATTAAGCACTTATTGTAAACAATATCAGGACAGGGGCAACGGGTGAATAGAGCACTTGCCCTGGAGTCAGGAGAACCTGAATTCAAATCTGGCCTCAGACCCTCACCACAAAACTAGCCATGTGACCTTGGGCAAGTCACTTAACCCCAATTGCCCTACCTTCCCCCCTCCAAAAAGCAAAAAAAAAAATCAGGGCATCCAGGTGGCATAGTGGATAGGGTTCTTGGTCTGGAGTCAGAAATCTGACCTCAGACACTTGCTAGCAGTGTGACCCTGGGCAAGTCACTTCACTCTGTTTACCTCAGTTTCCTCATCTGTAAAATGACCTGGAATAGGAAATAGCCAACCACTCCCATGTCTTTGCCAAAAAAAACCTTAAATGGGCTCACAAAAAGATGGATACAACTGACAATGACTGAACAACAGCAATGGGTGGAGTATAGAATAGAGAAAAAAGTGTATGATCTTGTGTAGGGAAACTACCTAAGAGACAAACGAGGTCCTGAATTGGAATAATGGTCGTGTGGGTGGGGAAGAGAAGGTATAGTCAAGAGATGTGGAAAATAGGGTTGGAAAAGGAGATACTTTTTTGGTAGCCAAGATGCTTGTTTGTCTTTAAGGATACGGTGGGCAAAAGTCCTTTGTAATTAATAAGAACTCTGGGTACAGTGAAGGGGAATGGCCTTCTCCTCCCAATGCCAATACTCTATTTCAAATAATTAATTGCACGTTGTGGAACTAAAACTGCCCCTATCCTGTAGCAGTTTTCCAGTATTCATTGCTTTGCCAACCTCAGTATCGTGCCAACTGATGATGACAAGTGAGGTTGGCAAAATGAACAGAAACATGCATCTGGCAGTGCAGTAAATCATCTTGCCTCCATATTTGGGCAAGGACCCAAGGCTTTGTAGGAATAAAGAAATAAAAGATTCCACATCTTCAGCTTTGGACTTTGTAGAAATGTCCTTCCTATAGTTTACATGAAAATACAATTTCTCAGGTTCCTACTATGTGCTGGGCACTGTTCTAGGTGCTAGGCAAACAGATGAAAATGAAACCACCCCCTCAGGGAGCTTACTTCTACAAGGGGCAGGAGCAGCAAAAAGAAATGTACCCAAATAAATGGGGAAACGCAATGTGGTATAGCAGAAATTAATCAGTCAATAAGCATTTATTAAATACCTACTATGTGTCAGGCTTCATGCTATATGCTGAGGATATGAAGCAATATAAAACAAGCAAACAAAAAGCGGTCCCTTCCCTCAAGAAGCTTATGTTCTAATGAGGCGGACAACATGTAAATATACAGATAACCGCAAAACACAAACAGATGACGTGGAAAAGTGCCTTGGAGGAAAATGTCCTAGCAATGGACTAGTTCAAGAAAGATAAAGGTTCAAACCTCACCTCTGAGACTTACTAGTTCTACCTCAACTGGCAAATCACTTGAACTTCTTGAGTCTCACTTGGCTCACCTGTAAATGTGGTAGTTTCACTAGGTGACCTCTGAGGTTCCTTCCCGCTCTAAAGCTGTGATTCCAACATCCTCATCTAAGAAATAATAATAAATTATTATTATATATAAGTATACTATATTAGCTTTAATATATAATAATACCTCCCTTACCTAGCTCTGCTTTGAGGATGAAATAAGATGATGTTATGTTAAGTGCTTTGAAAACATGAAAGGGTTTTACTAATGTTGGTTACTATTATGGTACATACAGTAATTTGGGGAGGGGAGAGAACAATGACTGCTCAAATGATGGGGGAGGCTTCATAGAGAAGGTAGAAAATGAGCTGAGTAATGAATGAAGAAGTAACTCTAAGAGGAAGGAGGTGAGGAGTTAGGGAATGTAAGGCTAGAGAAACAGCATGTGCAAAGGTATGGAGACTGGAGGTGGAATAATGTTTTCAGAAAAAGCTCAAAGGTAGAGTGTACAAAAGAATGAAGAATGAGGATGGAATGTTAAATTAGACTGGAAAGGGAGGTTGTGGTGGGATTGTGGAGGGCTTTAAAAGCTAAGTTTGTGAGTTTGTATTTTATCCTAGAGGAAATTGGGAGCCACTGAAGATTTATGAGCAGGGAAATCAGGTGTCTGAGCTTGTCTCAACAAGTCTGCTTGCTGAGATCAATGTGAACTATTAATTGATCTGACTTTTATCATCATACATAAACATTTCACAGGACCACAAAATGTCAGTTTAGCTAGGACCTCAATAGCCATCTTGTTTAATCTTTGTGTGAATGAAAAGCCTCCCTATAACACACCCAATCAGAAGGTATCTGACCTGTGAACTGTTTTTCTTTTGATGGGGGAAAGGGGGCACTGTAGTGTGTATGCGAAGGGAGGCCTCTTTCCCCCCCTTACCCCAGAGGAAAGGGGGAAGGAACCTGGCTTACACCCTGAAATGAGGCTTCCACGTGTTTCAAACGGTGGGGTGGGGTGGGGTGGGGTCTGGGCTTTGAGGCACCTGAACCAGAGGGAAGGGGGCTAGGGGTGGAAGAAGTGATGCTTATTGCTTTGTGCCTTTCGATGGGAAGGAGGGCAGCAGCCAACAGTGGCTCACAGGTTTGTAAACTGAGCCTGCTGGCTTGGGGAAGAGGGGCAATGAAGTCGAATTAAATATAAAGAGTCATTTGTGCAAAAATAACTTAATCAAGTAAGACCTGGAGAAGGGTATGCTCCCCTTAGTACCTGGGGGGGGAGGTGCCAAATACCCCCCCCTCCCAGGCCTTATCAGTGACATGGCTTTGGGGTGAGGTGAGCTTCTTTATCCCCTGGAATGACTCAGGACAAGATTAGGGGGAAAGGGAAATGCATTTGTGCTTGGGGGCTAGAGGGGGGGGATACACAACCCCCCACCCACTTCTGTCCACAGGTACAGATGGTTGGCAGGGACTCCCAAGGCTCAGCTCCCCCCAGAGTGGGGATCAGGTCCAGCCCAGGTATGGCTGCTATGGGGCCAATTTCCTCCTCTTGTTCTCGGCAGAATGACCAGGGCGGGGTCGGGGGGGGCAAGGGAACGGCCACCCCAGCCATGTGGCTAGGCTCCAGGGTGATCTGTCAGGGGCTGCTGCTGGTTCGGGAGGGGCTGCTCTTTCTCCTCCTGGCCCTGCGTGACTTTCTAACTCCCCCAGGGTGGGGTACCTTGAGCTCATCTGGCTGGGCCATGGGAGCGGGTAGGTCTTTGGGCTCAATCCCCTTTTCAGCCAACTCCCCATTATGCTGCCAGTGGGGATCTTGGAGGGACCATTCCATCTGTCCATAGAAACCACCTTGTCCTCCCCACCTAAGGGCCAGTCGACTTGGCTCTCTCTGGCTACCAGGCTTTCTTCCCCAGCCTGGTCTAGTTTCCCCATTAAGGCCCCTTGATCCCCCACCTCCCTGCTGTCCCCGCTTTCCTGACCCCCTCCCAGTCAACAACTCCGGAGCTGGGGGGTCAGGGAAATCCTGGTTTCCTTAGTGCCTTAGTTTCCTAAGCGCCTTAGCCCCTGTGGGGGGGGGGGGGTGGTTAGGCAGGCTCTGGTTCAACAGTTGGGCTGGGACTTTCAGGGGGCAGGCAGGGACTTCCAAGGGTAGAGACCCATGGGACTGCTCATGTAGATTATTGATCTCATGGCTTGGGAAGTTTCCTCCATTGATGCCAGTTATACCATGATGCCTCTCAATAATGACAATGATGATGTGAATGACACTAATATAGAGTACTTTATGGTTTAGAAAAACACAACGTATATTATCTCATTTGGTAGAACTGACTTGGTCTTGTAGGTGCAGGCTTTGGGAGGCCAGAGTCAGTCACCTTCAAAGATCACGTCCCTGAAAGACGAGCGTTTACAGCACCATCTGCAATCATCCATATACTGTTATTATTATAACATAATAATTATTACATAATTAGCACACAATATCATTATCATAGTAATCAACAATAATAACTCAGTGATCTGGTGCTTCAAGAAGCACTTTCCAAACATTCTTTCATTTAAGCCTCACAATAACCCTATGAGAAAGGTGCTGTTCTTATTCCTTATTTTGCAGAAAACTACAGGTCAGAGAGTATAAGGGACTTGCTTAGGGTCACATAGCTATCGAGTGCCTGAGGCAGAATCTGAACTTACCTATTTCCAGCTACACCCGCTCTACTCTTTCTACTAAGCCATGCTGACTCATTGCAAGCCACATCCTTTTTACTTTCGAAAAGAAGCCCTGTGGCATCCACTGTCAACCCCTAAACATGCCAATTACCACCATGTATCTCTTCGCAATATATCTTAGTAATCAATCAGCATTCATTGAGCCCTCCTCTGATCCAGGCACTGTTCTGGGTGCTAGGGGTATGAATAGAAAGAATGAAAGAAACTCTGATCTCAAAGAGCTTACCTTCCTCATTGACCCTTAAAGTCCCATATTTTCCTAAACAACAATTTTCAAAAGGTGTGAAAGATATTTATGGATACATGCCTAAGTAAGACTGTCCAGTCTAATGATTCCTGACTCCCAAAGAACTTAAGAGTGTCTAGGTTCGAATGGGAAGGTGGGGTAGAGAAAAGATGGTTTACGTGGGCAAAGGGAAAACCAAGATAAAGTCAGTGGGTGGGGCTTGTCTGGAAACCAATGAACACACTCTATTCCCTTGTCAGCAGAAGCAGGGGAAAACCACCAAGACCAAGCCCCCTTGTTTTTGCATCCATGACTATAATTATCTTCTGGCTGCTCCTAATTTTAATATCACAGCAGAACATGCCAAAAAAAATAATTCTACTTCCAAAAGCAGCTTCTAATTAGGAGAAAGGAACACATGGATACAAAGATGTGACTGGTGAGTATTCTTTAAGTCGCTCTCGTGTAAGATGCAGCACGTGGGTCAATCCTTTTAGGAGTCACTGATGAATAAACCTTGGTTCATGGCCACCGCAGCCAAAGGACGATAAATGTGCATTAACAGAGTGGGAGCCATAATCACAAGGAATAAGCGTCATTGGTTTAAAATGCATACTGTAAGTGATTCTGGAGCCACTAAAAGGCAGTTATTAAACCAGCATGAAAGACTGTGGGCCTATTTTATCGGAGTAATTAAAAGCTCTCATTAAGTTTATGGCTCCTTGGACCATTGCAAGCATCTGAAAATGGAGGGCGATTGCTAATTGGGGTATTATGAATGGCGGACAGGGTGGCATCCTGAGTTCAATAGGAACAGTGACTTGGTTTTTTTTTTTTCAATATGGTAAAGTGAGAGAGCTTCTGGCTTTGGAACCACAAGTCAAATCACAATGATTTATTAAGCACATACAATATGCTAGGTACCATCCTAAACACGAGAGAGACAAAGAAAAGCAAAAAAAAAAAAAAAACCAGCTGCTGCCCTCAAGGAGTTTACAATCTAATCAAGTCATAAGACAAGAGTCCAAGACTTGACTTTGATGTTTGCTGCCTGTGTGAGACCTGTTTCCTTATCTGTAAAATAAATGAGCTGGATTAGATACATTCTAAGGCCCCCTTCAGCTCTATATCAATGACCTTTCCTAAAGGTCACATGAAGATTCTGGTACCCATGTTCTTGGTCTTTCTTTCCTCTCCCCACTTTTTCCCAGTAGTAGTATGGATGAGGGATCATGGCAGACATTTCCCATTAGGATTTCAATGTTCTATCCTAGTTTTACGCATCATATGACAGTTGGACCAGTCGTCATTACTTTGGCTATTTGCTCCTGCCCGAGTGTTTCATAAGAAGTGTCCATATTCACTTGCCATTTAAAGAGGGAGTCCAAGAGCCTGTGGAAATTTCCAAGGGAGGCTTTCACTCTGACTTTGTGAAATTCTAACTTCCTTTCTTTAGAGATCAGTCAGAGAAGGCCTGGCATTTTCTAATACCTATCCCTTATTCCAGTAGAGGGAAAAGTCATGACTTGGTTCCCAAGTCTATAAATATTTGTCGGAAACAAGACTTATTCATAGGATTTTATAATTTGAAGGGACTTTAGAGTTCATGGAATCCAGCCCCCTTTTAAAGGGAATATTAAACTGAGGGCAAGAGAGGTGAAGTAACTCACCAAGGTTATACATTTAGCAAGTACACAGATAGGAAGGTCCTCTGACTCCAAACCCAGGATTCTTTCTAATTTACTATCTCATGCTTGCATCATCTACAGAACAGGTGGGAACCTTGAGGAAAACCACACTCCTGAATGTGGTAGGAAGCAAATTAAAAAGTAATTGGAAAATATTTAACAAAATATTTTTTTGGAGGGGGAAGGCAAGGCAATGGGGGTTAAGTGACTTGCCCAAGGTCATACAGCTAGTAAGTGTCAAGTGTCTGAGGCCAAATTTGAACTCAGGTCCTTCTGACTCCAGGGTCAGTGCTCTATTCACTGTGCCAACTAGCTGCCCCCAACAAAATAACTTTTAAAAAATATATATTATTCTTGTGGTTTAGTCATTCTTAATCCTATCTGACTCTTCATGACCCATTTAGGGTTTTCTTGCTAAAGATACTGGAGTGGTTTGTCACTTCTTTCATCCAGTTCATTTTACAGATGAGGAAACAGAAACAGAGATTAAGGGACTTGCTCAAGGTCACACAGCTAGTGTCTGGGGCCAAATTTTAATTAAATATTCCTGATGCTCTATCCACTATGCTACTTAGCTACCCAATAAAACATAAATAAATTAATAAATAACATTACCATGTGGTTTTCTAAGTCAATGTGCACCCACAGGGATCTTTATATATGGTGTCGAGGCCTCTGCTTCTATTTTAATTCGAAGCCATTGTCCTATAGCACCAGAGAACACTGCAAGGCCCATTTGAGAGGTTTGACAGGGATCATAAAATCACATGATCATAAATTTGAAGCTGAAAAGCGCCTTAAAGTCCAACTTTCTTATTTTACATACGAAGAAACTGAGTTCTATAGAGATGAAGTTTCCACAGGTAAGTACATAGCAGATGCAGGATTCAAACCCAGGGCCTCTGATTCCAGATACAAAGCACTTCTACTCTACCAAAGCTGCTTCTAATTCCAATATACAAAATCTGGGACTGAGCCCTTTGCTTAAATGGGGCCTGGCAGGATAAGAGGTAGAAGAGAAAAAGATATTTTTTCCCCACAAGGATACCTGTCAGAAATATAATCCTCTAACTCACCCTACTGATAGCACGCATGCACACACACACACTGAGAACTTTCATCCCTAATTGACCTTGGACATCTTCGAGGACTGTAGCTTCATGAAATCCATATTAATCAATCGATCTGCATTTATTAAGAATCTTCTAGGTACCAGACATTGCACTAGGTTATGGGGAGACCAGTACAAACAATGGAACAATCTCTACTCTCAAAGAGCTCCTGTTCTAATGAAGGAGAAAACAAGCACACATTAATGTTGCTGTTGTTCATCCTTCATTTATAAAGAGAACCAATGACATCACAAATGATGTCTTGACTCGAGGGTGAATTGGATGTGAGGCAGAGCTGTACAAAACTGTTGGCCTTATTCTCTCTTCCAGAGTCACCGAAGTCCAGTGGCAAGATAAAAATCAAGAAGACTGGCAATAACCCATGGTGCACTGGATGAACTTGGCATTTTGTTGTCTGACCAAGCTCTAAGCTCTCCACAGTGTCTGCTTCACCAATTCAATCATAGGTATATGTGTTTACACACACACTTATATGCATATGTACACATACACATATATACATATATGTGCTTGTGTGCATATATATGTATATTAGAAATGTCATGTTTTATATTTCTATATATGTGTATTGTGTGTATATATGTCATATATATGTACAGAAGTGTGTGTATAACAACACACCAGAGCTTGATAGTGAGAACACTGCTACATCCTGTACCTTGACTTGAATTTCCATTTGGTGACACCCAAAGGGAGGTGATCCTGCCATGTAATAACAGCTTTTCTTTAATGGTACTTTAAGATGTACAAGTCTTTAGCTTCATTATCTCATTTGAGCCTCCCAACAACACCATAGGACAAGTACTCTAGGTGTTACCATCTCCATTTTATACTTGAAGAACCTAAGTCTGAGACACTAAGGGACTGTCATGGTCTCACGGCTAGGAAGTGTGTAAGGAGGGATCAAACCCAGGTTTCCCAACTCCACGTCTCCACTATGCAGTTCAGCCAGAGCCACTTTCATATGTTGGTTCACTTCCTTAGTTAGCTAAGACAATGGAAATTTAGGAAAAATAGTGCCCGGAAAGCATGCAAAGCCCTTGAACCTTGGGTGCTCCCTGGAGACCATGGGTCCTAGAATATTAATATTATTTAGCGCTCAGCACACTGCATAGTAATTAGCAGGTATTTAAAAAATAGTTATTTACCTGACTGTACTAATATTCCCAACAGCAACAGGAAACTAACTTGCTACTGCTATCTCAGAATCTGCATCCTTGAAAGTTTCTCACTCTATTGAGCAAACCCAAATAGACTGAGATAACTTCCCCAGTTATACACATATCACACATAGCCCTGCTTTAAAATAATTTCAGTACAAATTGGACAATTTGCTGGTTCTCATATTTATTCCACTTGGATGCAAATTACTTTCTGTCTCCCAAACAATCAAGCTGACAAATAAACCCTCGTGTGTGTGTGTGTGTGTGTGTGTGTGTGTGTGTTCCTCCTTGTCAGAGGAACAAGCAAATGATACAGGGATCTGTGGTGAAATCCTGAAAGACTTTTGGTGTCTTTGTTTATTAGATTACACACTAGAGAGAAGTGGGGAGATCCCAACCTACCAAGAATCTGAGACATTCCAGCCATCAAGCTCCATTAAGATATGATGCTTCTGAGAATTGTAGGACAAGAAAAGATCTTGATAGCTAATAATCTATAATCTCTCTGGTCCACCCAGGACTAAATCTGAGCTCCTCCCATGAGACCAGAGGACCATCATTTTTTTAGCTAGAAGGGTCATATCATCCAAGATCTTTATTTTCCTGTGAAGGCAACCAACCTAGAAAGAGATGAAGCATCTTGGGCCAAAGTCAACCAGATAACAAGTAGTCAAGAGCCCAGGCATGAACTCATGTCTGCCAACTCCAGAACCAACCTTCTTTTCACCACACCAAGCATCTTTTCCAAGACAGTTTCAGAGAAATGGAAATGCATTTTCATGTTCATTATCTTTGGCTGCAGATTTCCTCAGAGGAAATTTGCCAGTCTGATAAATTAGCCAATATGTGGCCAATCTCCTCCCAACCTGTGCAAATCTCAGTTGGTATGAGGGGCATAAAAACAAACTGCATTCCATAACAAGGCACAGTAAGTCATGGGCTCTCTTTCATCATGAGGGACCATACGTTTGAATTATGCATCTAAACTGGGACTGCCAGTTTCACCAAGAGGCAAAGAACAATCCTTTTTAGAGAAAATCTCATGGTTCCTGACATCAGCAAAATTCAACTCGCAAAAAGCAACAGCTTTCAGGGCATGCTCCTGACGAATCCAGGAAATAGTGTTTCATTTAATAGCCACAAATGGGAGTTCTCCAGGGACCTGGCCATGGATAGATACATGAGCAAACACTTATATGCACAATGCCTATTGGGGGCATCAAGTGCAGTCTGAAAAGGGAATGGTAAGCTCTCAACTGTTTTAAAGGAGTGTACTCAAAGTTATATAGTTATAGTATCACATTAACAATCACCACTATCTTAAAAAATTAAATTAAATTAAAATCTCATGACTACTATGTGACTAGGGCAGGGCAAATTGGACTTTGTAGCAAGGCACTGAAATTTAGAAGAAGCAAATTTTAACAGGTATATTCTTTCAAGAACTAGATACTGCTATAATAATTAATTCATCCTTCTCACCTGACTGAATTTATATTTATTAATTACTTGTGTTATTTTCACATTAAGAATTATAAAGTTTAAGGGTGGCTAGGCAGTGCAGTGAATAGAGCACTGACCCTGGAGTCAGGAGGACCTGATTTCAAATCTGGCCTCAGATACTTAACATAAAAACTAGCCATGTGACCTTGAGCAAGTCACTTAACCCCAATTGTGCTCCAAAAAGCAAAAAAAAAAAAAAAAAAGAACTATAAAGTTCAACTGAAGGACATTTTGTGATACTTGCCTCACAGTGAGGGTATATTTACTTTGTGCTGTCTGCCTTAACTAGTTACAAAACAAGTATTTACTTTTCTGTGAATGCTATGCCTTCCCATTGAATCTAATCCAATCTATCATTTTAGCCCCCAAATTAGGCAAAATGGATAGAGAGCCAGCCTCAGATTCAGGAAAACCTGAGTTCAAGTTCCATTTCTGACATACTGGCTATATGACCTTAGACAAGTCATTCACCCTTTGCATGCTTCCATGCTCCAGATTATAAATGGGCAGGTGCCAGTTTGCATTGGTAGAGAGAATTTCTTACTGGGGGAACTCTCGATGCCATTGAAAGAAGAGATCCAGGAGAAAATGTTAAAATCATAGATCTAGCCCACTAGCTAAAAGATAGAACATTAAAAAGGGTGAAGGTCACAAAGTTCTTGGTAATTATGCCCTGAGCATCACCATTTTACAATGAGGGGCTTGAATGGCATCATTTGTAACTTCTCTAATCTAAGTTCCTACTTGTCAAAAACTTTTGAAGAGTGCCATGGACTGCTGACCCACTGGGAAATGGTGGCCCAATTTCTTTTCCTCAAGGCAGATGACCAAGCACTTTGTAAAATCACCAGCGTGTAATAAACAGCTTGCCCTGTCTAAGACTATTCATCATCACCACCACTGAGAGGACAGGAAGTCTTCTCCTTGACAAGAGTGAGAAGTGCTCCATCACGGGAGATCATGCCATCCTTTAAGGAGTTCAGGCACAGTTGGACATCTCCCTCTCCTCTCTTACCTACAATCCCTGCTGTTTGTTGATGATGTGGGAGTGGGAGCAGGCGTTGAGGAGGCAGGCTTCTCAAGCAGTCGGCAAAAGGCTGGGTCATGACATCCTCATAGGAAGCTTAAAAAAAGATTTTTCTTTATTTAAGAAAGGGGGTGGGTGGGAATAACTTGATGCAGTGAGATAGTTTCACTGATAATCCAGGGCCTTTCAAGAGATGCTAAAACCACTCAGCAAAAGCCCAGCTGAGCACATAGGGGAGTAGTTGAGAGTCAGAAGCTAAAGTCAGTCCTCTAAATGTCCTTGATCCACACTCTTGTGCTGTAGAGTGTCCCAGAGCTAGGGGGGTCTCAGAGTGAATACAAGCTAGGACTTAGAAACCCATCTTAGTGACCCCAAGGAGGTCTCCCCAATTTCATACAAGGAAGGTAATTTATTTTCCTTCCTTTCCCCTCTTTTCCTGTCTCTGCACTGCCTGAGATTCTAATGGACAGGATTCTCAACTGGACTTGACCCTCCAGTGAGCCTCCCTCTGGCCCCTAAGTGGATTTGTATGAATCAGCAGTTGAAACATTGGAACCAAACCAGTCTGCCTGTGAGTCAGCCTCAGTTCAGAATGGATGGCCAGCATGGCTGCTAGAAAACTAGGTCTGCTCAGAGCCTGACTCAAAGCCCTTTACATTTTATAACTGACCTTGAACTCCAATGCAGCACTGAAGAGGTCTCCATGAAAGCTTTCCAGACACCAGGTCTTGAGCTTCAAAAATGCCACCACTGGAGCGAATCATGAAAAGTAGCATGATATGAAGGGGAAAAAGGTAGGCCTTGGACACAGGAGAAAAATCCAGAAAGCAACTCTAACCACTTACTCTGCCTAGCTGTGGGACCTTGGGAAACTCACAGCCTCCTGTGCCTCATTTCCCTTTTCTGTAAAATGGAGACAATATTTGCACTTCCTATTTCACAATGTTATGAGAAAAGAATGTACTACCAATATGTGAGTTTTTATCATACCTCCACACATACTGGAATGATTGGATAAATTAAAAAAAACACATATTAATGCTTACTGTTTACAAAGCCCCATGGTGAGGGTTGGACAGTCCCTACTCTCCAGGGGCTCACATTCTGATGGGGTGACCACACAGATGGAAGGCGTCAGATGGAGAGGTCCCATAGTCCTAAGAGGGCCGCAGCAAAGTAGATGGTGATGTCTCTTCTTCTACTGACAAAATCCTGTCAGTTTCTGAAATTGAACCAGTTGACATTGCCAAGGACTTTAAGAACTTTCCATAACAATCTAGCCAAAGCATAAATGGTAGAAATGATTCCTATTTCAAAGGATCACGTCTCATGTCATCACAGAAGTGTTTACACAGATATATTCTCAAGAGTTGGCTATTTTTGTTGAACTACCTTTATTTCTCTTTCATAAAAAAGCTCTTTGTTATATGATGGTTTTCTGGGTAGGGTAGAGGGCAGGAAGGTAGGTATTATGAAATTAAATTGGTGCAGAAACAAAATATAACAATGAAAAATTTTAAAGAAAAAAAGAGAATAAAGGAAATGACTTCCTACTTTCTCACCCACCTATTCTTCCTCAGTCTCATCCCTGAGCCTGTCCCACATTCTCTGATCTTTCTTTCAGTCCAATTTTCCCCTCTATCCAAAGATTTCTTAAAGTCAAATAAAACACAGCAATAACTAAAATTCAAAGAAAAAATAAAAAAAAAGCTTCTTTAGTTTTGAGAAGTAATATGACCTTATAGAGACTGTGTTGTAGTGAATAGAACACTGGACTTTTGGAGTCAGAAAGACCTGGATTCAAATCTTCCCCCTTGGATGATTGCTAGCTGTGTGACCCTGGACAAGTGATTTAGGCTCACTGAGTTTATCTCTTCATCTATAAAAGGAAGGGGTGGGGCTCCATGACCTTTAGGGCTCCTTCCACTTCTAAATCTGTGATCCCAAGCCCAAATCTCCATTAGACAGAAGGAGATTTCAGCTCCAATTTTGGATCGTGTGTCCCTTTTGACTAGCTGGCCCTATGGATAGACATATCAGGCAACTGCCTGTGACATGTGAGCTGATGGTCACTCAATAGTCCCCCTGACTTAGAACATCTTTCCAACTAGCCTGTTACAGTGTCCAATATTGTTCACTATTAATGATCACCCTGAAATTAGCAAGTGACTGTTATTTGAAAAGGTTAAACAGGGCCACATACAGGCATTTTATATTAATTGGGCTCCAGAAATAGTCATGGGGATATATAAATGCTGCTACCTGGGAGCAAGGAGTGGAATGCCTGCTAAAGTATCATTCACAGCCTTCATGGGGTGTCTCAAA
The DNA here is from genome assembly GCF_028583685.1 of Petaurus breviceps papuanus. Lineage (NCBI taxonomy): Eukaryota > Metazoa > Chordata > Mammalia > Diprotodontia > Petauridae > Petaurus > Petaurus breviceps. The sequence goes on along the minus strand of NW_027185797.1, from coordinate 18,209,083 downwards.
TTCATTATAACAGCATAAAGCTTTTAAAAGTATATGTAGACTTTGAGGATAGCCTGTATTTATTATACCCAGGAAACTAGGTGGCACTCAGGAGACTTTGAGCCAGGAAGGTCTGAGTTTAAATCCAACTTCAGACTCTTATTAGGTCTCCAGGTCTCAGTTTCCTCATCTGTAAAATGAGAGTATTAGACCCAATGGTATCTAAAGTCTTTTTTAGTTTTAAATCTATAACCTTAGGACTTATTATGTGATCCTTAGGTAAAATAAGTTAAATAAAATAAGTTAAACTTCTTGTGCTGAGACTCCCTCATCTCTAAAAGGAGGTAGCTAGGTTATAAGGCCCCTGCCAACTCTGACAGTCTATGATTCTATGAAATATTTTCTCAGAGTATCAGCAATGCAGAAGAAATGCTGGGGCTGTTTGGTTGTCAGTCATATCTGACTCTTCATGAATCATTGGGGGTTTTCCTGATAAAGATACTGGAGTTGTTTGCCATTTCTTTCTCCAGCTTATTTTACAGATCAGAAACTGAGGCAAATAGGGTTAAGTGACTTGCCCAGGATCACCAAGCTAGTATCTGAGGCCACATTTGAACACAGGATTGATTCCAAGCCCAGCATTCAGGGCCCTACGGCACCACCTAGCAGCTTTGTAGTAGAAATAACACAGGACTAAATCAGGACACCTGAATTCTAGTCCTGGCTCTGCCACTAATTAGTTATGTGACCTTAGGCAAATTTCTTCCCTGTTCTGTGCCTTATTTGTTCATCTGTTAAAAAAAAAAAGTCAGAGTGTTGAAGGCACAGAGTCCCAGAATCTCAGAGTAAGACTCAGGGATTACAGAAATCCAACCCCATCTAAACATCCCTTCTATAATATACCTGACAGGTAGCCATCCAACTTTTGTTTAAAGACTTCTCCAGCGAGGGGGAAGCCATTACTTCTGAGATAATTCATTTGCTTTTATATAGCTCTAGTATGGACAGCTAGATGGCATGGCACATAAAGCACCAGTCTTTGAATCAGGAAGATTCATCTTCACAAGTTCAAATCTGGTCTCAGACATTTCCAGCCTGTGTGATCCTGGGCAAATCACTTAATCCTGTTTGCCTCAGTTTCCTCATTTGGAAAATGGGCTAGAGAAGGAAATGGCAAACCACTCCAGTATCTTTGCTGAGAAAACCCCCAAATAAAGTCACAGAGAGTTGGATGCGATTAAAACAAGTGAGTAAAAACAGTAGTTCTAGTGCTTAGGAAGTTTTCAGTGGATGTTGAGTCTGAATCTACCTCTTTGTAAATTCCACTCATTGCTCCTAATTCTGCCTCTAGGTCAACCAGAACCTATCTAAGATTTTTTGCAGTTGTCAGACTGTCAAATACAAGACATCAGAAAATGCTTCTATCCTAATTCTTCTTGAAATTAACCATCACTTGTTCCTGTAACTGATTTTCATATGACAAGAATTCAAGAATTTTTCACCAATCTTTTTGCAATCCTCTGAATTTATCAATAACATTCCCTATCCATAGTATCCAGAATAGTACAAACACTCCAGAGGACCTGTCCAGAGCAGAGTACAGTGGAATTATCCCCCCCCCAATCCTGGACCTGATGCCTTTTTTAATTTGGTTTAAGATTAAGATCATAGAGCAGCTAGGTGGCATAGTAGATAGAATGCCAGACCTGGAGTTAAGAAGAATCATCTTCCTGAGTTTGAAACTGACCTTGGACACTTACTAGTGTGATCCTGGCCAAGTCACTTCACCCCGTTTACCTCAGTTTCTTCATCTAGAAAATGAGTCAGAGAAGGAAATGGCAAACCACTCCAGTATCTTGGTCAAGAAAACCACAAATGGGGTCAGAAAGAACCAGACATGGCTGAAAAAATGACTTAACAACAATAAAAAATTACATTAGCTTTAAGGGACCATTGTTTCACATTCAACTCATATTGAGTTTACAGAACAATAAAACCAGCAGTCCTTTTTTTCAGATAAATTGTTGCCTAGTCATATTTCCACCATCTTGTAATTACATTGACTTTTGGAATTCAAATGTACTACTTTACATTTATCCTCATTTAATTTATTCTCCTTCCTTTTTCCTTTCCTCTTGTCTCCCCATCTACTTTGGTTTTAATGGAAAGGGTTCTCAACTGAACTTGGCTTCCCTATGAGACAGAATAAAGTGCCCTAGGCATCATCCTTGAGGAAAAAGAAATTATTGGGTTGTTTTTCTAGGTGGAATAGAAAATCACCAGAATCTTTAAAATATCATTGTATTACGTTTGGTCAAATATCCTAACCTACTAAGATATTTCTGAATTTTGACCTCTCTTATATAGCTTTTTTCCTTCTTCCTCCCAGCTTTATGATATCTGCAACTTTGATAAGCATGCCCTCTATCCCTTTATCCAAGTTATTATTAAAAATATTAAACAATACAAACCCAAACACAGATCCCTGCAAAATTCTCTATTGGAAACCTTCTTTCAAGATGGTGACACACTGTTACTGAGTAACTTTTATTTCCATCCCAAAATAAGACCATGGGACCAGATGCTTTGCTAAAATCTCAACTCTCTCACAATATAACCTTGCACTGCCCACTTAGCAACCCTGTCTAAAGAGGAAATGACATTTGCTGAGCACTATTCGTTCTTAGCAAAGGCTGTTGGTGATCATTGCTTCCATTACTCCACTCAAATATCTCCGAATTTCAGGACTGAAAGAGCCCCTGGGTCCAGCAGGTACACACTAAAAACTTCAATATTCTAAACACCAGAAATCTCCATTGGTTTGTATTTCTTCCAATCCATACCATAGTGATAGCTATGGCAATAGAATACTCTAAAGGATTTTCAGATCCTGAACCATCATTGATGTTCAGTACAGTGTTGATGTTAAGTATATCTCTTTATTCTAGGCGCATTCTTGGAAAATTAGTAATCCACACATGGCCCGTGCAGTAGTTTCTCAGTGAGCAGAATTCTTATTTCTAGCTAGCCAGGATATCACTTTCCATGACCATACTGTATAGCAAAAAAAATTACTGTATAGAGACACAGCCCTTCATAATGCCCTTCATGTAAGGACTAAGAGATTAAGATAGTCTGAGTCAACATTTGACTTTCTTTAAATGCTTCTGAAAGCTCAAATTCTAGATGTGTCAATAACCAATCTGGTTGTGATTCTCATTCATCTGACCTCCAACTACTGGGTGACTTGAGGGAATACCTGGTAGAGGTAAATGGAGTTTCACTTCACTGATCATGTCGACATGTAGAGAAAGCATCCAACTCATTTTTCTCAAAGTCAATCTTCTTTTCTTTTCTCCCCATGTTCCAGCATATTCTTTTCTGAAAGGTTAAATTACTTGTTTCCTCAGAAAACAGAACCCAAGAGGGGTAAGGGTTATAGAGTTGCCTGTCCCATCCTTTTCAATTTTGCATCTGCAAAGAATCAGGGAACCAGCAAAAAAGAGAAGGCATTCAATTTCAGGTTTTTGTTATCTCTTCCCCTCCCTCGAGAAGGACAAATTTCAATCATGTTTTTTTTCCTTTTGACAGCCTGAATTTCTGTTCATGCTACGACTGCTAATGATGTCTTTATTAGTCTTTTCTATGGTCACTTTTGGGAAAGCTTCTATTCAAAATCCTACCAGCAGCAATTTGAAATTTATTCTATGTGTCTTGGAGAAGTCACCTGCCTGCTGTGGTAGGAAGAGCCTATCTCCCTCCCTCAGGGAAGATTTCAGAGCAGTACTAGAAATTAAGTAGCCTTTGGCACTTTTTAAATAGGTGTGGCATGAAAGTCACCACCACAGTTTAGAAATGGAGAAGCTAATTTTCTCCATTATTGCAGCTTATTCTCTAGGCAGAAAATTCTAAGAATTAAAAAAAAATCAAATATGGAAGGATTTCATTATCACATTGGCCTTGGGTGATACAGATAACATTATAGTGAGAGAAAAGAAGGTCTACACTTTAGATTTGGGGAACATCAGCAGTTAGTGACCCAGATAAAGATGTAACAAGAGAGAACGAGAAGAAGCAGTCACATGTGTAGGAGAAGTACGAGGAGACAGCAGCATCATGAAGAGGTGAGAGGGCCCCAGTGAGGGTGATTGACAGTGTCAGATTATAAAGAAGTAAAGGATGAGGATGGAGAAAGGACCATTAAATGTGGCAATTAAGAGAAGATTGGCAGCTGTGCAGAGAGCAATGTTACTTGAATGATGATGTTGGAAGCAGATTGCAGGGGGTTTAGAAGCAAATAGGAGGAGAATAAACAGGGGCACCTAGTGTAAACAGCTTTCTTAAGAAAATTTACCAAGAGAAGGATAGATGGTAGCTAGTAGGGATAGCTGGATTAAGAGGATTTTTAAAATTAAGGATAGGTGAGAGATAGGCATGTTTATAGGCAGCAGAGACAGGGAGAAAATAAAGAATAGAGATTGGGGGTGAGAGTAGGAACAATCTTATGGAGAATACGGGAAGCAATGGAATCAAGGATACATATACAAAGGCTGAACTCGAAAAAGAAAAGGGTCAATTCTTCATGTGAAATAGGGGTAAAGGAGGAGATAGAGGAAGAAGATGCCAGTGATTGGAGAAGAAGGCAGATGGAGAAAATTGAACTCTCAGCAAATATCCTCAATACTTTTGGTGAAGAATGAAGCAAGATGCTCCTCTGAAAAGGTGAGGCAGGGGATCCATTGAAGACTTGAGAAAGATTCAAAACATTTGGAAAAGCCAACATGTGGATTGGGATAGCAAATCAATTTGGATGATGGGAAGAAAGGATTTCCTTGCTTTAGGGAGGGCCCCATTGAGATTATATAGCAGAGATTTGTAGTTAATCTAATTGGGATGATTTTATGACAAGTGAAGGAGGTAGAGGGTAGGAATAATTTAAGGCTGAAGTTTGGCAAGGTGTGTTGAATGATAGAGTCAAAACAGTTGACCAAGAAGTTGCAATAGGTAAGGAAAGACAGTGCAGCCAGTAAAGGAGTGATGACCTATGAACGAACTAAGAAAATAGAGGAGTTTATAAAAATGAAGAAGAATTCGGCACCATTATACATAGGTAAAATAAAATGATAAAAGGTTACAATCAGATCAAGGAATTTCAAAGCACATGAAGAAGGAAGTGGAACTTTTTGTGGGTAAAGGTACCACAAAGATGTGTCCATCTCTGTGGGTAGCTGAGGCGGGATAGAGGAGTAGGTCACTTGGACTGAGTTGATTGAAAAACTTTGAAGTGAGTTTACTTGAGGAAGCATCAATATATATGAAGTCCCCTTGTACCAGGACAGGAGTTGGGACAGAAACCAAAACTGTGAACTGGGCACTGAACTCAATTAGGAAGGAAGCACATCCTGGGAGTGGATAGAGAACAATGTCCAGGATGAGGACTGGATGATAAATTTGAATAGCCTGAACCTCAAGAGAGGACAGGTTCCTGAACGGCAATAGTGGAAGGAGCTTCTGGAAGGGGCACAAGGGCAAAACGAGAATTCTGGATCTTCTACCATGAGATGAGTGGGGGTGGCTGGAGGAGGATATGAGCTAAAGTGTAGCCAGTGCTGGGAAGGGTGGCCAGGAATGCAGGGTTATTGGCAGGGAGTCAGGGCTCAGTGAGGGCAGGAGGGTATTGGTTGAAAGGAAAAGATCCAGGATGAATCAACTTTATTCATTATAAACCAGGCAGTACATGAGAAGATGGGGTGTGGAGCAGAGGACAGGAAAGGGTTGATAGGGATGGATATAAGGATGTGGGCAGTTGGGATGGGCAACAGAGTTTGTATACCGATAGTTCAGAATCGACAGCATGGAGAGAATATGAGGGGGTGGGAGTATACTAAATATTGAGGAATAAGTCCAGGCAGCACATCAGTGGTTGGACAGAAGTCTATTGAGGGAGATTGTCCAAGATCTTCCTTTCATGTCCAGCCTCCTGCAAAGTAATGATGATGTGTCCTTTAAGGCCATGGGAGGTCCACCTTAAAGAAGGCAGGGGCCTTTAGAGGTATGGAAGGATGGCTTGGGTGTGGCAGAGGGGTCAGTTTAGGAGGCATGAGGTGACAGTGTGAAGTGGGTAGTCTGAAGAGGTTAGGGGTGCAGGAGTTGGTCTGGTGGATGGCCTCTGGAACACAGGAGAAGGTCCTGTGAAGGTGGAGGTGGGAGGCAGATGGACCCTCAGGATCTGGTCTTGGAGTATAGAATAAGGCCTAGCTGGCAAATGGTGTTGGGAGGGTTGTGGAGTGAATATGAGGGTCAGGATGAGGATGAATGGATCTTAGAGGTTATGTAGTACAACTCCTTCATTTTATAGATGAAAAAACTGAGATTCAGAGAGGTTAAAGTACTTGCCCAAAGTCACACAGCTAGTAAGGGGCAGAGGAAGAATTCAAAACCAACCCCTCTGACTCCAAATCCAAACTACCCCTCCTATGGAAGAGAAAATGTGATAAAAAAAAATTCATTCTGTATTTATGACCATCTTTATGTTTCTTAAATCAATTTCCCAATTTCTAACAAATCACATGGCAATGCTTTCCTATTTTCCCTTCCTTCCCAAATTCTTTCAGATCATCACTGAGGTCTGTGACCAATCTCTTCCTCACTACCCACCCATTTGTACAAAACCCTAACCATTTGAATTCCCTTTCAAAGATACTTCCATGGAAAAGTTTCATAATAACCTTTGAAAGGTTCAAGAAAATCCCTCCCCAGGGCTCAGGAAAGGTTGAAGCTCACCATCTATTTATCTTTCCTCTTTTCAGCCTAAATTGCATCTGTGTACATCCTGACTACCTGGAGCAAGAATTTTGTTCCTAGCTAAGGCTCAAATATCACAACCAGTGATTAGTGTCAATACAGCCTTTATGTCCACAAAAGATAGTTGACTTTACATTTCCTCCTTGGAGCTCTAGATGCTTTACCAATATTAGTTGCCAAATCAACGTGAGTTCTACAGTGCTCATGGGTAGACAAAGTTTACTAAAAGGTCATGTTGCCCATAGAACTTAAAACAACAAAGCCATGCTCCACCCTTCAGAGGAAGGAAGCAGTACACAGGGAGATTTTTTAAGTTCCACAAAGAGAAAGGGGATGATTTAAGTTGCAATCTGCTGTAGAAGATGGGGCATGGGGTGGGTAGGATCAAGCGTACCTGTAACAGGCTTGACCTTGGCAAGGAGAAGGGCCACATCTTTACTGAGACTGGTGAAAAGCAGCAGAAACTGAGAGATGAAGTCAGAGTCTTAAGATGAAGAGAATAGAAAAAGAGGGAGATCATATCAAGTGACTCCATTGTGTGTATGTGTGTGTGTGTGTGATCAGCAAAATATAAGGCAAGTTCTTCAGCTTGGAAAGTGGGGAGGGGGAAAGGAAGAGTTGTGGGAAGTTTAAGGGGAAAAGATTTTTAATGACTTCCTTTGAGTGAGATTGCAAATCTCTTTGGCAGTATTGCCTTGCTGCAATGTTTTTGGGTCCAAGTCCAGTAGATAACAGGAATTTGCCACGCTAGTCTACACTGTTGTGAAAACTTCCTCCAAATACATTCAGCAATTGTGAGCATCTCAGCACCTAGGAGAGGGCCTGAATGAATATATTAATAACAATAATACAAAGCAGAGTACCATACTCTCTCTATTGCTTACCACCTGCATAACCTTGGTTAAGTCATGGAAACTCCTGGACCTCAGGCTCCTTATTTGCAAAATGAGGGGAGATAGACTAGTATTCTGAGGATTTTCCAGGTCTGGTTCTAGGATTTTATGATTAGATAGATACATAGATTAGATAGATAGATAGATAGATAGATAGATAGATAGATAGATAGATAGATAGATAGATAGATAGATAGATGATAGATAGATAGATAGACATATTAGATAGATAGATAGATAGATAGATAGATAGATAGATAGATAGATAGATAGATAGATAGATAGATAGATAGATAGATGATAGATAGATAGATAGATAGATGACAGATAGATAGATAGATAGATAGATAGATAGATAGATAGATAGATAGATAGATAGATAGAGATATACAGCATAAAATGCTATGAGAGTTCTGAATAAGGAAGTCTGTTTTCAAACAGTGTTGAGAGATTAGAGAAGGCTGGTGATAGTTGGGGTGGGTTTTGAAAGATAAGGCAGAAGTGAGGGAAGTGTGCAAGTAGCAGGACATCTCGGGCACAGGGGAAGACACTGATGTAGAAAGGAGCAGATTGTACTTGGGATTACATGTTCCTAGTTTGGGACTGGTCTTATTACTAGGCAGACTAGGTAGGTACCTACCTAGTCAAAGTACGATATTGCGATCCCAGCACAGTCTCCCTTCTCCCTGCCTAATATTACACCGACTTCCTGAAGCAATATGTGCAATTTCATGCTTCAGTCATTTACATCTTGAAGCAGCACATTGTTAAGTACAGAAAGCCCTGGGAAGGGTCACATTTTAACCCTTTATCGTTATCTCATGACCTCTGCCGTGTATGTGCCTCAAACACCCAAGGAAGACTCAAGAGGGTTGTTGTCAAAGATCTGACTGTCCCTGACCTTGTGACATAGTCATTCTCACTCACGTCTTCTGTGTAATCTTTGTGCCAGGCCTCAGGCAACTTATAGTGTACAGTCTGAAGTACAAGACATGTCCAGGGACAAAGACAATACAAAGTCATACAAGCAACCATACAGGGAAAGCTACTCAGTTAAGCAGTCTCTCTAAAGCACCTCTGCCCCTCTGAAATATCATCTGCTCTCTCTCTGTCTCTGTCTCTCTCTCTGTTTGTCTCTCTCTCTGTTTCTGTCTCTCTCTGTCTCTGTCTCTGTCTCTCTGTCTGTCTCTCTCTCTGTCTCTGTCTCTCTCTGTCTCTGTCTCTCTGTCTCTCCCTGTCTCTCTCTGTCTCTGTCTCTCTGTCTCTATCTCTCTCTCCCCCTGTCTCTTTCTGTCAATGTCTCTCTCTCTGTCTCTCTCTGTGTCTGTCTCTCTCTCTGTCTCCCTCTCTCTCTCTCTGTCTCTCTCTCTCTCTGTCTGTCTCTTTCTCTGTCCTCTCTCATCAATGCATTCAGCTCACAGTTATACAGGTGTGTCTTCCCCCTGTGTTCATATGGGGCCTGGACATAGCCAAAGACCTAATGACTATTTTCTTACTCCCAACATTTCAACTACCTGCCTACCTAATTGTGGCAAAATACAGGAGGAATTGATCTGTAATTGAACACAAACCATGATGGGGTTAGAGCACAGACTTGGATGTGAAATTCAGGAGAGGGGGATTATGCAGAGCAATAATACATGATGGAAGGAGAAAGGAATTTTCAAAGGAGAGGTAGGAAGCCATCACAGACAAAACTATCTACCACATTTTGAAATTCTAATTCTAATCATTTTTTGGTAATTTTTTAAAGTTTAAACTTAAATACAAAATGAGAAAAGAAAATATTGCCATGTACACAGCAGACCTTAGTAAAGGATTCAATATAAAATAATAAATTTCCATTTCAAGAAAACCTATATAATAAATACTCTACATTGTTTGCAAAGCTCACCAGCTTTTCTCTGCTTCCTTGTTGGTTTTTGTTTGTTCTTGCTGTGCACTTTTTACTTTATTTTTCCCTCCCTCCCCCACCCCCCACTATAAAGAAGGCTACAATTCTACAATTTCTATTCATCTTATTAATAATATGACATTTTGGATAATCAACATTTCCCTTCATCGGTGCCTATGGCTACCCATTTCTCTCATATATGTACATATGTCCATATGAGATTAGTGTTGGGTATTTTTTTTACTTTATGCTAATCATCCTTAATTGGATCCTAAACACCCAGATGTCCTTGATTAACATTTATTTCACCAACTGATGAAATTAACCTTTTATTTTATAGTCATCTTCTCTTTTAAAATTTCAGTATTCTAAGAACTGTTTGACATGTTACACCCGGGACTGTCTGCTACATGTCTCCTACTTGGAATGTCTCAGGATGCCTTCCATTTTCCTTCCTTTTATGCCATCTATCCAATCCAATTTTTGATCAACCAGTATATCAGATAATGTTCTATAGTAGCTTTTCTTTTTCCCTTGGGAAAAGCACACTTGGTTTCTACATCTGTTTTACCCCTATTGTTAAAGGACACAACTTTCTCTTCACCATCCACACTCTATAGCTTTCACTGGGAAGCAAACAACTGTATTCATAAAATCATAAGCTTACAGCTCAAGAGAACTTAGCGGTCATCGATTCTAATGCCTCTGGTAGAGATGAAGGATAGAGAGATCACAGGATCATAGAAATAGAGCTAACAGAGACCCTCGGAGCCATCTAGTCCACTCCCTCATTTTAAAGTCGAGGAAACAGAATCTAGGGATGTCATAAGATCATAGACATAAACCTGGAAGTGACCTTTGAGATCATTTTACATTTTACAGGAAACAGAGAAGAAAGAAAGAAAGCAAGGAAGGAAGGGAGAAAGGAAGGAGTGAAGAAAAAAAGAGTCCATAATAAATTCTAGGTCCTTTGAGTCTCAATTCAGTGTTTTTTCTAATGCTAGCACATGGTAAGCATTTAGTAAATACTTGTTTCATCCATCTTTTTCTTCCTTCCTTCTTTTTTCTTTCTTCTTTTCTTTCATTCCTCCCTTACTTTAGTCCTTCTTTATTTATTTTCTTCCTTTTCCTTGGACCATGGATTTTCATTTTCATGTCCAAGACTTTATGGTATTTGTCTTGTGACAGAACCATTTGTATCCATGTGAATCAGTCTTGGGATTTATCTGGTATATTTCTCTCTGACAACATTAAGGAGGAAATAGCAAACCTCCTTCACTCTTCTGTCCCTCCGGTACACACCTCACTTGGTTTTGATGCACATTGCAGAGATGGTTGGCATTTGCCACAAGAGATACTTCTCCTAAAAAAAATAGACCCACTCATTGGAAAGTCCCATCAGAACTTGGAACCCCTGGGCCTAAAATTTTAGCTTCCAAGACTAGAGTGTTTCTGCTCCAGTTCCTCCTTTCTCTCCCACCTCCCTCATTCCAGTGGGATATTTGAAATGACAGAACCCAGAGGCCTCATCTTAAAGGGATTTCCAGACTTGGAGAACGTTGCTGCCTTCTAGCCCCTGCATGAAACTGGCACTGGGAGTGAATGAAAGTAGATTGTGGCAAGACATATAGCATCACAGATTGTTTATGAGTATTGATTGAAAGTTTCTACCCCAGAATGCTTTGCTCTTCTAGTAAAGAACAAGAGAAAGAAATCTCTTGGCTTTGCTACCAGAGGCTGAAAGTTCTAGGGCCCAGAAATTTGCATTTCTCATGCAAGTTTAATGATGAAAAAGGAGAGAGTTATGGATCAGCCTGGGGGCACTGTTGGGCCAGGATCCTTGTAGTTTGTACAAATATGAATATTGTTTACAGTCACTGGCTCCTTTTTATATAGAACAGTAATTCATTCACCTTCAACACCTTTCAACGTCTGTGGTTACCTTCAACTCTATCTCACATTGTAGCTGTGCTCCATCTCTGGCAAACCAGTTTTCTCAGATAAGTAATCAACAATCATCCACTCAACAAACATTTCTGAAGCCCATACTGTGTACAGAGCACTGTTCTAGGCGCTCATGGAGGTGATAAAAAATTTAGGTGAAATATTTCTCTTGACCTCATGGATCTTTTGATCTGGAAATAAAAGTTGACATTAATGCAGAACTTTAAGATTTATAAAGCATAATATATGCATATATATATAATCTCATGGAATACTCCTTTAGAGGAAGGCATTTTATGTATTTCTATCATATCAAGTCACTAGATCAGGACTGCTTAACTTTTTTTATGTGAAATGGGAACTCTAGGTAGTCTAGTGAAGTCTACGGTCCCCTTCTCAGTCTGGTGAATCCTATGACCCCCTTTCAATGAGTTTATAAATGTGTAGAATGAAATATATAACATTACAAATGAAGCCAATTATATTGAAATATAAATGAAAATTTTCCCCATCCAAGTTCATGATGCTCTGGAATCTAACCATGGGCCCTTTGTGGTAGACTCTGTGAACATCAGGTCTAGAAACGCTTTTCTAGATAATTCCTAGACATCATACCTCTCTGAGTGTGTCTCTCTGGATGGAGCTGGAGCATCACCATAGAGCCAGGTAGGTGGCACAGTAACAGAGCCCTGAGTCTTGAGGACCACCTGACTTTCAATCTGGCCTCAGACTAATTGTCTGTTGCATACAAGTCACTCAAACTCTGCCTTATTTTCCTCATATAAAATGGGGACAATAGTAACACCTACCTCACAAGGTTGTTGTGAGAATCAAATAACATAAGATCTGTAAAATGCCTGGCACATAGTAGGTCCTTAATAAACACCTGGCACATAGTAGATACTGAAAAAATGCTTGTTTCCTTCTTCCTTTCTTAATGCAACCCAATGATGTATTTGTTTTCTTGATTATCATTACTCTGTTGACTTACAAGAACTTGTGGCCTACTAAGATCCCTGGCTCTTTTTTCAGATGAACTGTTGTTTCACCATGCCTCTCACCATCTGGTAGCTATTTGGTTTATTTTTTTAATCTAAGCATAATATCTATATCTTTGTGACTCTCCAGATTAAAATTCTATTCTCTAGCCTTGACTCCCCATTTTGTGTGGCCTTTCCCTATTGCTGTGCCCTTAGCACAGTGTTTAGTATATAATAGGCACTTAATCCATGCTGATTGATTCATCAAGGTAAAGATGGCTTTACTTTTTATAACATTAGCATTTAGCATAGTGCCCAGCACATAGTTATTGCTTAATAAATGCCTTTTAATTAATTCATTCTCTTTTATGAATAAGGAAACTAAGACCCAGACACAGAAGATCAGCAATTGGCACCTAAGTTAACCTGCTTCCTTTTAGAAATGGGATTTGAACTCTCATCTCTCCTTACTCTGAATGCAGCAGGACTCTTCTCCTTACTTCTTGCTGCTCCCGCTCAAGAAACGGATGCAGCACAAACATTTATTTCTAAAACTTTGCAGAGAACAAGACCTCTTTTTAGGCTGGTGTTCAGGTGGTCAGCTTGGTCAGTCATTGGGCCCATCCACAGAACCTTTCTAACTTGGTCTACCTGGTCAGAGCTTGGTGGGACAAGCAAGGTTGTGACTTTGCATGACTGTGCTTGCTACTGTTCTACTTCCTTGTGGTTCTCCTAGAAACTCATCTTTCCCTTTAGTAGACTGACAGAACAGAGGACCCTCTATCCCGGCAAGAAGCAACCCTGAGAGGAGGAACAGGAGGTGAGATTGGAGCACTTGTCATTTCTGAGCCTTAGTCACAACTGTGCTAAGCCTACAATGTAGGGAATGAATTCATACTCAGAGCATGACAGGAGAATCAAATGAGATGATGCTTGTCCAGTCATTCAAAAAGGTGGGGTGGGGGCGGCACATCATTAAGATTCTCATGACTGAGTAGAGGATTTGAGAGAGAGAGAGGGAAGGAGGGAAGGAGAGGAGGGGGGGAAGAGAGATCCTCAGAGCATCAAATGACACAGGGTTGGCAGAGGACCTCAAGTTTCAAAAATGGCAGGTCAAAGGAAGGTCCAGGTTTTTCTTATAGAGGTGATATTGTCAAGGGCATATGCTACACAACAGAGAGACAAGGAAGGAAGAGATGAGCTCAATAAAAAGATGCAAGTTTGGGACAGAGGCATATTCTAATGGAGCCAGGAAACTCCTCCAACCTGAGAGTCTAGTGTCACTCCCTCTCTGCCAGAAGCAGGGCTGCTGATAAAGTCTTAAGAATAGCAATACAAATGAGGTTAGGAACTGGAACCATAATTTCATTGATTTAGAGAAGCCCAAGATGAAGAAACTCTCTCTGTCTATAGTGGTTGCCACCCTATCATCAATTTAAATTCTTACCTTCAGCTCTGAGGGGATAATTGACTTGTCCAGGGTCACAAAGCATATGTGTCAGAGTCAGGGCCTGAATTCAAGTCTTCCTGACTCTGAGGCCAGCCCTTTGTCTGCCCCATTTTATTGCCACAGCAAATGAAGAAGTGGTTTGAGAATACTTAGCTACCAGAGAAGTTGATGTTGGGTCTTGGCAAAATTATAGAAGCAAAGCTCAGCTGCCATATGGAAGTGTGCCTTGTGGAAGAGGCCTCAGCATTGGTCTACCTGGTTTGAGAGCATAGAACTTGATGCAATGGGTAGAAGTTGAAGAGGGACAGGTTATGGCTTGCTTTAAGGAAAAGAAAATAAACAAAATGACAATCCCACCAATGAAAACTGTACAAAGATGGAAAGAGACATGTTGGCAAATTGAGTACTCTTCCATAGAGGTCTTTGGGTAGAGGTGGGATGGATGAGTATTGGTGATGTTACAGCAAGGAGATTCCTGAGGCATGGGTTGGATTAGACAGTCATTGAGATTCCTTGTGGGGACGGTTAGGTGGAGCAGTGAATAGAGCACCAGCCCTGGAGTCAGAAGGACCTGGGTTCAGATCCGGCCTGAGACACTTAACACAAAAAATAGCCGTGTGACCTTGGGCAAGTTATAACCCCAATTGCTCTCCAAAAAGCGAAAAAAAAAATTAAAAATTAAAAAGAGAGATTCCTTGTGCAACTTCAGATTCTGATTCCATAAACTAAGCTGCCTTGACTGATTAGTATTAGTAGCAACCTAGTCCATGCCTTTGCTTTTAATCTATTTGCTATTATGAGTCACTAGCTTATGTAAACAGGGCCAATGTGAACACCTGTAATTGTATATGGTGCCCTCTCTTTCTTATCCTTTCTCCTAATCAGGTGCTATGTAGAGCAGCCCATTGAGCTAGAATAGCTATACATCTAATCAGTTGCTTCCTATCTGTTAAGATATAGTCAATTTTATTTTTAAAATATATCATTTCTACTCATCATGCCCAACACCTTCTGACTCACTTATTAAAGAAAGTATTTATAACACACGGTAATGAAGTTTCTAAAGAGCCTCCATGTCTGGTCTCTTTCCTTCCTTGGCCCCAAGCAATTTTCTGCCTTTATTTTCACCATCCTCCAGTTTGCTCGTTTTCATATTAAGATTGTTGTATATAAAAGTAAAATTACTTCCATATATTAAAGATCTGTGATTTCATTGCCACTTCCCTTCCCAGTAGAATATAACTTCTTTGAAGGTAGGAATAATTTCATTTCTATCTTTATATCACCACAACTTAACACTATACCTCATGCATAGTAAATACTTAATAAAAGTATTCAGTTGAATTTGTAATTGTGAGTAAACCCTCGAAACCAGTGCCACATGATGTTACATCTCTTCCCTTGGCATCTTTGCATAAGCTGGCCCTCCCACCCCTGCATCCTTGCAATGTTCCTCCTCATTTTCTCTTCTCAAATCCCCTGGCTTTTCTAGCCTAGGGCCATCTTGGCATCATGATGTGGTTTAGAGTACATATCAGTTCTGCCGTTGAGTATGTCCACTGCTCTGAAATTATAAATTGCCATTAAGGGTCAAACCCATGTTCCACAGGACTTGAACCCATAGTATCTGTAAGCAAACTCGGGTCATTTCTTTCCTCTAATCGTTGTTTCTCATTTCCTCCCATTTTACCTCCTGCCTACCAAACTCTTACCCATAAGCTCTCTTGTGAAGTTAAAGTCTTCCACCTGGATCAGAAGTTGCCACAACCCACAAACCAACAGGGGGTACCATGTATTCATGACAGAACTCAGAGATAAGGGAAATGGATGCAGAGGACAAGGATATAAAACAGAAAAGAAGACAGGAGTAAAACACACACACATACAAACATACAAACTGAATGGAAGGGAAGAAGGGTTCATATGATCAGGTTATGTAACCCAGTTCCTGAAAGTATAATGTTATAAGAGCAAAGGCAGAATCTTTAAAAGTCATTCATTCACTCTCATAAATGTGATCAGGCACCCTGACAAACTGAACCAAGGAATGTGATTGAAAATTTTAAAAGGAAACCTCCAAAGTTGCCCATGATTGCAGGCAGAGCCAAAATAAAGTACATTTAAACAGAAACAATGGATGTCCCCCTAAGATTAAGATTATGAACTTCATACTGTGTGAAGATGGTACTTGCAGTCCTTGATGTGCTAATTTTCTCTACAAAAATAATACAAATAAATGCGCCTAAACCCCAGGCAAAAGAAACCATTTGAAACAGATCTAAAAGTAGACCTCTTTTTAAAAAAGTAGAGAGAGTTAGAGAGAGGTATCTTTGCCACATACTACATAAAGGAAACAGCAAAATCATAACAAGGGTGGGATGAGAGAGACTCTGACCCAGAGCAACAAATATAGAGTGTGTTTTTTGTTTGGGTTTGTTTTTTTAACTTATAAAATTTTTAGCAGTCTTTAGAGGCTCTGGAAAAACTAGAGTTTTGTACCCTAGTTAGCAATGACATTTAGTTAAAATGGGAAGCTACCAAATAGTCAATTGGGGGGAAGTTTCTCCTCTGCCCTATGCGG
The DNA here is from genome assembly GCF_028583685.1 of Petaurus breviceps papuanus. Lineage (NCBI taxonomy): Eukaryota > Metazoa > Chordata > Mammalia > Diprotodontia > Petauridae > Petaurus > Petaurus breviceps. The sequence continues at coordinate 18,192,558 of NW_027185797.1, read as the reverse complement.
CTTCCTCCCCCAAGGGATGACATGTTTCTTACTTCTTACTTCACCCAGGACTCATTCTACTTGCCCCTAGCACAAACATGCCTAGTTATGGCTCTGGGAAACTGTAAGGGTTATGGGATTTAAAGATCTCCCATGCCCCATGGACGTGCTGACATAGCAGAGCAAGAGAAAGTGAAAAGCTGAGCTAATGGTCCTGCAGTTGGCAGTTGGCGGCAGTTGCCTTTTTTTTTTTTGAGTTAGGACTCCTGCTGAGGACTGCCAGGGGCCGGAGCTGCTGGGAGCGCTCTTCCAGGACGCTGGGTGGTTGCTGTGAGTGGGGAGAGGAGGACCTTTGCCTGAGGTAGCCTGTTCTGTTTTAAAGGCTTGAGAATGTGGGTGCTTTCTACTTTATCTACCTGTGCCAATGTCATAACTACTCTGATGGCTTTCACTTTCTGGTTTTGGGACTCAGTCTTTTGGTATCTTAATAAATTTTCTAGTTTATTTCCCCATATGGCAAACCTGACATATTTTGTGATGGATAATTATATCAGCATATTTGTAATCTCTATAGGCATTGTGAATATGGCATTGCTGATACAGAAACATAACTTCATATAGTGAGTCACTAAATTATGGAATCTATTCCCTTCAAAGGTGACAATGACTGAAAATATAAATGAATTCACATCATTTTTTGTATTTTATTCTTCCTTCATGTTTTGTATCCTTGCTGTTTTCTCTGCCTTCATTTTTCTTGTCTTTGATTTTTACCATAAGGTTGTGATAGAATCAGAGAAGACAGACCTATAACTGCTTATTGAAGGGAAATTTGGATTTTTCAGGATGTAATCATAACCTTTGAGATTGCCACCACAAAGGGTAATCACATTCTTCTGTAAGACATCCCTCAGCACTGCTATAAAAGAAGTGAGGTTATAACTTTGACTTTTGACCTCCCCCCATATAACATTACTTCTGTTCTCCTTTATATGTTGTTATTTTATGAAAGGAAACCACACTAAATTTTCTTCAGAATTCAATACCTACAATTTGAAAAGGGAACATGAATGGTGCATACCTGTTTGATGTGATGATGTCGGTAACAGAGAGAGAGCATTGCTTATTAACCTTACAACACTTAGTACTTAGTCAGATCCATGTGTTATCAGTCAATGAAGTCAAATAAATTCACAAGCATCAATCAAGCACCTTTCATGTGTAAAGTATTGGTCTAGGCACTAGTGATCCAAAGTCAAAATGAGAAATAGCCATGACCCTTAAAGAGTGAATTCTCCTGGGGCCATATGTGCAAGCAAGTACCCAAATGGATCTGTGAGACCATAGCTACCGAAAACATGAAGACAAAATTCTCCAGACCCAAGTGTCTGGCACTGTCAAATGCTTCATCCTCAGGAATGGATATGGTTTTATCAGTGGACATTTTATTGAAAAACAAACCACAAAGGCAGCTAGGTGGTGCGGTGGATAGAGCCCTGGACTTGGACGCAAGAAGATCCGAGTTCACATGTGGCCTCAGACACTAGCTGTGACCCTAGGCATCTGCCTCAGTTTCCTTTTTTGTAAAATGGGGATCATAATAGCCCTTACCTCCTGGGGTTGTTGTGATAATAAAATGAGATAGCATTTGTAAAGCACGTTGCAAACTTTAAGGTACTATATAAGTGCCAGCTATATTATTATTCTTATTATGGACATCTGTTTGGCTGCTGTAGCCTAAAAACCATCTTTTCTTTACATCTGACATGCAGCTGAAACTTCCTATAAATACTGTCTTCTCAATTAGAATGTGAACTGCTCAAAAGCAGGGACTGCCTCTGCTTTTTTTAATTTAAACCCACAATAATTAGGACAATTCTTAGCACATACAAACACTTAATACATGCTTTTTCATTCCTTCATCTCATTAATTTGAGTGTTTTCTCCAATGCCACAAATCATAAGCCACCCCTGGATACTTGTCCTGTGCATTCTTGCCCCTTTCCTGCCTTCAGTTTGTCACAGGGAGTCCACCCAACATGGCTAAAGCCTTCCTCACTTTCTCTCACCATCTCAAAAGTACTAGGGGAGCCCTCTGGATATTCACCTGACATCTCTTGCTTTTGCCACATGACTGGCAGTTGAAACAAAGGGCAGCATGGGAAGAATATCACCATCCACAAAAAGTCCCTCCTTCCTTGGACTCTGATGGGCTCTCCTCTATCATAGCAGTAAGACCCTTTGGCAAGCACACATCTCTCTATTTGACTTTTTTTATGATGTTTATTATAAGTGCATGGTAATTATATATGAGTGATTGCAAGACAATTCAAGAATCCTGCATGATTCCTCCCCATGTTTTCTCATCAGCACTCCATAAAAGGTCTACCCAAAGAGCTGGACACATTATCCTTGTTTTTTTTTACTATCTCAAGGGCACCTTCATAGCAGGCAGGCTCATCTGTTGCCTCTCATTCCTGTTATGTGGCTGGCCTACCTTGATTTCTGGTCGTATGAGTCTTCAATAATGACTTCCAGGGGACTCCTACTGTGCAAAGGATCTTTCACAGCATGTTGTAGCCTGCTTTAAAGTACTTAGCAAAAGTACAAGTCACCATCCCTCTTGCATTCTAAAAAGACCAATTCAGCTATCACTTCTCCCACTTGGAGGGAGAAGTGGGGTAATTCTCTGAAACTGGAGCATCTCACCAGGAGCAAGCATTACCCAACCACTTAGTAGAGGTGGCAGTGTGAAATTTGTCCTCTCCAAAGCTCCTGGAGCTTTTAGATGGGTCCACTAGCAATGGTGTTGACATGCTAAACCATGATGTAGAAAGCTTTTTGGGGGCCATGTGCCAAGGGATCTACAGAGTTGACTATATGGGATCAAAGAATATATAGAAAGCATTACAAAATGGAAAATAAATCATTTTGATTATATAAAATTAAAAAGTTTTTGCACAAACAAAACCAATGCAACAAAAATTAGAAGAAAAACAGAAAACTAGGGGGGGGGATTTTGCAACAATTATCTCTGCTAAAGGCCTCATTTTTCTAATATTTAAAGAACTGAATCAAATTTAAAAAATGCAAGTCATTCCCCTACTAAGTGGTAAAAGGATATGAATAGGTAATTTTCATACAAAGAAATCAAAATTATTTATAGTCATATAAAATGCTCTAAATCACTATTGATCAGAGAAATGCAAATTAAAATAATTCTGGGCTATCACCTCACACCTATCAGATTGGCTAAAAGGACAAAGGAAAGTGTTGGGTGTTGAAGGGGATGTGGGAAAACTGGAACACTAATGAACTGTTGGACTTGAGAACTAATCTAACCACTCTACCCCTTGTACCAAAATACCAAGAAATGAAACAAGTTAGACATAATGAATTACCCTATGTGACTAAAAAGTTTGTATTTATCTAGAAAACAAACTTTATATGAGCACTGGGAACATCAGTTGCCAAATGACTTTTTTTTCCATTCAAAGTAATGTAATACCTCACCCCAACCTGCCTCTCCCCCTGGGTCCTAGGAGAATGTTTGTTCACCTCTTCTGGGTGAGCACTTTGCCCCCTCTGGCTCACCACAGGACCATCCATAATAATGAGAGTAAAAATGAAAGCAAAGGCTGGCAATTACTCAAGGAATTGCTATTGAATTTCTTCACAGAGAACTCTGAGATAGGATCTATACAAACACTGAGTGAAAGCTAGCTTTGAAGAGCCTTAGCTAACTCAAAGGCAGGAAGAAAAATATCTGCTTCCGACTGGCTCCTGTCTGTTCTCTGCCATTCTCTCATGTCTTAGAAAGAACATTACCACTAAAAAGATGAGTTAAAATAGAAATATTGGGGACACAGGGGCATCCTTAGGACCACTGTATCTTAATGAATTTTCCTCGGTAATTACATTCCTTTGGGATGGGAAAGAAAGCATCTGCCACAGAAATAAAATGTATATGCATCTTCACCATCTCACCCCAAATTCACATTCTTGCATCCCTGATTAGAATGGTTCTGACTGAGAACGATGGCTTGACAACACCAAAGTATCCACTACCTATAAGTGAGGTGGACTTGTTTTTCTGAGGCTTAGTGAAAAGAAAGGTATTTGGATCCTTGACACAGGATTAAAAAAATAGACTGACTCCCAGAAGGTAGGAATATCCTGTCAAAAAGAAACCTTGCCTATATACAGCCAACAAGGCGACTAGGTCTGTGGGCAGGTGGCCACGAGCACTTTCCCCTCATCTCCTCACCCCTTATAGATCAGAAATAATCACCCATCAGAGGACCCAGAAGCCAGCTTTTTTTCCTGATCCCTCACCATGCCCAGCTGATGATATTTCAGTCGTCCTCACTCCACACTCCTACCCCCAAGGCTCCGCCTCTAACCCAACACTCTTGCTTCCACCTTGGTAACTTAGACTTGTGAGTGGGAGAGTTCATCCTGGGTATCCCAGCCCAGACCCATTAGACTTCTGTTAGGCCATCTTCATCATGTGTTTCTACCACCCAATAACTCAAGGACCAACAATCAAATCATGGATACCATTCCTGGTATGTCCATGTATTGCCTTTCCCTATTAGAATTAAGCTCCTTGAGGAGAGGGAATAGAGTCCTTTTTGCATTTATATTCCCAGAACCTAATTATCATAAAGCCTAGCACATAGCAAATGCTTTTTTATCCATTCATCTCTCCTTCCCTCCCTCCCTCCCTCCCGTCCTCCATCCCTCCATTCCTTCATTCATATAAAGATGATTTTTGTCATTTGAACCATATTTCCCCATTAACTTATACTCTACTGAGATATGCCTCAGTATTATTTGACTTCACGTCCATATCAGGTAAACTGGCAAATTTTAAAATAAAGGGTAGGATTAGTGGCAAATTAAACAAATAAGTTAGTGGGAGAAATGAGAATTTGATTTCCGTAAAAGAAATAATGTCTCACTAATGTATTATATTGTTTGTTTCTGGGATTTTTTTAAGAAGGCAAAAAACCATTCTGTAATATGAATAATTGCTCATAATTCTTGTACACTTGAATTTCTGCATATTTTTGTATTCATATTCTGATTCATCGTTGTTCTATCTATTGACAGAGATGGAAAAGAAGGAAGGAAGGAAGGAAGGAAGGAAGGAAGGAAGGAAGGAAGGAAGGAAGAGAGGGAGGGAGGAAGGAAGGGAGCGAAGGAGGGAGGGAGGGAAGGAAGGAAGGAAGGAGGGAAGGAGGAAGGGAGGAAACATAGGTAGGGAAGTAGACAGAAAAATAGATAGACAATAGACAGAATGACAGACAAGAACATTTATTAAATGCTTACTATATGTCAGACACTATGCTAAGTGCAGTGCTTACAAATAAAATTATCCCTGCCCTATAATGTAAAAAGCTTACATTATGATGGGGGAGACAACAACAATGATAAGTAGTGGTAGTGGTGATAGTGGTAGTAGTAGTAGTAGTGGTGATGGTGGTAGTAGTAGTAGTGGTAGTAGTAGTAGTGGTGGTGGTGGTGGTGGTGGTTGTGGTAGTAGTAGTAGTAGTAATGGCTAGCAAGCATATGGTGCTTTAAGGTTTACAAAAAAACTTGACAAATCTTCTCTTATTTGATCCCTACAATGATCCTGGGGGGGGGGGTAGGGGCTATTATTATTTCCATTTTACAGATGAGAAAACTGAGCCTTAGAGAAGTTTAGTGACTTGCCCAGGGCCACAAAGCTAGTAAGTGTCTGAGCAAGGATTTGAATACAGGTCCTCCTGACTTCAGGTTCAACATTCTATTCATTGTACCATCCTGTTAGTTTAGAGGAACTGGGAAGAACACATGTGGTACAGGCTGAGCAGGGGTATAGAGATAGGAGCCCCAGCAAGATAAGGCAAAGTTCACTTTTCAGAGCTGAGTCACTCAGAGGAGGGGACCAGGCTATAGACAGTGATGATGTGAAGGTTCTCATTGAATATTTCAACTGACTTCTCAAGCTCCTCATTTCCACCCTAATCCAAAGGATCAGACATTGGTTCATCCTTTCAGTATTTCTGAACTCTTGGTTAGCAGTCTAAGGTCCAGTGGGATACAGGTGTGAGTTGATTAAACCAGAACCCATCCATCATTCTTGCTCCAACACCACCCCCACCTCTGGGCAGCACATATCTGACCCTCTGCAGAACTTAATCAGTCACCAGTCATCATTTGTCTTGTGCTCTTACAGAGAGATACTGCTCAGCCTTCTTCCAATTCTGTGCTGAGGGATTCTAACCTCTGGCTCTCCATTGTGAATCAGCCTTCCAAACCATAATGCATCAGAGATCGGTCTGTACATTGAATTCTATCAAAGAGGTAAGGCACACATACAGGGTGTTCCAAAAGATTCAGTGCAGCTTTAAGATTTAATAGTTTTTAAATAGCTATTTTAATAGCTATTGCTATTATTATTTTAATGGCTATTGAAACTTAAAACTCCAATGAATATTTTGGGACAGACTATAATTCTCCTCTCTAAAACTGTGTGACCATGGTCAAGCCACTAACTTTCTGAACCTTATTTTCTTCACTTGTAAAATAGGGGTACACATGCTTACAGAATGGAGTGGTTATGAGACTCAAGTGAGATTATGTCTGATCAGTGTTTTGCAGACTGTGGAGAATAGTATAAATAACAATCACTTTCGTTATTTCTTATTATTAATGAGAGTGAAAGGGTGATATGGCAAGTGCTGAAGTTACGGTGAGGCCATGCCAATTGCTTAGCAGAGATGTTTATGTTACTATACGTCTCATCCTGAAACCCAGCTGATTTGTTACTCTGCTATTCAGTTCAGTATTTCTTAAGCATCTAACAGGGTATAGGCTCAAGGGTGGGGAACCTGCGGACTCGAGGTCACTGTGGCCCTTTGACTGAATCCAAACTTGAAGTTGACTTGAAGGCTGAACTTGAGGACCTTGAGGGCCACATATGGCCTTAAGGTGGAAGGTTCCCCATCTTTGGGGATACAGAGCTGGCCTCAGAACCAGGAAGCCCTGGTTTCAAGTTCTACCTCTGACACAATGGTTTTGTGACCAGGTGTGTGGCACATAGTAGGACTGACTGACTAACTGACCCTAGGGGAAGTCAGCTAGCCTCTTGGTGCTACTGATCCATAACATAACACTCAGGGGCATGTATTGACTTGGTTTTGAAATATAATATTACCTATGTTTTATTATACTTTTGTTTATTTTGTTCAATATTTCCCAATTATGTTTTAATCTGGTTGGCTACACCTGGAAGTGCTGTGGGCCAAATGCTTGATATATCTTCTATGGGACTAGGCATTGTTGAGATGTATTGGTAGAAGAGTTTAGTCTTCTGGAAGTTCCCTAGATCAATGACATCACAACCTAGACTTTCCATCCATCCTGGCCTTAGCATTTAAAATACAAAGAAAAACATGAAATAGTTCTTATGCTCAAGAGCTTCTATTCCACTGGGAGACAGCATATATTCAGCTAAGTTTTTAAGGGATTTTTTTTTGCAGGTGGGGAAATTATTAACAATTGAAAAACTCAAGAGAAAGGAAATGTCAACTAAGTTAGTTCTCTATGGTAGCTAAAGTTTCAAAGAGATAGAAGTGAGATGTGAGAACATGCCAGGTATGGGGGATATATGGAGCAAAGACAGGGAGTTGGGAAATTGAATAATGTTTATTGGGAATAATCATAAAATATTTTATGGTTTACACAGCATATTACATATGCTATCTCTCTTGACCCTCATGATAACCCTGTGATTAGGTGCTATTGTTAGCCCATTTTACAGAGGAGGAAACTGAGGCAAACAGAAGTTAAAGTGACTTTCCCAAGGTCACAAAGCTAGCAAGTGTCCGTAAAGGGATTTGAAAATCTGATGCTCTACTCATTGCGTCTCTAACTGCCTACTTAAGTATGTTAATTTGCCTAGAATATAGAGTGATTTCGTAGGGAATAATAGGAAAACAGGAAACATAGGGAAAGTTGCAGCTGTCAGAAAGAGACCAAGACTTAGTGCCCCCTACCAATATTTGCCACTGCACATCTTCATATCATTAAGTGTTTTTGTTAAATGGATCTTTTAACAAATATGCCTTGGTGATATTTCTATTTTTCTTTTTCTTTTACAAAAAAATTCAAGACTCATTAAATTTAATGAGTTTTTGAAAGGTCAGCCACATGAAGGGAATGTTTACTGTCTCCCTACAAGGTGGGAAAGCTAAAAAATATCACTCTAATGAATCTTCGAAGCCCTTTGGCCACCTCTCAGGATTGAAGCCGACTCCCCATTTCACACTAGGCTTACCTTTTCCTCTTCTCTCCCTCTCCTTCCCATTGGTCCCCTCCCCCAATCTTTCAATGAGTCGTGTCTTTAACGGAAAACAGAGCTGAACTAAAACTGAGCTGAGGGCATGTGGCGTGCAACAAAACTTAACACGTTTATTAGAGGAAGCCTACAGGGGAAAAAGCAAATGCTTAAGAAAAAAATTCCTGGAAATAATCGCAAAGAAAATAGGAAGGGAAAACACAAAAACATGTTTGGTGGAAAAGAGCCCAGAAAATCAAGACTTTGTCAAGTTATTTCAGATCTCATCAAAGAGTAATGCTTACGATATTTATCGTTTTATGCCAATCACCTAAGTAGGATTCCAGTGCATGAATCTTACCACCTGCATAACATCTGCATGCTAAAGTCTGGTTGTGAACATTTTGGTCAAAGCCCCTTTTGGTCATCTGGTGAAATTGATGGGTTATTTCTCAAAATAACATTCTTAAATGCATAAAATAAAGTACATGGGATTATAAGGGGAATCAATTATACTGAAATGTTGTTAGCATAATATCAAAAAAAATCTCAGACTTCAAGAAACTATATGAATTCATGAATCTGCTAGGAAGTGGAAAAGTTCACTTTCTACTCAGTCTGGGTGAGCTTAGCAGCTTGGGACCCACACCTACAGGATACCTTGGGAATGTTTCTGTCACTGAAGTTTGGGGTGTGTTTAGGGGGAATTATTATTGAAACACATATCTGAAAATGATGCCTAGAAGTCATTAGGCATTGAGAGGGGGAGTAGGGTAGGGTTATGTTCTTTCCCTAATATTGTTTAGAGATAAAGCCCCAGACAGATACTCTCAAACAAAGTTGTAACTAGAGGAGTCAGGGGATTGAGCTGAATAGAGACTAATTTCTACTGAGAACTTCCCAGGTCCAGCTTTCCCCACTCCCATTTTACCCTCACTACTCACAAATAGACAGAGTCTGTGCCTTTGACTAATGGGTTGTCCACCATGTCTAAAGATTCTCTCTTTCCTCACCTAACCTTATGGCCTCTTTCAAGCCTCAGCTAAAATCTTCTCCTTTGCAGGAGTCCTTTCTATGGAATTACCTGCCATTTACAATGGAATGCCTGCATAT
>NW_027185797.1:18164680-18183130 GCF_028583685.1 Petaurus breviceps papuanus | reverse complement strand
ATATGCAGGCATTCCATTGTAAATGGCAGGTAATTCCATAGAAAGGACTCCTGCAAAGGAGAAGACTTTAGCTGAGGCTTGAAAGAGGCCAGAAGGTTAGGTGAGGAAAGAGAGAATCTTTAGACATGGTGGACAACCCATTAGTCAAAGGCACAGACTAGGTGAATAGAGTGTAGTGTGGGAGGAGAAGCAAAGAGGCCAATGTCAATGGATGGAAGATTACATGGCAGGGCGGACAGAAGAAACTGTAAGGTGGAGACTAGATAGGCAGAAGGGGCCAGCAGTGAAGACAGTAAAGGGCTTTAACCTTGGGAAGGTCTTGAAGCTCTTTGAGCCTTGGTTTCCTCACCTGAAAAATGGGGACATCTATCTCAGATTATGATAACACTCACAGAAGATTTGATCTACATAAAGGATTTCATAGACTTATCATACTATACAAATGTCAATTACACAGTCTTAAACAACAACTTTAGCACTTGGAACAAACAGCATTGAAACAAATGTCCTCAATTCAGCTTCATCATCCATGAGGTGAAAACAGGACAAGAAGCAATTGAGATGAATTCAGGTGAAGAGAAGAGATTTAATGCTAGGGCTGCTTACAGACAGGTGTTATTCATAATGCTTCCTGTTGTAACAAAGCATTCATTTGTACTAACTGCTAAGCTCAGTTGTTTCTGTGCTGCTTAAGGAGTACAGACATTAAATTTATACACCTATCAATCTTGGTAACCAGGGGAAAAGCCCCAGTAACTCGACCCAGATTTCAGGGATTCTTTACCTTTGTGTATGTGTTATACCCTATTGACAATCTGGTGAGGTCTGTGGATGCCTTCTTAGAAGAAAGCCTTTAAATTAGTAAAATATCCTTAGGATTACAAAGGAAATAATGTATGCTGAAATGTCATTATGTTGTACAGGATTAGGCACACCTGTAATCCTGGTGACTGGAGAGGCTGAAGCTGGCAGATCTCTTGGGCTGCAGAATCTGAACCACAGTGAGTTATGCTAATCAAGTGTCCAAACCACAGTGGTGTTAATGGGGTGGCTGCCACGCTAGCCCAGGTTGGCAACAACCCAGATCAAAGTTCCTTCTTCAATCAAAGTGGGATCAGGCACGTGAATACCAATTGCCCTTTCAACCTCAGTGAGATAAGGGAATGAGGCTATTTATTTTAAAGAAATAGTTATTTTAAAAAATCTAAGGCATTGATGTCAGGTTAAGAACTTCTGCCCTAATTACTTAAGGCTTTGTTGTTAAACCCTGATGACTTTGTGCATGTTTTGTCTCCCTCAACAAGACTGTAAGGTTGTTGAGGGCAGACCACACATTCTACCTTATTTTTACCTCCCATAATGCTCAGCACAGCCCACAATACACAGTAGGTCCTGTACGAAGATCAGTTGACTGTCTACCTAGTCCATCAATCCACTTTAGGAAGCCAGCAATGGATTCTAGAAGCACAACAATACATAGGTGGGATTTTCTCATAAGTCTGCCTTTGCCCTTTAAAAGTGCACTGGGACAAAGATGGATTTATAGCTGGCTCTTGGTTCTGTTACTCCCATTGATGTACCCTGGCAGCTGACTCAGAAGGAAGGGTAAGCTAATGGAGAAACATCAGGAATTAGTGTCCTCTCTGGGCTTCATTTTCCTCATCTGCAAAAATAATAATAATAAATGGTATTTATATAATGCTTTACATTTTGCCAAGTGCTTTATGAATATCTCATTTGATTTTCAAAACAACCCTGGGAGGTGGGGGTTATTATTATCCTCATTTTATGGATGAGGAAACTAAAGCAGACAGATTCAATTACTTGCTTAGGGACACAATGCTAGGAAGTGTCTGAGGCCAGATTTAACTCATGTTTTTCTAACCCCAGATCTGGGGCTTTATTCACTGTTCCGCCTCATTGTAAAATGAGGTACCTTGGGAATGAGTTGTTGATTTGGGGTCAACATCTGGGAAAGAAGATAGAGCTCTAGAGAATTAAGGATACCTTTCTTTTTTTAATTAATGAGCATTTATCTTCTCTCTTTCCCACTCTCCCCCCCCCCATTACTAAAAAAAAAAAACGAAAATAAAGGCTCTGGTAAGAAATGAGTACTCTTCCTCCTCCTGCTCTGGCCATTGCTTCTTTTTCCCCTAGTTACCTTGGAGAGGCCCATCCTTTCGTGAATCAGTGACCAAGGAGACCTCCAGACTCTCCATGGCCAACAGAAAGCTGGAGGAAAGAGTCAAAACTGAAAACAATGACCACATTAATTTGAAGGTGGCAGGGCAAGATGGTTCAGTGGTGCAATTTAAGATTAAGAGGCATACACCACTTAGTAAACTAACGAAAACCTATTGTTAACTACAGGGTTTGTAAATGAGGCAGATCAGATTCTGGTTTCATGGGCAGCCAATCATTAAAACAGATATATCTGCACAGTTGGAAATGGCAGATGAAGACCCATTTGATGTATTCCAGCAGCAGACTGCAATGATAATGGGATTTGAAGATCTTCCATGCCCCATGTGTTGGCAAGTTAACAGGTACTTAGCACTTAGTTTCGAGTTCATAATTGTATCAAGTATTAAGACCCAGAACTTGTGAATCCCACAGTGGGATGAACTTGCTGCTGTAGCAGGAAGGGGTGGTCAGGGAAGAGCAAATACCATATATAAGGAGAGGCCCAGGCTGGAGAGGGAAGAGATTTTGAGAACAGAACTTGTGGTGGCAGAACTTCTTTTGAGAGCCAGCCAGAACTTCTGCTGAGGACTTCGGCTGAGAACTGCCAGGAACAAGAACTGCTGGGAGCAAGCAGCATGGAGGCTGAGCAGCTACCGTGAATGACAAGAAGAGAATCCTTGCTTGAGGGAGTGAGTGAGGAGGGGAGGATCTTTGCCTGAGGGAGCCTGTTTTGTTTTGAAGGCTTGGGAATGTGGATGTTCACTGCATTAACTATGTGTACCAACTTCATGGCTACTGTAATGGCTTTGACTTTCTGGTTTGGAGACTTGGCTTTCTGTATTTGAATAAATGCTTTGGCTCAGTCCTCCATGTGGAGAGCCTGTTACATTTGGTGATTCACAACTACACCAGCATATTTATAGTTACTGTGGGAGTTGTGAATATTGCATTGTTGTTACACAGACAGGAGGTGTTTACTAAAAAAAGAACCTGCAATTCTACTCCAGAACTGTGATTCCCAAGGAAAATAATACATTCACAATGAGAAAACCAAGATTTGGTTCATCCACATCCTGATTACTGCAGTATAGCTTTCTGCCTTCTTTGATTCCCTTCCCCCATTCCTTTATTGTACATAAAGTAATTGGTGTATGTGCCATTCCTTTATTGTACATAAAGTAATTGATGTATGTGCACAGGCATGATGCATATTTTTAAACTATAAAGCTGATGGTATGTTTTGATCAACATCAAATAGAGATGGGGAGGGGAAAAAACAAATTGGTTCTGTGAAAATATCCCTTTTTTCCATTAGTGGCATACTCATTCAACTTTTGTCTTTATATTCTAGCAAGTTATTTTGCTCTCACTGTTTAACAACAATAACAAAAAAAAATCCTTGCATACCTCGTTTGATTGGATAATTTGAATGTTTGTCTTTTATCATTGTAAAACCAAGGATGATTTCATAACTATTTTGTAAATAGCTGTTACATGTAGGGCAACTCTGTCTCTCAGTAGGGATAAATTGCTATAAAGAAATTGGTCCTAGATAGTTTTCCCTTCAAGTCAAACATCTTGTTGTTTAAATAAACTTCTTCTTTAAAATTTTTTTAAAAAGTCTGCATGACCAAGCAGAACAAATCCCCATGCTGACCATGTCCAAATATGAATGTCTCTTTCTGCAAATTTTGTAGTTTGTTGTTGTTGTTGAATTAAACTTGGCGCCTCTCGACAGCATAATGGACAGTCATCCAAGCATCTGTTTCCCTTCAGAATGTTTGTTAGTCCTGAGCCTTAATGATACTTTTCATAGACATTCAAGCATTTTTCAATTCTTAGCCAAGAATTCCTTACTGAAATAATCAAGAGGAGGGGGCGGCGAGGTGGCGCAGCGAGTAAGAGCGCTGGCCCTGGAGTCAGGAGGACCCGGGTTTGGTTCCGGCCTCAGACACCCACACACAAAAACACTAGCCGTGAAACCTTGGGCAAGTTACTTAACCCCAATTGCCCTCCAAAAGGCAAAATATAATAATAATAGTAATAATAATAATAATAATCAAGAGGAAGATGTTCCTAGAGGAGGCACTTGTACATCTAGCTCGAGGTACAAGTCACAGTTCTCACAGCGAGATCTCCTCCAAAACTGCCCCCTCCCTTTTTATCAAGGACAAAAATATCTGACTTTACAGACTGAGCTAATCATGTCTCATTCCACCTGAACTTGATTGGTGGTACTGAGTAAGGCAAGAAGACGAGTTCTGTCTGAAATGCAGAGTGCATGAGGGGGCTTGAAGCCAAATTGCAGAGGTCTTTAAATGCCACATGGAGGCATTTGGACTTGATCCTAGGGGCAGTAAGGAGCCACAGAGCTTCTTGAACAGGAGAGTCATCAGACCTGGGCTATGGCAATGTCATGTTGTCAAACTTGTGTAGGATGAATAAGAGAAGGGAGGGTTTTGAGGTAAGGATCATGGCTGAAATGGAATCCTTCCCTGAACAGACCATAGTGACTGCCCCAGAGACAGATTCTCAGACCTAATAAGAAGCCCCACCACCACCACCACAAAATGTTCTAGATCATTGGTTTTCTTTTTAGTTTTCCAGAAGCCTTTGAGAAATGATGCAATTTCTTATCCAGGAGAAAGTCTGAAAATTACCACCATGAAAAACCCAAATGAGTTTAATCAGTTTTATGAGAAGGTTTAATATCAGAGACAATTATCTCAAACTCTCCAGCTTTCCTATATTTAGCCAGTAACAGCCTAGAGAGAATACAGAAATCCCCAGTGATCAGTTTATCAGAAAGTACAACATAACCTTTAGGACTGATAACTGTACCAAATATCGAACAGTTAAAAGCAAATATTATTCTAACTAACTGCACTCACCAGTGACAGCAGCTTTCTCCCTAAAGACTGACTCCCCCCAGCCCCCAAGACCCCAATCAAGAGTAGAGCAAAAAAAAAACAGTTTGGTTCAATAGCAGAAAATGTCTGTAATCATCAAAGGTTAGCAATGGTGGCTTTGCTTTCTATTATATAATCTATATTCATTCTGAGGTACTGACCACTCAAAGAGCAGTACAGGACCAGAAGACATCCTGAAAACCAGATGGGCAATAACCATTGAGATAATATCTATAAAGTCTTTGTAAAAACTTCCTATCATCATCATCCCCAGCCCCAAAGCAGAAGCAATGACATTAGGAGGGTAGGGCAGAGAAAAACACCTTATTTCATGTCATCCCAGGTGAAGAAACAGGTCTCCTACAATTTCTTCTGGAGGAGTTACTTCCACCAGCCATCTCTTGCCCCTGCTGTGTCACAATGGGGTCCCAAATTGAGTACACCTGAGGTTTAAACTTAAAAGATTAGCTCAGCATCTGTTACTTAATTCTAATAACTTCTACCAAGTAACAGAAGAACCATTACCATGTATCATCATGGAGAGGAAGAGACAATCCATGGAACTCTGGGCTCATAATGTTTGATGAGAGTGAGACATTTTGGAATTAAAAGGTGCTGCTATGGTTGACTTAGGTACTCAGAGGACAGTCTGGGAATATGAGGCTCCACTGGGAGTAAAGTAGATTCAAGTCCCATCTCTTGGGCAAGTCACTCAAACTCTTTGAGCCTTAGTCTTTTCACCTGTGAAATGAGGTAGTTAGACTTGATGCCTCTGAGGTCCCTCCAGTCTCTGTGTTTGTGATCATATGATGAATTGTTTTAGCCTGGACTTGCGATTTCATTGGTGTATCTGATGGGGATACTCTCTCCACCCATACAGATGGGTCACTAGTCTGTAACTTAGAGTTTTAGAGAATTGGCCAGAACAAAGAGGTTAAGTGACTTGCCCAGAGTCACACATCCAGTGTGTATCAGAGGTGAGACTTGAACTCAGGTCTTCCTGACTCCAAGGCAAGCTCTCTATCTATTCTGAAATATTGTCTCTCATTAGGAGGAGGAGGAGGAGGAAAAGGAGAGAGAGAGAGAGAGAGAGAGAGAGAGAGAAGAAATTAGAGAGACAGAGATGGATGAATAGAGATAGACGGATAAATGGGTAGATAGATGGATAGAGATAAATTGATTAATGGGGAAATGGATAGATAGATAGATAGATAGATAGATAGATAGATAGATAGATAGATAGATAGATAGATAGATAGATAGATGATGGATGGATGGATGGATCTCTCATTTATCCCTTCTTTGAGCAAAGCCTGATAGAACAATCTCTTTCACTATTTAAAGAATTAACCTTTCAAATAAATTGGGTCCTTTCCAATTGCTGAACCCAAATTTCACACCCCCATGCTTCTGATTAAGACCAGCCCATGAATGTAGGAAGCCTGATCATAGCCATTTATCAAGAGTGAGTGACAATTTGTGATGGGCAGTTCAGTGTGCTGATGTCGTATTGATTTTTTTTTCATGCCCATGCATGGGTAACCCTGCTTTTGGCTGAAGTAACAGTTGCCAGAGTCTGGGGAGCCACTGACCCACCTGACAGGCCATAATACTGTCTGCCAGGATCCCAGCAGAGAAGCATCTTCATTCTTTACTGAGGTGCCTACCTGCCTGTGTGCCACATTCTATTCATTAATTTATTTATTCATCCATTGATTCATTCACTCATTCATTCATCCATGCAATCATTTGTTAATTCAAGCATTTGTTAAGTGCTTACTATGTGTAAATTGGGCTAAATATGATAAAAGATTCAAAGGGATCTGAAATGAGGGGATCCAAAGATAAAAATGAATCATAAACTCCTCATGTATGCATGCCCCTCCCACCTCTAACATTCTGCCCATTTGACTCTACAATTACACTAGAGGGGTCTTGATGTTTTATGTAGTAGAGGTAGTGTAGGGTAGTGACTAGGGCATAGTATTTGAAGTCAATAAGAACTAGTTTCAAATCTCATCCTTTTCTGATTCGTTGTGTGACCTTGGGCATGTTGTTCAACCTATTTATGCCTCATTTTTCTAATCTGTAAAAGGAAGGTAGATCCCGTCTAATATTTCTTTCATCTCCTAATCCATGATTCTATTATCTTCACTCCCTCTTCTTCTTTCCCTTTTCCCTTCCCCCCATACAAATTATACCTTTACTTTATTTTATTTTATTTGCTTTTTGGAGGGCAATTGGGGTTAAGTAACTTGCCCAAGGTCACAAGGCTAGTTTTTATGGATGTATGTTAAGTGTCTGAGGCCAGATCCAAACTCAAATCCTTCTGTCTCCGGGACCAGCGCTCAACTCACTGTGCCACCTAGCTGCCCCTATACCTTTACTTTAATGGAGTCATATGTAATTCAAATCAACTTATACTTGACAATGTTGATAATGACAATAAATGATATTTATCAAAGGCTGATTCACAGGATGTCTACCTAAGATAGCCAGATCGTTATCTCAAATATGTTCCATTCCAGATAGCATTTGAAGGTATTAATAAGCTAGCGGTCATCCAAAAGGAGGAAAAAAGATGCCGAAGGGCCTCAAGTTCATGTCATATCATACTATCTCCAGAGTCCTTGAAAGGCTATTTTGTGGTAGAGGGATTAGCTTGGTTCTTCTTGGTCCTATAGGGCAGAATGAGGTTCACCTGGAATCTGCAAAAAAAAAAAAAAAAGGCAAGTTGATACAAGAAAAAAAAATGACCTATCATTAGATTTCCCCAAAAAGTAGAATGCTCTGCCTTGGGAAATAGTGGATTTCCCTTCCTTGAAGGTCTTTAAGCAGAAGCTGAATGAGGCTATTTGTGGAGGATGATGTAGAGAAGGTTCTTTTCAGAGATCTGCGACTCCAACTCTGAAATTCGGTCATTTTGTGATAACGTTTGACAAAAGTTTGGGGCAGCTAGGTGGCATAGTGAGTAGAGCAGCAACCCTGGAGTCAGGAGGACCTGAGTTCAAATTCAGGTTCAGACACATGACACACTAGCTGTGTGACCTTGGACAAGTCACTTAACCCCAATTGCCTTGCCTTCCCCCCTCCAAAATCCCCCCCCCCCCCCAAAAAAAAACCCTTTGAGAGGGAATTAGCACAGATTTTATCCCTGAGGAAGGAAACTAAGCCCAAGGACAGTGACTTGCTCAAGGTCACAGAGTTCATTAGTGCTGAAATAAAGACCCCAGCACAGATCTTCCAACTCGAATGACCCCCAGTCTACCCATCTCTCTTCCACTCATGTAGTTGCTGGCATGTTGTCTCCTGCATTAGAATGAGTTTCCCAAGGGCAAGTGTTTTTATTTTGCCTCTCCTTTGTATTCCCCACCCTGAGCACATAGTAGGCCCTTAATAAATGTGAGTTGCCTGACTGACATGACTTTTCCCTTTAAAGTAGAGGAGAGAGGGAGGGAAAGATGAGGAGATGATGGAAAAGGAAGAATGAAAACATAGACGTCTGTCTGGGACATCTTCTAAAACCATCATTGAATTCCAGCTCAGATGTTTTCCAGTTTCTATAAATGCCCTCCCGCCATCTTGTTTAGAATTGTCAATGTTCTCTCTCCTGATGCCTTAATCTGTGTTTTCCCTAGTTTCTGATACTTCTTCCTTCAACTATCTCCTGGCAAGGATTTTTTTTTTGAGTATTCTAAAACTGAGAAGGCTTCTTATACAATGACTTTTGAAAGACAAGGCTTAGTGGGGTTCATTTGCCATGCAATTAACACTTCATCAAGTGATGAGGAGCCTTTAGCTCGGAAAGAAGTGTGGGCTTACTTCCCACTTAGTTGTGCTTTTATCTGTACCCCATTGAGCCAATTAGAAACTACTGGTTCAGTAAAATATCCCCTGAGTGAGTCTAAATCAGTGGTGTCCTGGAAAATGTTTAATAACTGGCTCTGCCTTCCCCTCCCCCCCCTAAAAATGTGAACTTGGCAAACTTTTAAGTTTAACCTGCATTAACATTTTCTCTATCATTGGCTTAAGTCTAAACAATCACCAAAGCAATAAACCAAACTGATTTGTAGCATTTTCTGAATCCTAAGGTGTAAATGCTCAAACTGAAAATTTAATAAGTTATCCAAGCAGGCATAAGCTGGGTCCAGCACACACCTGGTCTAGAGCCATTTTCTTGAGGGAGTGAGGGGATAAATGAAGGAAAGGAGATAAACAAACGAACAAAAAAAGTTCTCTGTGTAGTTATTGTATTTTTTTAATGGAAAGGCTATGTGAAAGTAAAATTAAAACCCAGAAAAAACGCAAGATAAAAACCAATGGAGAAAAAAGGCAATGAAGTGGCAATAAAATCATCAATAATGACTGGTGGCTTCTGTCAACCATGTGAACTTTCCCTGATTACAGAGATAACATGGAGTCCTAAGAATTGTGTTTGACTCTCAACTAATTTATTAACTAGATAGTTTGGGATGAGTTATTAGATTTCTCTGGGCCTTAATTTTTTCATTTGGAAAATGAGGAACTTGGAACAGAATATCTCTAAGGTTCCTTCTAAGCCTGACTCTATTATCCTTTAATCCAAATTCTATGGTATTGCTACCACCAATAAATCATTAACAAACATTTCTCATGCACATACCATTTACCAGATGTTGAGCTAGATGCTGGGAATACAAAAATGGAACAGTCCCTGTCCTCAAGGAGCTAACATTCTCTTGGAGAAGACAACATATAAAAATATAATGTAACACACATGCACACACACACACACACACACTCACACTCTTCTCAAATTACCCCCAGGAGTCAGCTTATCTCCAGGGTCTTGGGTTAACACTCAGAGGTTATAGTACTGTTATTCATGAGCCCCCACCAGTATGTTTCTTGCTAACAATAACCAGTAGGCTTCATGAGATTTTAGCAAAGGTATTTACCTATATAAATATTCCATCCAAAATAGTATGGGATATTCTCCCACAAGTACACAAAGGGCCTATGGAGAGAAAGGAAACAAATTTAAAAGTACAGACATAGCAAGGTAAATTTGTAGAGAATACTTATGGCAAAGGAGAAATGCAATTCTTGGTTATAGGAAGTTCATTTCTCCCTTTATAGGGTCTCCATAAAGTTCCCCTTAGGTAGAGTTCTGTTCTGGACTCTGAGGGTCAGTGGCTTTTTAGAGTCCATTTCCAGGGCTTCTCTCTCCCACAAGCAGTCACATTCTCTGAAGCTAGCTTTCCCCAAGTAATTATCAGTCCCAGATTGATATGTTGTCTCCTATTAATTCATTCTTTCTGATGACATGGTCAATGGAGGTGAGGGAAGGGAACAAAAACATAAACTCTTTCCTCTTCATCTCACCCCCCCTCCCAGTGATTCTTGTTATTCCTTCTTAGGGGCTTGGAATCCTTCAGACTGGAAATCTTCCACCACTAAACTGGTTCACCATTTGACTGAGCTCATTTTTAGACTGACTGCTATTTCTGCTGTTGTTTTATAGGCCCAGAGATACATCTGATTGTTTTAGCTAATCAAAATATGTTTCTTCTAGAGCATAATTTGCCTTTCTTCCAATAGCCCAAAATTCTATAATCCTCTCAAGCTGGTTAAGGACTTGTCCATACATAGTATATACTTTAAAATGATGATTGATCTAACTGAGGTGTCTGAGCCATTTATTGGGGGTGGTGATGAAGTCCCACACTTAAAATGTATATATTCAAAATAAATACAAGGTAATTGGGATGGCTGGGGTCTACTGGAATCATGGGAACCCTCCAAATCTATGTTCTTCAGTTCTAAAGCCTACCCCCTCTCTCCTTTGCCCTTTGCTCATTCATTCAACTAGCATCTCTTACAGCAGTATGCCTGTCACTATGTAAGCCAAGACAGTATTTCTGGTTCTCTTCTCTTCTGTGACAATATAGAGAGAAGAGGAATAAAAATATCAGAAAATTCCAAATTATAATAAATACTAAAAATCTTAATCACTGGCTTAAATGTTTTGTGTCTTTTGATAGCTAGGCTTTCAAGTTGAAATTTGATTATTTAATAATTTGACTTAAGTAGGCTTTTTTTAAGGGTAAATCATTCCAATGTAAATATGAAGTTTTCCTCACATGCAACACACTACAATGCTGTTTCTCTTCTAAATATATTTGTATCATCTTTCTGAGATTCCAGATTTCTTTTATTTTCCTAAAGACATCACTAGGTAATCAACATTAGGATTACATTTTGGGATTTATGGGTCAGCAGTTTCTATGGTTTCACAGAATTAGTTATCTGGATTGACTCAATCCACTAGGAATGTGTGTGCCTATTAGCCTAGCCAAAAAATGCGGAGACTTTTCAAAATCAGGCCAGAGGCCCAGAGAAGCAGAAGATAACCTCTCTATAATATGTCAAATGCCATTTGCCATGTCAGATAATGGTTCTGTGCCCCAAGGGCAGAAGCATACTCCATATTAGGATATCAACAAGTCAAGGGAAATGCCCAAAGAAGGTACGTAACATTGCTAATCTTAATAGCAATACTAGCTCAAATCTGTATTGTACTTTATACTCTACAAAGAACTTTACCCACACCAACCATGAGGTAGGTGCTGTATTAGTAGCCTCGAGGTTTAGAAAACTTAAGGCACTTACCCATGATCAACTGGATAGGAAGTAGCCCAGCAGAGATGTAAACTTGAGTTTTCTTGATTCCAAATCCACTGGTCTTTCCATTTTATCACATAACCATGTTGCCCTGGGTCCTACTCAATGTGTGACATAAAAACAACTCATGGTTGCTTGAAGTGCCATACAATTGACATATATCTAAGTACATATATGTATGCATGTGTATACACATATGCTTGTGTGTATGTTATAAACATGTGTTTATATATGTGTGTTATATGACAGTACCTACTACATACATTGTTTACCCAACAAAGTATTGGAGGGGAGAGTTAAGTCCATATTTTGTGGTTCACTGGAGATATAAGTAGGTGATAGCATATTATTAAGAATGACTTTGCACACAAGCAATGGTGTAAGAGACATCACCAGGATCATGTATGACTAGGAAAGGTGGTGGGAAAACAACATACTAATAGCGAGGGACAACAGAGGAACAGTTCAAGTACTGAAATGGGATCTCTGCTCCTCCCCCTAACAAATTATTTAAAAGTTCAGAGGAAGGTTTCTAGTGGACAGATTCTTTAGGGAATATTCATGGAAAGTAAGGTTTATTGTGAAGGGGAAAAGTGTTTTGTAAATTTTAAAGACCACAATATATGAAATCGACCATTATTACTACCATGGAGGAAGAAGGGGAAGAGGACAAGGAAGGGGGAGGAGAGGGAGTCTGGAAGGAGCACCCATACTTATAAGATGTGCATGCTTTCAGATACCCCATCAAACTGGCCACCAAAAAAACCCAACCTACAAAATTACGTAATGTGATAGAGGCAGGATTGTCCAATTGTCACCTGTACATTGCTGATGGTACTGCAAATTGGAGTAACAATAGTGATTTACAGTATTCACAATGAGAAATAAAACTGCTTGCACCTTTTGATATAACAACAACACTAATAATAGGAACATAGCTCAAGGATGTCACAAAAGTGAAAGAACCATTTTGTACAAAGATAATTATGGCTATGTTATCTCTAAAGAAAAAATACTACAAACATTATAAATGCCCAATAGGGAGACAATCTGTACACCAATGGAGCACTATGAACAGTAACAAATATAATGGATATGAAAAGATACAGCTAGACAGATAATCATTAAGTAATTCAGAGTGAGGAAACCGGGACCTGAAGAACAAAAGCATGCATGCATAGATGAATAGACAATCAAAAAGATCAGAAGAGGAAAGTGAGTGAGCGATTGACCAGATGTCTTAAATGTACTTAAGTACATTTGAATTATAAATGGTTTCCCATGTCTCTTACATGTGTATTTGTCATATAAAGTCACCCATAAGAAAAGCTGTGATAATTTGGTGCATCCATAATTTCATATGGGTAAATAAATAGGAGTTGGATTTTTTTTTAAGTTGTTTTTTTTTAAGTCCAAGTTTAACTATTGGCAAATATGAAAGCCTTCCTTCTAGTGTGAGCTCATCCAAAACATCTCCCTTTAACTGCAGGTTTAAGAAAAAGGTTGATTGCTGAAAGTCACTTTATCAGAATACTGATAGCAAGGTGAAAATTACAAGATAACAAGATGGAAATTATAGCCAATTTTCAAAGGAAGATCAAATCAATTCTAGACAAGGGTTGGTAAGATATGTAAATAAGCATGTTGTTGTTTTTAAAGCACGGGCTCTGAGCCTGCTTCATGCCCATTTCAATGGATATTTAATTTCCTCTTGTCTTTTTTGATTATATAATGGTACAACTGCCCCATTTGTTCACACCAAAGACACTCAAAGACACAAAGACAGAACCGAAAGGTTTCTATTTCCTGGTCCACTCTCAGTAATAGGTGAAAAAATCGATTTATTCTCCACAAATAAGGAGACACTTTCCTCCTAGTAGAGTCTGACATTTTAAAGTGGATATTAGCTCACTCTACGGGGAGAAATCTATTAAGAGATGGATTTCCTACCTAAAAAGAGATGTCATGGTCAGAAGAAGTCTCCAGGGTCTACCACTGCCCACCGAATTCAGATGGGGGTAGCACATGTACATATTTCTTCTCTTTAGTCCATCCCTATAGACTTGAAACAGAGTGCTTTACAGCTTCATTTCCATTGCCAGTCGGTGACACAGTGGAAACACCAACACTGTTTTATTCTGGGAAGCTGCTCTTGCCCTTTGATGGACTATTTCCAGGAGATTGGGTAAAAATATCGAGAGCCTCACCATGAAATGCCAGTTTGGGAGAAATTTCCACTTCGTTTATGGTTTTCCTTTTGATTTTGCACTTTCATTTCTACGTTTTATATTTCCCATAGACTTATTCCCTTTGGCTATCTTTATTGCTATTCTTTTAAACTCTGGAGCATACCTTAGGAGAAAATAGATCTCTTAAGGTTCCTTTCAATTCTTACATTCTGTTTTTATAAGCCATGATAAAGAGGAGCTTGAGTTCATGTAATAGGACCAGCTGAAGGAATTGAGTATGCTCAACCTGGAGAAAATGTGGGTAGGAAAGGGTGAGGCACGATGGTTGTCTTCATTTCAGGGCCATCATATGAAGAGGTTTGGGATATATTCTATTGAGCAGAACCAGGAGTAACTGGTATGGATAATAGAGGTTAATATATGCTCAGTGTAAGGGAAAGTGTCCTCACATTTGGAAGTGTTCAGATATGGAATGAGCAGCCTTCATGAGAGGCCTTCAAATGAAGACAGGAAAATTGCTTTATTGAGTAAGTTATATAAGGAATTCTTCTTACTTGTTTATGGGTTGGACTGGATGAATGTTGAGGGTTTTTTCAATTCTGAGATCTAGTGATCTGGCAATCTCTGCCCTCAGAACCAGAAAGACCGGGGGTTCAAATCTTGCCTCAAACATTTGCTGGCCATGTTACCATCCATTTAATTTCTCTGTGGTTCAGGTAAGTTCTCTAAGACTCTAAGTGACAGATGAGTTGTGTCTGAGGGAACTTCTATACCAGGAGTTTCCGATACTGAAAACAGCACAAGTCCAAATGAAAAAGGTACACAGAGAAATAATAGTAAAAAGCAATAGCTAACATTTATATAGACCTTCCTTCCCATGTGCTAGGCATTGTACCAAGCACTTAACAAATATAATATCATTTGATCCTCAGAACAACCCTAAGAAGTAGGGGCTACTAATATCTCTATTTTACAAATGAGGAAACTGAGGCACACAGAGGTTGTGATTTGCCCAGGGTCACACAGCTAGTAAGTGGTTGGATTTGAACTCAAATCTTCCTGACTCTAGGACCAGGGCTCTATCCTAGCTGTCACACAACCAAAAAAAGAAAAGAAAGAAAAGAGAATAAAGTTTACTAAAACAAAGGTCACAGGGTCACTAGGGAATCCGACTCCCTTAGAATTCCATTTTGTGAGCCTTCTATCACTGGCTCTCGAAGTAAATGGCTTCACTTTCCATTTGGTAAATACCAAAGACACACCATTGTATGATAAACAGCTAAATGTAAACAAGCTTTCTCTTTTCCTTTCTCTCTCCAAGACTTCCTTTTTCCTTTCTTTCCTTTCTCTTCACCGCTCTTCAGGAATGTTTATGAGGCACTTATCACTGAATAATTCAGGCATCCAAGCCAGGAGGAAAATAGCCCAATGCTAACAGGGGGTATATTTCCCACTTGATCTAGGGAGGAACCAAGAGAAAATAGAGAATGAGCAAAGATTATGGAATGGTAGCACTGTGAATTTAATGAGGTATTAAATTCTAATTTTCAGAAACATACCTTCTTCCTTGTGGCAAAGAGGCAGAAACCTCATATTCATATATACATATATATATACATATATATATATATATATATATATATATATATATAATGTCAGATGTACTTCCCACTTTGGTTATTTTTGATTAATTGTTTTTTTTTTCTTTGTCACCAGAGAGGATTGGGTGAAGGATCACCTTCCCTCTTGAACCCATGACTGGAATATTAAGACGAAAGGCATCAAAAATACATTATTTAATGAAAGAAAAAAATAAATAAATTTTAATTCTCTAATATCAGCTATGGTCTCTCAAGCCCAGTGACCTCACCTGATTCATAGGATCATAGATAAAGAGCTAGGTAAGCTTGTAGAGATCAAGTCCAATCCCTTCCTATTACAGATAAGTTAACTCAGGTTCCCAAGGATGAAGAAACTGTTCAAGGTCACCTAGGTATTCAACAGGAAAGAAGGGATTCAAACCCAGGTCAGCCATCTCTAAAGCTAGTGCCTCTGCGATAGAACATTCTTATAAAAATTCAAGCACTTAACAGAAATATCAGTTATAATTCTCTTCTCAACCTCATACCCTGAAGCAAGGGTTCTTAAGCATCCCTGAGTCATGGACCCCTTTGGTAGTCTGGTGAAGGCCATCAGCTTCCTATCAGAATAATGTTTTAAGTACATACATTAAAACACATAGATATGCAAAGGATACAATTCTAGTGAAATAATTTTCCAAAAAATATTGTTCTTTCTGTTGTTGTTGTTTAAGTTGATGGACACCATGTTAAAAATGTTAGACTAATCATTGTCAACAGACCGGGGACAAAGAAAATTCTTACTACAGTCTGATGCCCCAGATAGTCTAGAATATTCCATACAAGTTTCATTTCAGTATAACCTGTTTGGTTTAAAGGTAACAAAGTATTAAACTTCATGAAAAATGGATGCTTCCTCTTGGCTACTAAATAGTCTTTTTTTTTTTTGAGATTGTGAACTGAAGGTTCTATCTGACCAATAGGTCTCCAATGTTTCAGTCCCTAAAGGGTAGAGTTGTTTTTTAAAGTAATGATTATAAATCACATTTCTCTAGTGTTTTGAGGCTTTAAAAGTGGTATCTTACCAACGAGCCTATGATATATCTAGGTCAGTTTTATTATCTTTAGGATAACAACATTTTATTGTTGTTGTTCATTTATTTCAATCGTGTCCAACTCTTTGTGATCCCATTTGGGATTTTCTTGGCAAGAACACTGGAGTGGTTTGCCATTTCCTACTTCAGTTCATTTTGCAGATGAGGAAACTGAGGCACATAGAGATAAATGATGTGCCAGGGGTGACACAGCTAGTATCTGGGGTCAGATTTGAACTCAGGTCTTTCTGATGCCAAGCCTGGTGCTCTATCCACTGTACCACCTAGCTTCTCTAATAATATTTTACAGGAGAGCAAAGTGAGACATGAGAGGTTAAATAATTTGCCAAGTCATACAGCTAAGGATGCCTTAGAGTGAGGAATTAGATACAAGTCCTTTATTCAAAGTTTGGTGGGGTTTTTCCAGCATCCTTCTAATGAACGGCCTAACATACTCTAAAAAGGCTACCACTAGTGAATCTGTACTGGCAACATCCCATCATGTTATTTGTGACAAAGCAACTCCATCGGGTTGATGAATCCATAGCAGGGCATGGCTCTAGACCTGACTTCAAAGGCTCAGTGAGGGGAAAATTTGAGTAACCAAAATCTAGTATCTTCTAATTAAAGAATTTTGGAGCTAGAAGAGACTTTAGATACCATACAAAATGCTGACTTCAAAATAGGAAAGCATGGCTTGGCTCTCCTACTGACTAATAGGAGTCACTGGGCAGTCACTTCACCTCTTCATGCCTCAGTTTCCCTACCTGTAAAAGGAAGGAATTGGACTAGATAGTCAAGACTGGATTAGATGTTCTCTTAGATACCTTCTAGCTCTAAATACTATGACTTAATCATTCAAAATAGCATCATACCTGCCCATCAATTGGGGGATGGCTGGACAAGTTGTGGTATATGAATGTAATGGAATACTATTGTGCTATAAGAAATGAGGAGCAGATGAACTTCATATTTACTTGGAGAGGCTTATACGAACTGATGCTGACTGAGAAGAGTAGAGCCAGGAGAAATTTGTACACAATTACAGACACAATGTATGTGTGATGACCAACTTTGATGGACTGGACTCTTCTCAGCAATGCAGAGTTATAAGTCAACTCCAAAAGACTCATGATGGAGAGAGATATCTACATTCAGAGAAAGAACTAGAAATAACAGAGTTTGAATACAGATTGAAGCAAACTACCTTCTCTCTTTCTTTTTCTTGTTTGGTTTTGTTTCCTCTCCCATTGTTCATTCCATCCATTACATTTCTTCTTTATAACCTTTATAATGTGAAAGTATTTGGAGATCCTATACTTGATTGTATGCCTCCATGGGGGGGGGGGGGAGAGAGGGGGAGAAAATTTGAAACTCAAGGGATTGTGAATCTTGTAAACTAAAAGTAAACAAACAAATTAATAAAGACCAAAAACATTTTTTAAATTGCATCATACCTCAGAAGAATATCAATATTGTCAAATGAATATGGATATGTAACAAAGAGTAAGTCGATGAATGAGCCAAGAAATCCCACTCAGTTCAACAACAAGCATTCATTTAAGACATGCTTGTTATACATCTGGCACTAGGGATGAGAATGCAACAATCAAAACAGTCCCTACCCTCAAGGGGATTATTTTCATAGGACAAGGGTGAGGTGGAGAGATATAAACTCTTTTTGAAACAAATCCTAGTAAAAAAAAAAATAATGCAGCAATATGTACAAAAAAGTATTCATTATGACCAAATTGGATCTGAGAGGGGCGAGGAGGAGGAGAAGGAGAAGAAGAAGAAGAAGAAGAAGAAGAAGAAGAAGAAGAAGAAGAAG
>NW_027185797.1:18162115-18164670 GCF_028583685.1 Petaurus breviceps papuanus | reverse complement strand
AAGAAGAAGAAGAAGAAGAAGAAGAAGAAGAAGAAGAAGAAGAAGAAATGGGTAGACAGCGTGCACATACATAAATGTATACAGAAAAAATATGATAGAAACAAATATTTAGTGTTGAAGCATGCTATGTACCTCCAGAGTAAGAACTGATAGTGTCTGAATACAGACTCAAGCATGCTATTTTTCATTTTCTTTCTTTAAGTCTTTTTCTTTCATTCTAGTCTTCTTGTACATAGTGACTAATATGTGGATATTTAACATGATTGCACATGTATAACCAATATCTGATTGCTTACAGTTTCAGGGGAAGGGGGCGGGGAGAAGGGAAAGAGGGATAGAATTTGGAACTCGAAACTTTTTTTAAAATGTTAAAATTTGTTTTAACATGTAATTGGGGAAAAATAAAATTTATTAAAATTTTAAAAACAAAATGTAAGATAGGTGTAAAAAGAGAGGAAAAGCAGTAGCAATTAGGGAAACAAGGCAAGGTTTTGTATAGAACAAGAATTATTCAAATGGCATCGGTGAAATTGGTTTTTAAAAATATTTATAACTATATTTTGGCCTACCTCATAATACATATCCTATGTATTTTATTTTGTGCATCTAAAAAATGTTATTCTGAAAGGGGGTTCATTGGCTTCACTAGACTGTCAAAGAATCTTGAATACACAAAAAGAATACCTGAGGTAGGTGGTGGTGACTGAGCCTGTGCATTGAAGAAAGAGAAAGCTTTATAGGAGGTAAGGAAGGAGTGCTTTCCAGGCATGGAGGATGGCTAGAACAAAGACACAGAGACAGTAAATGGAGGGCTATGTGTGAAGATGAAAGAAAAATAAGGCTAGGATGTCTAGACTGCACCATGTGAGAGGGAGAATAATGTATAAACATAATGCTCTAGAAAGATAGATAGGTTGGAACCAGGCTGAAAAAAGTTTTAAAAGCTTGAAAAACATAGTCAATGTGTGGGTTGATTTTGTTTTATTTCTTTTTTCCTCTCTTCCTTATTTTTTGGCTTGTTTTGTTTTTACATTGGATAAAAGAGGAGGAAGGATAGATCTGAAAATAAATGGTGACCTAAAACCAAAAGATTTTCCTTATAAAGCCTCCTAATTCTTACTATGTACCATGTCTCCCTTTATCTTCCACGCACCTACCCTTACAGAAAGTAACTTAGGCAGGGCCCTCCCCAGGATATGTGTCCCTTTACTTGTTATGACTTTTTGAAAAAATGTCACTGTGCCAACTCTCTCTTCACTGCTGGAATCTGGGGACTCCAGCAGCTTCTGTCCAAAGGTTTCAGAAAGCTTTAGTTCTGAGCTGAGGGAACAGAAGGGGTCTCATTGAAATGACATCCTGTGGAAGTGACCTAAGCTGCATAGTTCAAAGGAACCCTGCCTAGATGCTGAAAACAGCTGACTACATTGGACTTTCACACTTCAGCAAGTTTCAAATTCATAAATTTATGGATGGGTATTAATAGGAATTTCCACGGTAACTTCTTTCATCCAGCTGGGTAATTTGCATGACACTCTCAATCGTCCCCTGGATTAAGTAGCTATAACTGGCTGTTGTGAATGACCCGTGGGAACACAATTGCATTTATCACAGTTCGTGCCATAGAAAGCTTCAAGGGAAAAAAAATATTTTTCCTCTCCCAAATTAGGCCTGAGGACCTCAAAACAATCTAATATTTATAGATGTTTTGACAGACTAATGAAAAGAGAGAAATCTTTGCATGGCAGGACAAGTGCCAGCTTCTAGATATGTGAGAAGTACAAAGTGATAATATATTCGAACCAGACAAATATGGCAGTCGGCTATGATTATAATATCACGAACAATTGGGGCGGGATATCAGCCGTTTGATACGTAGCTCCCCCAACTGACCAGATCATCTTTATGCTTCTGCTGGACTCTAATATTCTTTCGATTTCTCTCCCAATTTGTTCCCTCATATCCTAATTACTCAACCTACTTTGGATCTGGTTTTCACATTACTCATTTCCAATGGGCTTTGCATATGAATCGAGTCCACATTAGGGACAACCTGGAGAACTGGCCAGAGTATTGATTTTCACCATTTTGGTAGATAACAATGTGGTTGATCTTCTCTCTGGAACATCTCTAACTCTGATGATAAAGGCTCCCCGAAAGACAACAGAAGAACCTCTTGCTAGTAATGGAAGGGGAAAGTACATCTTCCAGCTGCTAGGTGCCTACCAAATTGTCAGCATTCTTTCAAATCTGCCACTTGAAACAGATGAAACTTGCAATGCAAGCTGGGTTCCCTTGGTTTTCAAGCCTGTTTCCTCTCTGGCTCATTGATCTGGTCAGCATGGGAGTTCTCCCCACCCCTCCTTCCTACATTATAAAATTCAGAGTACCCTCTAAGTGCCATACACTGTGCTAAATGCTGAGAATACAAATAAGAAAAGGAGAACCAGTCCCTACGCTCATGGAGCTTACTATCTGATGGGGGAAAGACAAGACACAAAAGGAAGCTGAAAAGTGGGCCAGGGGGTACCCAGCCAGGGGGTGCCCAGCCAGGGGGT
>NW_027185797.1:18159260-18162105 GCF_028583685.1 Petaurus breviceps papuanus | reverse complement strand
AGGGGGTACCCAGCCATGGGGGTACCCAGCCAGGGGGTGCCCAGCCATGGGTCATCTTGTTCTAAGGAGCTGAAATCAGGCAGGGCTGCAGGTGGAGAGTGGAGTCTCTATCATCTATCAATAATGTATCCATAGCTTTTCATAGAGTCCCCAAAGGGGATCGACCCAGCGCAATCAAAGCTCTCACTGAGGCTTTCAACATTCTGTGGGACCCGGGATGTTCACGGGCTATTGCTATTCAACTGCCCCCCCCCTTTTGAGTCACTGCCATATGGTCAACAATTGTTGCTTAAAGGCTTATGATGTTCCATGAGTCCAGTAAGTCAGAGGACCTGAATTCAAATCTTATCTGTCCCATTCTACTTTGGCAAGTCACCTCACCATGTTAGTGCCCTTGATTCCACCCCACAAAAAAGCATATTCTATTCACTTTATGAATATTGTGTATAGAGAGAAAGGCCAGTCCAATAAATGCAGCATAGGGCTTGAGATCAGGAAGATGAGGGCAAATCCAGCCTCAGACATTTACTATCTGATTGCCCCTGGGCAAGTCACTTAAGCATTATTTGCCTCAATTTCCTCCTTTGTAAAATGAGAATAAAAATGTCCTCTGCCTCCCAGGGATGAGGTAATATATTCAATAAACATGTATTAAGCACCTACTATGTGTCTCAAGGAGCTTCAAATCTAATGGGGGAGATTTATATATAGCACAGGCACTGTGCTAATTAATGTGTAAAACCTTGTTTAATAAATACTAGCTATTATAATCATCACCATCATTATGTTTGCTGTTTGCCAGACCACAATATACTCAGAACTGGCAATGTAAACAAAAAGTAAAAATAGTTCCTGCCTTCAAGAAGATTACCTTCCATTAAGAGAGAAGATAAAGTTCATTACAGCATAAGGAACATTGAACGGGAGGTCAGGGGGTCTTGATTTTTAGTCACCCTTTGAGGCTGCTATTACAGGCATTATGTATCCTCATTTAACAGACAAGGAAATTGCGTTTCCTTTGGTTACTGAGCTAGTGAAGCATCAGATTGAAGATTCAAATTCAGTTCTCCAATTTAAGTTGGTCCTCTTTCTATTACTTATACCTGCGATCTGTCCAAACAAATTTATTTGCAAAGTGTTTTCCTAAAAAAAAAAAAAATCCTTGGTAGTATGAAATTATCTCCTTTATAGATGCACCTAACTGATTTCCCTGAATTTCCTCCTAAACATTCACTCTCATTCATTTGCTGTCACTCAGTCCCCACAAAAGCTAGAGACTACTGCAGGGAAGTGGAAGGAGAAGAGAGAAGGAAGAAGAATGGCACCCAAGGTACCCAGAGCTTAGGGAAATAAAAGAAAGCTTTGATCTCTAAAACTCACATGGCCACAACTACTGGAAGAACCAGGATTCATGTGGACATACTCCTCACTGCTTCTTTGGGAGCAGAGCATTGGGGGGGAAGGAGGTAGTTGATCAGAACCTGGGATAACTGCATTTGGTGGGCATACTTACTTTTAAATTTTCTTATTTTTAATATTTCTATTCTCAGTTATGTGCTTTTCCAGGCACAGAAAGGGAGAGGACAATCCAACAGAGACAGGGTGCCATGGACAAAAGGAAAACTCCCCCACTATTCCCACCATCACTTCTGTAGGAGCAGAAGAGAAGGCAAGGGGAAATCGTGTTTCACTGGTTCTGCACTGTGGTGCAAAGGCATATCTGTCCCATGCTAGTTACAGCTCTGGATCTTGGTGAGTGGGTATTAAAGCAGGACACGGTTAGCCTGACATTTATGTTATTCCTTCCCCGCTGGAGATCGTGAATTTATCTCAGCTTCGTTCTTCTGAGAGAGTAGAATAGGTTGAATACAAGCCCAAGGAAAGGCAGGAGGCCCCACAGCTTCCTCCTGTTTCCACAATGTTCCTTAGGATAGAATGCTGCCATCATTCTCCTTATCTTTCTTCTTGGGCTTCATTGGAAAACCAGAAGAAAAATCACGGTACTTCCAGTAACCCTGGAGGCCCTGAAGAAGCTGCTGAAACATTCCTCCAGGTCGGTCACTTGCTACATAATGACCTCAGCTTTCACTTTTCATTAGGATTAGGCAAGCCGAAAAAGAAACACATTCCCAGGCCTTTCCTTCAAGGCTCCGGCTGGAGCTCTGACCCAACAGCCTGGGAAACCCTAGCAGAGATATTTTCATGATACCCTCTTTCATCATGCCCTTTAATAAAACATATAGACCAAGTCTTAAAGAGCACTGAAAGCAACTCTCATTAGAAATGAAAATCTTCATCCAACTTAGAATGTATGCTCCTTGAGGACAGGGGTTGCTTGGCTTTTTGCCTCTGCATCCCTGGTTTCTAGTGCATTGTATTCATCCACAGTATGTGCATAATAAATCCTTGTTTGTTGATGGATTGACCCATCCATTCCAACAAATACAAATTCAACAAACATTTATTAAATGTCTTGTTCAATGCTATTCTAAGATCTACAATGTACATGTGCCCCAGGCTGGGGTGTCGTGAAAGCCTTTGGTTGGTGGTCAGTCCCAGGGAGCTTACAGATCTCTTTTCAGAATCATGTTCTTAAATGGATAGAATAAAATGTAGGGCATTGCAAGGACACCAAAGGTTAGTGAAAATGAAGATTTAAGTCTTGTTTTTTCCATGAAAGTTCATAGACTCCCTGAAATCTATCCATGGATTCAACCCCAATTTAAGAACCCCTGAGGCCAGGGGATGGCTGGGATAGAAAGCTCGCAATAAGAGAAAGTCATTGGGTTTCAAGAAATGGAAGGAAGGAAGGAAGGAAGGAAGGAAGGAAGGAAGGAAGGAAGGA
>NW_027185797.1:18151844-18159250 GCF_028583685.1 Petaurus breviceps papuanus | reverse complement strand
AGGAAGGAAGGAAGGAAGGAAGGAAGGAAGGAAGGAAGGAAGGAAGGGAAGAAGATGTTATTGTGCCCATTTCACAGTTGAGGAAACTGAGAGAGCTTCAATGAATTTTTTGCCCAATGTACACAGATAGTAAATATCTGAGGTCATATTTGAACTGAGGTTTTCCTGACTCCAAGCCCAGCACTCTATCCACTTCATGACTTAGGAGGAAAACAAGACATCATCAAGGCACTCAAATATTCTAATGGACCAGAAATCTAACTGATCTTTTCATTCCCTTCCCGTACAGATTCATCTCTGCCTGCCCATCCCACGTGACTCTTGTCCAAGTGCTCCCATAGGTACAAAAGGACTTTATTTCTCTTGAAACCACACACATACAGTGGAGCATAAGCCCTGTGACTGTGTCCCTACTGCCTCCTGTCTCTCTTAGACCTAACAAGAGGCAGGGATGTGCATCCAGGGTCACACACTAGTTCAAATGAACACAACTACCCAATGTTTATATGCTTGGTGGTCTAATGTTCTGAAGTCTCAGGAAGGGACCCCATTTCCTGATATCCTGGCTGTTTTATACACAGGTGACCAGAAAGCTCCATCAATGATTCAGCCTTAATCCCCTGAGCCAAGGACAGTTTTTAATACCTTTTAAGGAAAGACTAGCTTAACTTGAAATTTGCACGACGGATGGAGGCTATTGCCCCCACCACAGTCACTGAACCTGAGTCAAGACAAAAGCTTTAAAAACCACACTGTAAGTGTGGCCTTCATTCGTAGGGAATGAGTGAGAGTCAAGAGATAAATCAAAATCCTTGAATGTAAAAAATATATACAAACTGACATGCCTTCTCCCACTGAATCAACAGGTTTCATTTGATTTTTCATTCAGTATGAGGGCCAGTTGGTAGATAATTTGTAGTTCTCTTTCAAAGCTCCCTAATAAGATACAAGATCATTACTAAGATGTCAATAAAAGTTGGCTTGGCCCCGATATCTCATTTGGCACTCAGTATAAGTGAGGGTTCACTGGGAACAAACTAATTACTAATTTAGCATGGGTTGGCCTTCCTTATAAATGGTTCCTTGGCAATAGAGAAGAGTCTATTCACCAATGTGTCTAAATCTAAATACCATTTCCTCCTTGACTGATACTATTATAACTTGGTTGGGGGAAAAGGGAAAGTAATATTTTTTTTTAATGAGAGAGTTAAAAGGTAAATATGTCCTATAAAGACTCTGAGAAGTTTGTATATTTAAACACATATGAATTCCTTTCCATCTGAGAAGGCATTGTTGGCAACTTGCCTTCCTGAGCACAGAGGGATGATATCCCAGCCCCTGACTCAGAAGCAACAGAGACCTGATTGGGAATCCCACCTCTTGGACATGCTCATTGCTCAATCACTCAAGTCCCTGAGCTCTTTGAATCTCAGTTTCCTCACCTTTGAAATGGGGATAATAATACCAATAGTGTTTATCTTATAGGGTTGTTGTGAAGAGTGAATAGGATAATATAATAGCGCTAATATTTTACAAACCTTAATGTATTTCCTGAATGTCAGCTATTATGACTGTCGCTGCCTTCAGTATCCGCCTCTCTGCGGCTGGGGTGAAGCCCAAGTGAGGTCCCACGTTATAAACGCCAGCTGCCATCATCTTCATCATTGTAGGTATGGTCCACATCCAGATGTGGACAGTGCACATCTAATAGCTGTCAATGAACAAAATAAAAATTAGGCTTACAGCATCAATGGAAAAGAACTAGTAATACCCATCTCCATTTTATTTAGCTTTTAAAGCTTGCAAATCACTTTCTTGTAAGATAAGTAGGCCAATGTCATTATTCCCACTTTACAGATAATGAAAGTCAGGGTTACAGAGAGCTAGTGATTATATGAGCATCACTCAGCTTGTGAGCAAAATAGGACTTGGATAGAGGTCAAAGTCCCTGGTAAGATCCAGCCTTCAGTCTCTCTGAAGTCCATTCCATTTCCAACAAGCTGGGTCTGGAAACCTCAAGGGTACAGGTTCAAGGAATGAGTTTTAGAACTGGAGGGCTGTTCTGTATGAGAGTATGTTAGTATGTCCTACTTCCTTCCTTCCTTGCAACTCCTTGAAATCCAATGACTCTCTTATTGCTAAGTGTCTATCCCATCCATTCCCTGGCCCCAGGGGTTCTTAATTAAATTGGGGGTTGGATCCAAGGCATTTTGACACCTCATCAAATTCATCCATATTGCCCATGAACATAAAGTCATAGTCATAAAATCATAGACTGCAGGTTAGTCCAGGGGCTCTCAGCCACAGTATTTAACTATGTTTAAAAAATGTTTTGGTGGCTGCATTTCCATGTAATTGGTCTCCTTTGTAATTTTATGTTTTTTTTTTATTTTCTACATTTAAAAATATTATTCAGAGAAGGGGGTCATATGTTTTATCAGACTACCCAAGGAGTCCATGACCCAAAAAAAGGGTAATGATCTCTTAAATTTGGAAAGAATCTTGGAGGTCATCTAGGACAGCTATGAAGGAAACTGAGGCCAGGAGAAGTTTAAGGGCCTTGCCCAAGGTTATACATGTAATAAGTGGTCTTAGCACTCTTTGCTTTGCAACCATAACGCGTCCAAATCTAGAACTTGGCCCCAAAGACCTTCAGTGCCATCTCCAAGGTCACACACATAGGAAGTGGCCCAGCCTGATGCCACCATATTGATATAGTAGGGACTGGCTTTTGCCTCTTTTTTGTAACACCAGGGCTTAGCAGAATGCAAGGCATGGAGTAGGCATTTAAGTTATTGATGAGGATGATATTTTGATTCCAATTTTAAAACAGACACCCAGAATCTAACATGTAGGACACAGAGAAGTCAGCAAACACAGGTCTCCTGCCTGCCAGTCAAGAGTTGTTTCCATTAAACAATTCTGCCTCTGCCTTATCACAGCATCACAGAGGGTGAGATGGAACAGTGAGGAAGGCTTGCTGTGAGTAAACAGGCTGGTTCAAATGGCAAATCCGGCTTCCCAGGACCAGTCCCACAGCCCTGATATTAAGTGTGGGCCTTCTGCCATCCTTATATGGAAGTAGACCAAAACCAAAACTGGTAAGGTAGATTGACCTTTTCCCCAAGTGAATCTGCCCAGGGAAGCTTTGAAGGACAGGAAGAAACTGAATGTAAGGAGACCCTCCCGGGTACAAGGAGAGAACTGCATTCTGAATTCAACAAAAACTCAATGAAAGCAGGACAAGATGACAATTATGTTTTGCTGTAATTTTCAAGTAGTTCAGCTAAAATCCTGAAGATCTGGTGATGCACAGAATAGGGACCATACCTGGAACTGAAATCAGCAAAAGTAACATAAAACATTGCTTTATTGCTGGTCTCCAGGACTGAGATCCAGTAATAATAAACCAATTAAGTTATTATGAGGTCGAGTTAATAGAGTTAATAGATTAAGGGGAGGATGTAGAGAGGGCCTGGGCTTTCACTTTTTTACTGTCTAATATTAACCATGACTTGAAAGATGATTATATAAATGCGTATTATTTCCTGGTACATTATTCCACTTACATTCAAACTATAGGTACAGGGACTCTTTTAATGTTTGTCTTTGTATCTCAAAAGTCTACCCCAGTGTTTGACACAAAGTAAATGCTTACATATTTGTTGGTTGATTCCATATTTCAACATGTCCTTTATGATCTCCTTTTGTGGACCTACATGGTAAAAATATGGAATGAGAACATCTGACCCCAGAAATCTTGGATAGTATTCTTTCACAAAGGTCCATGAAGTTCTCAGAGAAGTGAGCTAATTTAAATTTACTTTATTTCTAAAAAGATGTGCCATGCAATGGTACAGGCTGGGGGTGGGGAGGAAGAATATCACAAAATCTCAACAAATAAAAGAACATCACAATTTAAAAAAAATAATAATCACTGTTCTAGTCCTATGCTAGACAAACCAAAACTTCCTTCTAGATCAACTCTTTCAATCATTTATTATGATCAAAATAATATGGGGGGTGGGAAGGAATAAAAACCTGTGTGATTCTATTAGTATTCAGAACTCCTTTGGATGGGAACTCTTTAAACCAATTATACGGGCAACTCATCTCTAAAGTATGGACTTAGTGAGTTAGCTGGGGCTCTTAAAGGTTAAATGACTTCCCCAGGATCATAAAATTAGTAGTATGCATCAGAAGTACACTTAAACCCAAACTTTCCTGATTCTACCATCAAGCCTCCATCCACTATACCATGCTGCTAATACTCTTTAAAGCACATTTTATCTATTCTCTCATTTGAGTCATATAAAAACCCTTGTGAGACAGTCCAAGTAATCCAAGTAATATCATTGTACCCATTCTGCAGATGAGGACATTAAGGTTCATAGATATAATCTGAGTTTCTAGATAAGCCTAAAGCATTTTGCATAAGGTATATATCCACATGGATGTCTAACTAGAAGGGAGTCATTGAGAGCAATTTCTCAAATCTTGCCCATTCTTCTCCAAGGGAGACTATGATTCTTGCTTTGAAGGAAACAAGAAAAGGGAACATGAGACTGATCGCTCTCTTCTCTTTTAAGAACAGAGTGCTGGATTAGAAATATGTCTATCTGCCTTCCTAAGGATTCTTGGTCTAAGAAGTCTCTAGGTTCGGAACAAAATCACTAACCCCTTTTAACTGTCCCTTAAAGGAAGAGGATAGGTAGCCTTCACCTTGCACTCACCAGTTTGACTTTTTCTCACCAAATGCTAATTACACAAAAGATCATTACAAATCATGAAAAGCAAGTAAATAAATTTATCTAAGCAAAGAGAAACTGGAGACATAATGCAGTATAAAATATGCCAGCATATATACAGTGTTAATTAAGAGATTAAGTACTCTGAAAATACTATAAACCTTCACATAGCTCATAGATAGACTAAATTTTAGGTAGCAATAAAATGAAATTTAATTCAATCAAGATGGAAGCTTTGATATCACCCAATGGGAAATCTCCCAAAGTATCTAAGGAGGCAAACTGGACATCCAGGACATGTAGCAGACACAGATTCCCTTATTCCTTTACCAGTCTGCTTCCAAAGCATCTCTCTCTCTCTCTCTCTCTCTGTCTCTCTCTCTGTCTCTCTCTCTGTCTCTCTCTCTCTCCCCCTCTCTCTCTCCCTCTCTGGAGTTGAACCCTACTAGAGAGTTTAGCACCACACATGTCCCCTCAAAGACAGTATAAAGAAGGTCTGTCCTATCAAAAGCTCTCCCATAAGCTCTTCTATTCACACAGTTCCACTGAAATGGATCAGCATTATCTACATCAGTTATGGAGTTCCATGCAAAATGCTACAAGCTTATCTAGAAAGTATCCTGAAAATCCCATAGGCCTTCACAGAGACCATAGAGAAGCTAAACAGTGATAGGAGGAATTGGCTTCCCTGACCTTCCACAGATATATCCCTCACTGGCTACACATTTCTAATTTCTTTTTGGACCCGAGACACCATATAAATGAGGCTCTCACCTCTACTATGTTTGCATTATTTGCCTCACAGTTGGGAGCCCCAGTGGATGCATATGGGGCTCAAATTTATAGTCTATTTTCTTCAATAGGAACAAAAATATCCACTAGAAAAGCAAATTGAATGCCACCAGCTGAGCCATGGAGGTCATGAACCTTCCTTAATAAAATAGCACGCTGGGTGTGTTCTCTATAACATTTGTAATGGTGGATACCCAGGGTATGGAGGTAAACATTTTTGTTAAGGAAATAAGCAAAGCAATCAGTTCTCATTAAGAACAAGTGACATATATGCCATCAGGTCCTAAAACAAAGACATTTTACTTGAGTGATTTAAAAACACAATTTTTCTTTCTATGTTTTTTTATAGAGCTCACAACTCAGATTTTCTCAGGCTAGCAAACCTTTATTCTTTTAACACAACTCCATGTATCTCACTTCCAAGGCACTTAGTGCTTACTGAATTGAAAGAGGGAAAAAAGATCAGTGCTGATGAGAAATGTGGACTTTTTTTACCCCTAAAATCCTAGAGTTGCTGGAAGCTTATAGAGACTATTACTTAAAACATGAATGTCCTTCAGGTGTCTTCTAGCCTCTGATGTAACACTATCATTGTTATTTTTTCACTCTCTCATGAAGTAGCCAAGCCTAGTTTTTTTGTCTGTTCTAATTGCAAGAAGAACCTTTCTTACATCAAAATCTACCCCTCAATAACTTCCACAAATTGGTTTTTGCTATATGGGGCCATGTCAAAGCAGTCTAGGTTCTTTTCCACATGACCCTGCTTCAGTTACTTGAAGGCCCCTAACTATAGCCTGCTGTTCTCAACACCATACACACAGGCAATTAACTGATATCTTGGAATCCAATGAGCTCAGAGAGATAAGCATAGGCCTCCCCCACTCTCTACCTTTAGAAAAAATCAGTTGGTCAGGAGCCTTACTTTCTGTGGGTTTCAATGCTAGAATTTTGAGAAGGCCCTAGATATTGGATGATTGAGGGCAGAGCATTTTTCTTGTGGTTTGGATTTTTGTAGCCTACCATAATTCATTTCAATGGTGGCATCTTGAAGTAATTCAGGGAGGGCTCCAGCTGGGAGAAAACAATAGTTCCACTCAAGAGCCAGAGCTGTAAGGGACTGTGAAGGGCCCAGGAAGGTTAAGTGACCTACCTATATGGTAAATGGTCAAAGTCAAGATCCAGTATGCTTTGCACATGGCCAGTTCACAACTTCTCATCTGCTATTACCAGCGAAAACCCCTTATCATTTCAAAGCACACCCCAAGGCTATGAAGTGCCCTTTTGTGACTTCTTTTTCTCTATAAAATTGTACTTAATCTGAACTTGAATCAAATTACACCTGAGAGATAATATTTGCCCTCGTGGACATTGTGTGATTCGCCTTTGGTCCTTCAAGCCATAGGAGATGGGGCGAGTTGTAAAGGAAGATAGGGAGAATCCTCCATTTAAAAATTAGCACCAATAATAAACCACAATTCCAGGAGACCAAATATGAAGCATGATACCTACCTCCTGCCAGAATTGGAACGGTGTTAAAAGGCAGAACTAAATTTTTGGTGGGAGCAAGAGAATGCTACAAAAAAATAAATAATAAAAAGCAAATATAGGTTATATATAGTTATATAGCTATAGTTATTGTTGTTATTGTATTTGTCCTTCATTCTTGAAGGGGACCATGACATCAGGGAAATGATGACATGACTTGCAGTTGGCTTTGATTTGAGTGAGGGAGGGCTGTGCAAGGTCACCAGCCTCACTTTCTCTTCCAGAGCCATCTGGGTCCAGTGGCCAGATATTCATCAGGATGACTGGAGATCGGCCAGGATGCAATAGGAGACTCTGGCCCTTTTAGGTTAAGACCTTTTC
>NW_027185797.1:18086639-18136844 GCF_028583685.1 Petaurus breviceps papuanus | reverse complement strand
ACTCTAGGTTGAAGGTATTCCTAAAACTATAGCTTACAAGACAAAATTGATGCCTTTATTTTTAATGGTCATCCAATTGACCATTCATAGCAGATGCATTTACTGAAATGACATAGAAAGAGTTTCAAAATATGCTTCCCCCCTGCTGCATACTTTCCTACAGTATCATTGAGAAGAATGGGCCCATGCATAAACTATAGCCTAATAGAGACACACACATTTAAGGAACACATTGGGCCAAGGAACTCATGCCTCTGAATCTATAGGCATCCTTCCTCTTTTCATGGTATCCATACATGATTCTTCCCTTTATACAGCATTTGTTCTGGATAGGTCACTGAGATGGGCTCCTTGGACCTTTTCCTCTCTGAAGGTCAGATCCTGACTGTGAAGGCTAACTCTATCTTTATGCTTCTCACCAACTCCCTTGACTCACATCTGGACTCTGCTCCACTGCATACTGCCATGGGAGGGAGTGGGGAAAGCAAGAGATTTCTTCTCTGTTCCATGCTGAACTCCACTAGCAATCTCTCTTAGATCTGGCT
This sequence comes from Petaurus breviceps papuanus, assembly GCF_028583685.1. Classification (NCBI taxonomy): domain Eukaryota; kingdom Metazoa; phylum Chordata; class Mammalia; order Diprotodontia; family Petauridae; genus Petaurus; species Petaurus breviceps. Next base: position 18,136,299 of record NW_027185797.1, on the reverse strand, counting down.
CCCTCAGCTTATTCCTTAGACATTCTTATCAAAGTTTAAATATGTCATCTGCAAGATTTTTTAAAAATCTGATGGATTTTTATAAGCCACTGGGTTGTGGCTGATTCTTCACTCAAGCAATTTCTAGTTACTTCATACTTCTATCAAAAAGTTGACTGAAGACTGAAGAACTTCACTCTTCCTAAAGGAACAACAAATTGTACTTCCCTTAGCTTCTTGATACCCCTGCATCTCTTGTTATCTGCTCACTACATCTTGTAATTTTGTCCAATGAACTGAGGGGAACTCAATCAATCCATGACCTTCATTAATCATCTACTTTTGCCAGGCACTGTGCTAAGTTCTAGAGATACAAAGAAAGCCCCTGCCCAAGGAGCTCATTATAAGGAGACCACAACAACAAATACCAAATATATACAAACAAGCTGTATGTAAGATCAATAGAAAACAATTAATAGAGAGAAATGGCTCTAGAATTAAGAGGGGCTGGGGAAGGCTTCCTGAACTCAGGAGTCAAGGGGTTTCAATTTGTCAAGGGTTTCATGATCAACATCCTCTACACATGCACTACATTAAGAATTAAGTTCAGGGTGGCTAGGTGGTGAAGTGAATAGAGCACTGGCCCTGGCATCAGGAGGATCTGAGTTCAAATCCAGCTTCAGACACTTAACACTTACTAGCTGTGTGACCTTGGGCAAGTCACTTAACCCCAATTGCCCTCCAAAAAGCAAAAAAAAAAAAAATTAAGTTCAGGAGAAATTAGTTGAATATACAGAGATTTCATCTAGTCTGAACACTTCATCTTACAGATGAGGAAACTGAGGCCCCCATAGGTTAAATTACTTGTTTCAAGTGACATGAGTAAGTAGCTGAGTTAGGATTTGGGCTCAGATCCCATGTTTAGGATTTGGGCTCAGATCCCTTCTAGTTTAGGGCTCTTTTCCCTGAACCTCAGGGCTTTCATGATGCCTTTTATGCCACTTCCACATGTAAGTCATTATTGGTCATATGCTACATATAGCCTGCTTATATGACAAAGACTTATGACTATAGTATATGATGTCTTTGGAATCCAGTATGGCAGATTTTTGTGCTCAGGGAAGTTTATGCTGAGGGTAAGGCTGTGGAGTTTATTGAATCACAGGAATTCATAGTTGGAAGGGTCATCAGAGGCCATCTGCTCCAATCCAGACCCTATTAAAGTCCCCCAGCAGCATACCCCACAAATATTCATTCCCTTGGTCTGATGACCTCTAATGAAGGGGAAAACTAGAATTGTAATGAAGGTGGGGTTTTTCCCCTCATATCAAGATCAAATCCATCTCTTTGCACCTATTATCCCCTGCTTCTCATTCTGCTATTTGGGACCAAAGAGGATAATTCTAATCTCTCTTCCAAATGGTAACTCTTCAAATATTTGAAAACCATTATCATTGTCTCTGCCACCCTCACCTCCACCCTGTAGTCTCCTTCTTCCCAGGCTTTGTTGATCCTTCAACAGATCTTTACATGGCATTAACTTGAAGTCCTTCACCATTAGCGTCTGAGGAGAAAAATGTATTAGGAAACTTCTTGGGGATTCAGAAATGGAATCCAGTGCCTGGAATACACTAGGTACTTACTTAATGCTTGTTGACTGATAGTCTGGGAGGGCATCAATTGCTCAGACATGGTGTATGCAAACATCAAATGTCAACATGAGTTTCTTCTCTGACACTTCTGGCCAACATGCCCAAGAACAGCTTCTTCAGTTGCCATATCTTTACAATGCTTAAATATCAGTAAGCCAGAACAAAGTATCTTAGGAGTGTGTTTTGAATCTTCAAACATTTTTCAAAGGAATGTAGATTTTCTCCCATTGATTGTGTTCCAGGAAAAAGTCCCTTGCCCAGGTTTCTTATTCTTCTCCAGGGAGTTGCATGGAATCAAAGCCGGGAGAACCGAGTCTCTGCATCTACTGTGATCTGCATAGATAAAGGCTCCTTCAGAAAGAGAGCTTTAAAGAGCAAACATATCATATTTCTGCATATGTTCTCAGGCAGAAGGTGTCAGTTTCATAATCCACCCTTCCCTGATCTATCTCGAATCAACCTTGAAAAGTCCTTGTGCTCAAAAAAGCTCAAGTTCACTCCAAGCAAAGAACATGGTACTTTTCACTTTGGCTTCTAAAGAGTAGTCTTGCAGTGACTCATGAGTTATTCTATTCTGAAGTTCCTTAGTAGTTAGTGATTTACAAATGCATCTGAGCAATGGTATAACTTCCTTTCCAGACTAGATAATAGTTCAAATTCCTTCAGAAGACAGAATCAAGGACAGATGATAAAGGATGAATGATAAGAAGCATGGTGTGGTGCTGTAAGGAGGGTCGAATCAGGCATGATAGTCCTCAGAATGAGATGAGGCTGATGATGCAAAAACAAGGACAATGAAAGGAGATAGCATTGTTGTTCTTTTAATTATACTGAGGATAAGAGGAAGGTTAAAGAAGGGAAAAGAACATTGCTGGGGTGGATAGGATAATGATAACTGATGATAGAGAGAAGACATTGTTGTTTAGCTCACTTTGTTTCTATTTTCTCTAATGAGTAGAAGGATCTTTGAATTGGAAAGGACAGGGGAAAAAAGGAGTTGATTGCCAAGATGAATGGGGGATAGTAATGGAGGGTTTAGCTGCCTTTGATGAGTTCAAATCCCAAGCACAGATATATTGCATCCTCAGGGACTAAAAGAACTGGCAGTTGTGAAAGCCAAAGCACTCTCAGTCACCTTGGAATGACTGTCAAGAAGAATAGGAAAATAGCCACCAGCCTAGAGGAGGGGAACAGGAAGAGAATGAAGGTGGTAAACCACGGGTCAGTGAATTTGACTTTGATTCTTGGAGAAACTCTGGAATATTCCATTAAAGGAATGATTAATGACCACCTAGAAAAGGAAGCCATGCTCACACAAAATTAGCAGATTTCATGAAGAATGAGTCATGCCAGCCAGTCCTTGATACTCTTTGACAGGCCAAATAGACCAGTAGAACATGGGTTCCTATATTTAGAGCCATAAGGGACCTAGAGTCTTAGTCCATTTGTCTCATTTTATAGATGAGGAAACTCAGGCCCAGCAAGTTATATGTCTGGTAAATGCCACAGGTAGGACTTGAACCCTGGGTCTTTGACCACAGATTTGGTTCTCTTTTCATTGTATCACACTGGCTCTCAAATCAAGGGAAGTGTGTAGATATATTGTAATTTACCTAGATTATAACAGAGACAACCAAAGCTCTTGTGTAATTTTTGTGGAAAATATGGAAAGATGAGAGCTACATAAAAGTATATACAAGTAGAATTAGAACTGGTTAAAGAGTCAGAAATTATGACTGTGAATAACTGTGAATTGTTCAATGTCAACTTCAAAGATCCCCAGAGGAATACTCCAGGGATCAATGCTTGGCCCTGTTCTATGAAGCATTTTTATCAAGGACTTGGATAAAGGCATAGAAGGCAAGGTTATCAAATTTGCAGATGACACAGTGCTGGGAGGAATAACTAACATACTGCATGACAGTCGGGTTCACAAGAGATCTTGACAGGCTAGATCATTGGGCTGAAAGTAAGAAGGGATATTTAATAGAGATAAATGTGATCTTCAATGTGGCTTCCAAAAAAGCAACTTCCAAATACAAGTTGGGGGAAGGATGGCTATAGAGTGTTTGGTCTGAAAAAGATCTGAGGATTTTCGGAGATGGAAAACTCAACATAGATCAACAGGTATATGGAAGCCAAGAAAGTTAATATGGTTTTTATGCTACAGAAATAAGAGAGGCTTAGTAATATGCTAAGATCAAAGAAAGGGAATAAAAGGGACAATATGTATACTTATAGCAATTCTTTTTGTGGTGACGGCTAAGTGGGTGCTGATCAATTAAAGAATGGCTGAACAAATTATGATATATGAATATAATGGAATACTGTTGTGCTGAATGAGATCATGAAAATAATTACTTCAGAGAAACTTGGGAAAATTTGTCAGAACTGATGCAAAGTGAATTGAGCAGTACTAAGAGGACAGTTTTTACCACAATAACATTGTAAAAGACAAACAGCTTTGAAAAACTTAACTAATCTGATCAAGACAATGACCAATCACAATTCTACGAGATGGAAGATGACACATGCTAACCACTTCCTGACAGAGAATTGATGGGCTCAGGGCACAGTGAAACTGCTATTCACTTAATTTTACTTCTATATCACCATGAGAGGAAAAGGAGACATACTTTTTTGGAGGTGGTCAATGCAGGAATTTGATTTGCTTGACTAAGCGTATTTGTTACAAGTGTTTTGTTTTTGGTTTTTTGTTGGTTTCTTTTTTTTTTAATGGCAGGATGGGAGGGACACAAAGTTTTTCCTTTAAATTAAAGAAATAAAATTAGATTTTTTTAAAAGGAGAGGTTCACTGACCAAGAATGAAGATATAATACTCCTCTACCCTTCCCTGTTCATTCTCCATTTCCACATTTTAGGAAGGACATCAAAAAGCCAAAGAGCATCCAAAGGAGGGTATTCAGTATGTTAAAAACATCAAGATCTCATCATATAAAATTGCCTGAAGGAATTGTAGATATTTAGCATGGAGAAAGCATTTAGGGGAGACGTGATAGCTATCTTGACGTATTTAAAGGACTATCATATAGAAGGAAGGTTAAATTTTTGCTTTAGATTATTAGATAGAATTTGGAGCAAAGAATGGAAGCTGCAAAGGAAGATATAGGTTCACTGGAAAGAAAAAACTCCTAACAATTAGAGCCAACTAAAAGTGAAATGGACTTTATCAGAGCATCAGGTTTGTCTTCTCTGTCGTTCTTGTTACTGAGTTGTATCAGTCATGTCTGACTGTCTGACCCCATTTGGGATTTTCTTGGCAAAGACATTAGAGTGGTTTGTCATGTCCATCTCCAGCTCATTTTATAGATGAGGAAACTGAATCAATCAGGGTTCAATGACTTGTCCAGAGTCACAGTTGGTAAGTGTCTGAGGCTGGATCTGAACTCAGCGTCTTCTGACTGTATCTACGCTATCAGGCCAGCACTTTATCCATTGTACCACCTAGTTCTCCTTTTGTCCTCCCTAAGGGTCTTCTCATTTAGTTATGAGTAGAACTTCATGTCCTCTGAAGGCTCTCCGATTCTACGGTTCTATGAATCCTCTGATCCCTGGAATCCTCAGAACTAATTTATTATGCTCAGAGAGTGTTTCCTTGGAAAATGGCAAGCCTTTCAGGCATAGGACATAACCCTACTGTGTCCTATGGCCTGAGTGGAACAAGACAAAGCTTTGTCTGGCTTTCTTTAGTCAATTCTTCAAAGGAAAAATGAACATAAAAAGGGAACTAATGAAGACCATGAATCAATGTATCAAAAGAGTGACCAGCCTTAACAAGCTAAGGGACTCACAAGCTGATTTCTATTTCTTTTTAGGCAATCCATTGATGTGTGCTGATTGAACCCAGAAAGTATCATCCTCTTCTTCCCAAAGGACTCCCTGCCCCCTTTTTCAATCCATTTTTTCAAATACAGATGTGGAGAGAGAATGAAAATAAATATGCCAGAGACCCTGAACCTTTGTTTTACATAAGCAATGAACCGTCTGATTGGAAAATTATCCCTTAATACTAGCAGATAGAAAGGGCTGTGGTGTTATGCCCCTGCTCAGCTACTGGGAAAAATGAAAATCTGTTGGAGTAACACAATACAGTGCAGAAGAAAAAGTCCCGAAATTGGGGTGCCTGAGATTCATGTCTCAGCTTTGACACTAGCTGTGTGTTCATGGGCAAGGGACTTGACCTTTCTGATTCTGTTTCCTCACCTGTAAAATGGGAGATACTGGAGACTTGCCCTACTAATCTCCCAGAATTTGGGAGAGAAACATACTTTATAAACTTGAAAGAACTTGAAATGTATTGTTCTTAGTACTGTCAGGGCTCTCCAATTGTTATATATACTGTAGAAAATAAAGTCTTTAGGATTCACTTTTTGAAGAAACACATTAGTTTTCTATGTTATATTTCTTCCAGTTCCAGTGACTTGAACTCATCAAGAGCCATTACATGTTCTTTTACTATCTCCCTACTCATCTTGAAGGTTAACTCCTTATTAGTCAGTTTTGCTATGCTTTCTTTTTGGTGTAAGGCTTTTTTGGCTCAAGTTGAGCCAATGACTTTTCACCCTGGGGCAAAAAAAAAATGGTTGGGATTATAGCTAAGAATAAGGAAAGGTCTTTAATTTATATGGGTCCTAGGATGTATTACTCAGTTCAGTCCTGTCAATGAATGGGGAACCAGGGTTGGACTTAACTGAGAAGACAGTTCAGAACCGGAAAGCAAGTTAAATTGACAGGAAATCAACCAGTGAGAAGCGTGCAGTCTATGGCTCAAAGAGGGTTATCAAGCTACAGCATGGACCTTGACCATCAAGGGTCAAATCAACCAAGAAATGTCTTTCTAATAATATTGGTTGCAAACAGACCAGTCTGAATAGGTAGAAACTGGACATGGTAAGAGGAGGAGAAAGAGGTGGAGCAGGAGAAGGGGCAGGAAGAGGAAGACAAGGAGGAGGAGAAGGAGAAGAAGGAGAGTGAGAGGCAAAAGCTTTTCATTTGTGAAATTGCTATTCACTTAATTTTACTTCTATATCACCATGAGAGGAAAAGGACAAAGGAGGAAACACTATGGCCTTCAAACTATAGGGGTCTAACAAATAGTGAAGCCAGGGACATTAGAGGGAATGATTGCAACAGAAACTCAATAAAGAATATCACCTGTCTGAGTCTGAGACTCAGGCACAACACCAACATAGGTGGAAATGATGGGGTAGCCCCTACTCCCTGTACCCAGCCATTGTGGCATCATACCACTGTTTGAAACTTCATAGAAATTTCATCTCTAAGAGGCAACATCGACTTATAAAATAGACAAATCTCGGGGATCCATCCTATGTGGAGAGGGTGGGGTATCGGAGTAGGTCTCAGTTATTTTTAATTGGATCTAGAAAGAGCTGAAACAAACACAGTATTACAATGAGTTGTCATCTTGCTTGGTACCCTCACCTTTTTCCTAGAGGAGAAGGTGAGAATAATGAGGAAAAATGTGGAAATCAGTTCACTGTCCTACTCAAATAGATGCTATTGCCATCAATTAATACAAAATACCTACTTGGCGTGGAACATTTTGATAGATGCTACGATGAAAGAGAGAATCACCTTTTTCTTACTGTTGGTAGAAAGTATTATCTTTGCTATACGCACATGCATGATGGAAACAGCACTGGATTTGGAATCCTAGGGCCTAGGTTCAAATCTTTCCTCTAACACTTAGGACTTGTTTGACCATGGGCAAATCATTGAAGCTCTCTGGGCCTTAGTTTCCTCAACTGTAAAATAAGAGATTAACTGACCTCTGAGGTCCCTTCCAGCTATAAATCTATGTTCCTATGTTCATTCTAATTATAAATATCTATGGAATTCTGTTTCCCTTATTTAATAGTTTCTTAAACATTTATCTTAGTCCCAGGTTGTCATATCATTTTCCTCTTCTACTAACTGTTTCTAGTCTGCCTGCTCAGCCATGCTTGGAAATGTTATAATTAATAAGTGACACCAAATTACTTTCCGGCTATTTAAAACTGTTGGAGGGGGCAGTTAGAATATTGTCTCCTCTCCTTCACTTGGCTCCAAATAGGACAGTAGGTCGAAAGAAATTATAGTCCTCAATAAGTCCTGGATGAGGGAGAAGCTTTCTGCTTATTAATGGGGCAGGATTCTATTAATTCAAAACAGATTTTTTCCTTGGAGAAAGGAAATGAAAACAACTTCTCTTCTCCTCCTTCTCCTTTCTCTTCTTTTTCCTCCTCTTCCTCCTTTTCCTCTTCTTCTTCCTTTTCCTCTCCTTCATATTTTTTCTCTTTCTTCCTCTCTCTTTCTCTTTATGTCTGTCTGTATGTCTATTGCTTTCCTCTCTTCCTCACACTCAAGAAAGCAGCATTCTCCAGGGTCTCTCTCTCCATTGGCTTTTCCACTTCTCTCACATGACTTTATGACTGACTCCACTGGACCTAAGATAGGTATTTATTGCTAATTCATTGCCGTCATCTTTTCAAGAATAATAGTGTATCATATTCTTGGGGTTATTTCTAAGAAATTCACTTTTATAATATAGGGTTTCTGTGACTCGTAGGTTTAGACTGAACTGGGATGTTCCCCCTGAAGGCCCACAGAAATGATAGTTCTGAATTCTTTCTTTTATAGTTCACATGTCCTACAGTACCCATTAATTAGTTCCCAACAAAATTTATTGGGCAGGTCCTTTATTTTGTGGGCTTCAGACCCTTAGGCACTACAGTGGCCAATGTCTAGAATATTACTGACCCCCAAGAAATTTGAAGTGTGTCTGGCTTAGTAAGATATGGTGGGGGTGTGACTTTAGAATTTATTAAATATTCTCCCCAATGATTCTCTCAATAAGAGTTGGTGGACGATATTGACAACATCTCTCCAAAAGACTCTTTTTCCAACCTTTACAACAGTTATCACATGAGTCATAGTATGACATTAACCCTACTGTTAGGTGATTGGCTGTTTACATTTGTGGTATTTAATTTAATTCGACAAATACTTTTTAGCCATCTGTAAAAATGAGGATAATAATAGCACCAACTTCTCAGAGCTGTTGGAAAGATCAAATGAAATTATATTTGTGAAGTGCTTTGCAAACCTTAAAGCACTATATGAATGCCAGGCATTATTAAGCAAAGCACTGTACTAAACTCCAGGGACATAAAGTGAAATAAGACACAACTACTGTTTTCCACCAGTTTCCAGCACAATAGAAGAACCAAAGATATCATTGGCTCTTCTTGACCACTCAGAAGAACATTAAAATAAATGCCTGATCTCATCAACAAACTTGAACTACCCTGACTTGAAAGCCTGGTAGCACCTGATAAACATGTATTTTTCTTTGATTATGGAGCAACTTCTCTGAATTCAGAATAAAAAACAAAAGCATGAAAAGTTATGAAATAATTGGCGGGTGTCCTTTCTAAGCCACTATCAATGATCTTTATAAAGTTATAGAGAATGGAAGAGGTACCTAGAGAAGAATCTAAAGAAGGGAAAATGTTCCAATTAGGAAAAAAAAAACTTTAATAAATGGACAATTCAGATTATAGACTGGTGAACTTGACTTTCATTCCTGGAAGAATTCTAGAATGTATAATTTTTAAAATGGCATGTGAGCATTTCAAAAGGAAAGAGATAATTAATTAAAGATCAGCTGCCTGAAGCAAGAATGATGTCATTTCCCTTTTTAGCAGATGACCAGCCTGATGGACCAAGAAGTACACTATATTTAGATGTTGGAAATAGAAATATTTCAGCAAATAATTTAACAGTGTTAATCATGGCATCCATATGATCAAACTGGAGAGACATGTGCCAGATGATAGTAGAGGAAGAAGGATTCAGGTCTGGTTGAATTACTGGACCCAGAAAGGAGTCATTAATGCAATGAAGTCATCTTGGTGTGTCTCAGCAAGTAGTGAGGGTGTGTTCCATGCTCTCTACATTTTTATTAATGACTTGATTTAGATACCTTAATAACCATTTAAATGTTTGTTTCCTTCCCTTCACCTAAGTGCCTCATGAGGATATTATGAAAGACTTTTCCAAATGCCTTGCTTTATCTATATATTTTGTATTTACAATATTTCTCTTATATATTCTATCTCATGACAAAAGATAATTAATTGAGATTATTTTGACATGACTATTTCTTAGTGAACCAACACTAGCTTCTTATAATCTTTGCCTCTCTCTATGAATGTTGAACTTTGATAGACCATATCTTTGGTAATCCTTTCTATACCTTTTCTTGGCATTAACCTCAAACTTCAAACACTTTACAAAATGCACATTTTATAGACTGATAATTAGAGTCCCCTCTATACCCAGAAAGAGATGGACACGTACATGGAGACAGCAAAGTGACCAAAATCATTTATTGAGTAACATTTTTTTTTCAAGTTATTTGGAGTCATCTGAAATAATCAGACATTTTGGGTACTTACAGAATGTAATGCTAGTATCCATGAAGGTTGTCTTTGACTCAATACATGAAATAATTTTATGATTCATTCAATTATTTGGCAAATGTTATTGAGCATCTACTATGTGCTAGGTACGCAGAGTCAGATAAAAGGGTGAATAAAGCATGGTTCTGTGCCCTGAAGACATTTACAATCTTGTGCAGGGAGGGGGGAGTTAGAAATATTCACAAAGTGAAGAAGCTACCACGTAGAATAGTAAATTTCCTTTCACTAACAATTTTCTCTTTTTTTGTCTTTATCAATTTGTTTGTTTGCTTTTAGTTTACAAGATTCAGTTCCATAATCCCTTGAGTTTAAATTTTTCTCTGCTTCTCTCTCCTCCCCCCCCCCTCATAGCGGCATGCAATCAAGTATAGGATCTGCAAATACTTTCATGTTAGACATTAGTCAGGTTATAAAAAAGGATTGTAATGGATGGAATGAACAATGGGAAAGAGGAAACAAAACCAAAAAGAAAAATAAAGAGAGAAAGTAGTTTGCTTCAATCTGCATTCAAACTCTGTTCTTTCCAGTTCTTTCTCTGAATGTAGACATCTCTCTCCATCATGAGTCTTTTGGAATTGTCTTATAACCCTGCATTGCTGAGAAGAGTCCAGTCCATCAAAGTTGGTGGTCACACATACACTGTGTCTGTAATTGTGTACAAATTTCTCCTGGTTGTACTCTTCTCACTCATCATCAGTTAGCATAAACCTCTCTTTCAAATTCTTTGCCACCACAAAAAGAGCTTATATAAATATTTTTGTACATATAGGTCTTCCTCCCATTTCTATGATCTCTTTGGGATACAACCCTAGAAGTGGTATTTCTGGGTCAAAGGGTTTGAAATTATTTATAGCCCTTTGGGCATAGTTTCAAATTGCTCTCCAGAATGGTTGAATCATTTCACAACTCCACCAACATTAGTGTTCCAGTTTTTCCACATCCTCTCCAGCATTTGTCATTTTCCTGTTTTGTCATCTTAGCCAATCTGACTGGTGAGATGTGGTACTTCAGAGTTGTTTTGATTTGCATTTCTCTGATCAATAGTGATTTAGAGCATTTTTTTCATATGCTTATAGATATCTTTAATTTTTTCCTTTGAAAACTTTCTGTTCATATCTTTTGACCATTTATCAATTGGGGAAAGACTTGTATTCTTATAGATTTGACTCAATTCTCTGTATATTTTAGAAATGAGGCCTTTATCAGAGACACTGGTTGTAAAAATTCTTTCCCAATATCCCACTTGCCTCTTAATCTTGGTTACATTGGCTTTGTTTGTATAGAAGCTTTTAAATTTAATGTAATCAAAATGATCCATTTTGCATTTTATAATGCTCTCTAATTCATGTTTGGACATAAAGTGTTCCCTTCTCCATAAATCTGACAGGTAAACTATTCCTTGCTTTCCCAGATTGCTTATGGTATCAGCCTTTATACCTAGATTATGCACCCATTTAGACTTGATTTGTGTATATGGTGTTAAATAATGGACTATGCCCAGTTTCTTGCCATACTATATTCCAGTTTTCCCAGCAATTTTTTGTCAAATAATGAATTTTTATCCCCAAAACTGGGGTCTTTGCATTTATAAAACAGTAGATTACCATAGTCATTGACTGCTGTGTCTTGTGTACCAATCTATTCCATTGATCCACTACTCTATTCCTCAGCCAGTATGAAGTAGTTTTTATGACTGCTGCTTTATAACACAGATTAAAATCTGGTATTGCTAGGCCATCTTACCTGGCATTTCCTTTCATTAATTCCCTTGATATTCTGGACCTTTTGTTCTTCCAAATGAATTTTGTTGCTATTTTTTCTAGCTCTATAAAGTTATTTTTTTTGGTAGAATGGTTGGTATGGCATTAAATATATAATTTAATTTAGGTTAAATTGTCATTTTTATTATATTAGCTCAATCCAGCCAAGAGCAATTGATGTTTTTCCAATTAGTTAGATCTGAGTTCATTTGTATGAAAAGTGTTTTGCAACTCTGTTCTTATAGGTCCTGGGTTTGTTTTGGCAGGTAGATTCCCAAATATTTTGTAATGGCTACAATAACTTTAAATGGGATTTCTCTTTCTATCTCTTGCTGTTGGCTTTTGTTAGCAATATATAGGAATGCCGAGGATTTATGTGGGTTTATTTTATATCCTGCAACTTTGCCAAATTTATTTATTGTCTCAAGTAGTTTATTTATTCTCTGGGATTCTCTAAGTATATCATCATATCATCTGCAAGGAGTTATAGCTTAGTCTCTTCTTTGCCTAATTTGATGCCTTTGATTTCTTTTTCTTCTTTAATTGCTACTGCTAATGTTTCCAGTACCATATTGAATAAGAGGGGTGATAGTGGACATCCTTGTTTCACCCCTGATCTTACTGGAAATGCTTCTACCTTATCCCCATTACATATAATACTTGCTGATGGTTTTAAATAGATGCTACCTATTATTTTATGGAAAACTCCATTTATTCCTATACTTTCTAGTGTTTTTAAAAGGAATGGATGCTGTATTTTGTCAAAAGCCTTTTCTGCATCTATTGAGGTAATCATATGGTTTCTGCTAGTATTGTTGTTGATATGATCAATTATACTGATGGTTTTCCTAATATGGAACCATCCTGGCATTCTGGAATAAATCCTATCTGATCAAAGTGTATTATTCTTGTGATAAATTGCTATAGTATTTTTGCTAATATTTATTTAAAATTTTTGCAGCTATATTCATGAGGGAAATTGGTCTATAGTTTTCTTTCTCCATTTTGTCTCTTCCTGATTTAGGTATCAGTACCATATTTGTGTCATAAAAAAGAATTTGGTAGGACTCCTTCTTCAATAATTTTCCCAAACAATTTGTAGAGTATTGGAATCAACTGTTCTTTAAATGTTTGGTAGAATTCGCTAGTAAATCCATCTGGCCCTGGAGATTTTTATCTAGGCAGTTCACTGATGGCTTGTTCGATTTATTTTTCTGAGATGGGATTATTTAAGGTATTTAATTCCTCTTCAGTTAATCTGGGCAATTTATATTTTTGTAAATATTCATCCATTTCACTGAGATTGTCAAATTTATATGCATACAATTGGGCAAAATAATTCCTAATTATTGTTTTAATTTCCTCTTCATTTACTCTTCATTCCTCCAATCATTCCTCTTCACACTTTTCATTTTTGATACTTGTAATTTGGTTTTCTTTTTTCTTTTTTTTTATCATATTGACTAAAGGTCTATCAATTTTATTGTTTTGTTTTGTTTTTATAAAACCAGCTCTTAGTTTTATTTATTAATTCAATCATTTTCTTATTTTAAATTTTATTAATCTCTCCTTTGGTTTTCATTATTTCTAATTTAATATTTAATTGGGGATTTTCAATTTGTTCTTTTTCTAGCTTTTCAATTACATGTCAAATTCATTGACTTCTCTTTTCTATAATTTATTCATGTATGAATTCAGGGATATAAAACTTCCCCTAAGAACTGCCTTTGCTGCATCCCACAAGTTTTGGTATGTTGTCTCATTATTGTCATTCTCTTGAATGAAGTTAGTGATTGTTTGTATAATTTCTTGTTTGACTCAATCATTCTTTAGAATTAAGTTATTTAGTTTCCAATTAGTTTTTAGTCTATTTTTCCATGGCCCTTTATTGTATAGAATTTTTATTGAATCATCATTTGACAGTGATGTATTTAATATTTCTGCCTTTCTGCACTGAATTGTGAGGTTTTTATACCCTAGCACATGGTCTATTTTTGTGTATGTGCCATGTACCACTGAGAAGAATTCCTTTTTATCCCATTCAGTTTTCTCCAGAGATCTATCATATCTAGCTTCTCTAAAATTCTATTCACCTCCTTAACTTCTTTCTTGTTTATTTTTAGGTGAGGTTTATCAGGTTCAGAAAGGGGGAGGTTGAGGTCCCCCACTAGTATAGTTTTGCTATATATTTCTTCCTCTAATTCTGTTAAGTTCTCCTCTAGGAATTGGGATGCTATACCACTTGGTGTATATATGTCAAGTAATGATATTGTTTCATTCTCAATGGTGCCTTTTAGAAGGATATAGTTTCCTTCTTTATCTCTTTTAATTATATCTATTTTTGCTTTTGCTTTATCTGAAATAAGGATTCCTATTCCTACTTTTTTTTACTTTAGCTGAAGCATAATATATTCTTCTCCAGCCTTTTACCTTTACCCTGTGCATATCCCGTTGTTTCAACTGTGTTTCTTGTAGACAACATATTGTAGTATTGTAGTTTTTAATCCATTCTGCTATCCACCTCTCTTTTATGGGAGAGTTCAACCCATTCACATTCACAGTTATGATTACTATCTATGTCTCTTTCCCTCTATGCTATTCCCTCCCCTGTTTGTGTTTTTGTTTCTTCCTTCTCCCTTCCCCTCCTTAAGAGTTTTCCTTTTGACTACCACCTCCCTCAGTATTCACTCCCTGTGACCTCCATTCTTTACCTACCCTTTCCCCTTACTACTATTTCCTTCCCTTCTAGCCACACCCCCCTTTTAATCTCCCCCTTACTTCTCCTAGGACACAATGGATTTTTATACTTATTGGAGTATGTTATTCCCTCTTTGACCCCAAACCAAGGAGAGTAAATTTCATACAGTGCTCCCTCCCTCCCTCCTTTCCCTCTATTATAATGAGTTTTTCTGTCTTTTCACATTAGAATCTTAAACTTGACTGATTATGTTGATCCCTCTTTGAGCCAGAACCAATGAGAATAAAGTTCATATGATATTCATCTCCCTCCCTCCTTCCCCTCTACTATAGTATGTTTTTATGCCACTTCATGTGGCATAATTTATCTTTTTCTGCCTCGTCCTTTCTTTTTCTCCCATTACAGTCCCTTTGAACCCCTTAAAAATGGTTTTTTAAATCATCAGATTAGTTCATTTATATCTGTGTATATCCCATTTAAATGTCATGATAATTATATAAATTTCAATATTGACAGGTATCAGCTTCTCATATAGGGATGTAAACAATTTGCTCTTATTGAGTCCCAAGTTATGTGCATGTGTGCATGTGTGTGCATATGTGTGTGTGTTTTCCTTTTTTTTTTTTAGCTTTTTATGTCTTTCTTGAGTCTTGTAATTGGAGATCAAATTTTCCATTGAGCTCTGGCTTTTTCATCAGGAAAGTCTGGAAGTCCCTTATTTAATTAAATGACCATCTCCTTGTCTGAAAGATTATGCTCAGTTTTGCCAGGTAGTCGATCCTTGGTTGCAGTCCTAGGTCTTTTACCTTATGAAATATCAAATTCCAATCCTTCTGATCTTTTAATGTAGAAGCTGGTAGGTCCTGTGTAATCCTTACTGTAGTTCCATGATATTTGAATTGTTTCTTTTTGGCTGCTTGAAGTATTTTCTCCTTAACTTTGTAATCCTGGAATTTGGCTCCTATATTTCTTGGAGTTTTCAATTTGGGATCTCTTTCAGGAGTCCAGTGAATTCTTTCAATAACTATTTTACCCTCTGATTCTAGGACTTAAGGACAGTTTTCTTTGACAATCTCTTGGAGGATGTTGTCCAGGCTGATTTTTTCATTGTGGCTTTCTGGCAGACCAATAATTCTTAGGTTATCTCTCCTGGATCAGTTCTCCAGGTCAGTTGTTTTTCCAGTGAGATGTTTTACACTTTCTTCTAATTTTTCAATCTTCATATTTTGTTTGACTGACTCTTGATGCATTATAGAGTCCTTAGCTTCAATTTGATGGATTCTAATTTTTAGTGAATTATTTTCCTCAGTTAGTTTTTGAAGTTCCTTTTTTAGGGAGGTATTTTCTCTGGTTAGATTTTGAACCTCCTCTTCCAGTTCACAAATTTTACTTTTTAGAGATTTGTTTTCTTCAGGGAGATTTTTCTTTCCAATTTGGTCGTTGTAGATTTAAATTTAACTCCTACCTCTCTAATTTGATTTTTTAAATCTTTATTGAGGTCCTCCATGAATGCTTTTTGGGGTTGAAACCAAAACATTTCCTTCTATGGTCTCAGGTGTGAGTAGAGAGTCCATGTTATCCTCTGTATTTAGTTGTTCTTGCTCGCTATAATAAGCTTGGATTGATTTTCTTGCTTTTCCCTTCTCAGCTTCCTTCTTTCCCATAGTGATTTCCTGATTTCTTAGGCTGGGAGCTAAGGGCCTGGTTGTTTGACTTTGTGTGCTGTAGCCTCTCGGTGTCTAGACTGAGGCCAAGGCCAGGATTCTCATTGTTTCCCCTAAGTGACTCTGAAGCTCACAGAGTAACCTGTGTTGGAGGGGTGGTCTGGCCACTTCAGATTTCTGCCTCTCTGCCCCTCAGCTCAGGCAGGCTCAGCAACTGGCGGCTGGCAATGCTGTTGTCTGCAGATTCCCCTGGTGGTGCTAAGACACACCTGGGATTGTGCTCTTGCTGGCTCCACCACCCTGGGCTTTGGGAGCTCCTGCTGGTCAGATGGGATGGGGCTTGTTGGGACCCCTGCCACCTTTCACTTCAGACTCCTTACTGCCTCAGTTACACCCTTTCTCGGTGACTCCTAAGCCTGAGGCTATTTCCACTATTTCAAGATTTTACTCTGCGTGGAATATTTATCTCTGGGTTTTCTGGGTCAGAGAGGGGGAATTGGAGCAGCTAGGGTTTACTCTGCTGTCTTGGATTCTGGAGATTCAGGTAGGTGGTTTTTATACTTCCAGGCTGTGGGCTGATAGCCCCAGGGAAACCTGCTGTCTCTGCTGTGAGCTGTGTGCTTTCTCTTACACAATTCCAATCGATCCTCTGTCCTGTGGCGAGATGGCTACAAACCGCTCTTGGGGTAATTGAGTCTGCTGACTGAGTCTCCTTCTTACTCTGCTGTAGTCCATGCTGATGAAGCCCCTGCATGTTCCATGCTCCCCTTGCCCAGACCTACATGGCCACTTTCCTGGACTGGGAATCTGCCATACTCCATATCCCAATGGTTTTTGTCACTTTAAAATCTGTTCAGATTCACTTTTTAAAGTTTAGTGATGGAATTCATGGAAGAGTTTAGAAAAGTTTCTGCTTCCATTCCTCCATCTTGGCTCCGCCGACTAACAATTTTCAAAGGCTGAATGACTGGCCATTCATCAAGGATATTGTGAAGGACATTCCTTGATTGAAGCAGTGTTTAGACAAGATGACTTCTAAGATCCTCTTTAATTGCAAGGTCCCATGGTTTTATGATTCTATGTAACTCAGATTATGTGGCTTTCTAACCTAACTGACTTTACCATCTGCCCTGCTGTACAGTCTTAAGCCTTGTCACATGTTCTCTGCCACTGGACCCTGAGGACCTAGGGACTTGTCATTCACCCTGCTTCTGAATCCAACTATATGTATCAAGTCCCCATAGTAGAATGTCAACTTCTTGATATGAGGGACTGTTTTGCTTTTCTATTTGTATCCCCAATACTTCACACACAGTAAGTACTTAAAAAAAAGTCTTTGCTGTGATCCCTAAGAGAATATCTATATTTTAAAGAAGTTGGCATTTGCAATAAATTTTGGCTAATTTTCCATCAGATGAGATTTAATCTTCCAATGTATTCCTTGCAGGTTCCACCTTCACTTTTCAGTAGCACCTAACTTAGTAATATGTCCCATGGCGTTATTTTTACCATTCAAGATCCTGTGTATGTGTATGTTCATGAAATGTGTCTGTTCAGGTGGCACATGGGACAGAGGGAGAAGGAGATGGAGAAGAAAATATAAAAGACATAATTGCCTTCCACATTGGTGGTTTGACTTTATCTAAGTCAGAGGTCTGAATCAACAACAGAAGAAATGGTGGCTCACATGGGCCTTACAGAACTTTATTAAAGGCCTGTGTGGGTGGGATCAAAGATTTAATCACTATCATTTTCAAAAACCTGTTTGGGGAGATACAATAACTGTTGTCCTATTGAATGGGCTCCATAAAGTAGAGTACACAAGGAACCAGATCTCTGCCATCTAGGCCATTTACACATTTAGATATTCTATCTGTCATTGTACTAATTCCTCAGGAAATCAAATAAGGTAACCACTCAATTACACTTTAATTGACTTATCCAGACACTCAAGAGGAGACAGAAGGGGATCACTGGTCTTAGGGGAATAGGCAAGCACAGCTTGTTCAGAAGTCATGTGATTCTATCTTCCATGAAAGTTTTAATATCTCTTCCTTTTTTAAAATTTTTAATTGATTTATTTTTAGTTTTCAACATTCATTTCCACAAGATTTTGAGATACAATTTTTTCTCTCCCCATCTTTCCCCTAGCCCCCACCCCAAAATAGCAAGCCTACTGAATACTGCTTCCCCCAATGTTCTCTTTTATATCCTTCCCCTTCACCTCCCTAACTTTCTAGTAGAGCAAGATGGGTTTCTATACCCCAGTACCTGTATATCTTATTTCACAGTTGCATGTAAAAAAACCAATCTTTAAACACTTGTTTTTAAAACTTTGAGTTCCAGATTTTTTCCCCTTTTTTCCTCCTCATCTACCCCACTGGGAAGATAAGCAATTCAATATAGATTTTATATGTGTAGTTACTCAAATCATTTCCATAGTAGCTATATTGTGAAAAATTAACTA
Organism: Petaurus breviceps papuanus; assembly: GCF_028583685.1. Taxonomy (NCBI): domain Eukaryota; kingdom Metazoa; phylum Chordata; class Mammalia; order Diprotodontia; family Petauridae; genus Petaurus; species Petaurus breviceps. The sequence goes on along the minus strand of NW_027185797.1, from coordinate 18,117,575 downwards.
TACTTCCCTCCATCCTATCCCACCCCTCACTTACTCTATTTTCTACTTTGACACTTTCCCTTTTCAAAAATGTTTTATTCTAATTACCCTGTCCCCCAATCTGCCCTCCCTTCTATCCTCCTTCCTCTTATCCCCTACCCTCCTATTATCCTGTAGGGTGAGATACCCAATTGAGTGTATATGTTATTCCCTCCTTAGGCCAAATTCGATGAGAATCAGGTTGTCCCATTCCCTTCACCTTCTTGCTTTTCCCCTCCATTGTAACAGTTTTTTTGCCTCTTTTATATGAGATAATTTACCCAGTCTATCCCTCCATTTCTCCTTCTCCCAATATATTCCTCTCTCACTATTTAATTTCATTTCTTAGATATCATCCCTTCACATTCAACACATCCTGTGCCTTCTGTCTATGTATACATGAACATACAAATGCCCACCCTCACATATATATTTATATACATATACATCCTCCTATACATACATATATGTATGTATACATATATAGATGTACATCTATATATGCATATATATTCCCTTCAGCTATCCTCATACTGAGAAAAGTCTTATGAATTACAATTATCATTTTTCCGTGTAGGAATGTAAATAGTTCAACTTTAATAAGTTCCTTATGATTGCTTTTCCCTGTTTACCTTATCATGATTCTCTTGCTTCTTGTATTTGAAAGTCAAATTTTCTGTTCAGCTCAGGTTTTTTCATCAAGAATGCTTGAAAGTCAGGGCAGCCAGGTGCTGCAGTGAGTAAGAACATCAGCCCTGGTGTTGGGAGACCCAGGATCAGTTCTGGCCTCAGAAACTCGGCACCCACACACACACACACACACACACAAATAACTGGCTGTGTAACCTTGAGCAAGTTACTTAACCCCAATTGCTTTAAAAAAAAGAATGCTTGAAAGTCCTCTATTTCATTGAATGACCATATTTTTCCCTGTAGCATTATACTGAGTTTTGCTGGGTAAGTGAGTCTTGGTTTTAATACTAGCTCCTTTGACCTCCAGAATATCATATTCCAAACCCTTCAGTCCCTTAATGTAGAAGCTGCTAGGTCTTGTGCTACCCTGATTGTGTTTCCACAATACTCAAATTGTTTTTTCCTGACTGCTTGCAGTATTTTCTCCTTGACCTGAGAACTCTGGAATTTGGCTATAATATTCCTAGGAGTTTTCTTTTGGGGACCTTTTTTCAAAATGTGTTCAGTGAATTCTTTCAATTTCTATTTTGCCCTCTGGTTTTAGAATATCAGGGCAATTTTGCTTGATAATTTCTTGAAAGATGGTGTCTAGACTCTTTTTTTGATCATGGCTTTCAGGTAGACAAATAATTTTTAGATTATCTCTCCTGGATCTATTTTCCAGGTCAGTGGTTTTTCCAATGAGATATTTCACATTGCCTTCTATATTTTCATTTGTTTGGATCTGTTTTACAGTATCTTGATTTCTCATAAAGTCATTAGCTTCCAATTGCTCCAATCTAATCTTGGAGAAGTTATTCTCTTCGGTGAGTTTTTGAAATTCTTTTTCCATCTGGCAAATTTGGCTTTGTAAAACATTCTTCTACTCATTGGCTTTTTGGTACTCTTTTCCCATTTGAGTTAATCTACTTTTAAGGTGTTATTTTCTTCATTGTTTTTCTGGGTCTCTTTTAGTAGGCTGTTGACTCACTTTTCATGATTTTCTCACATCATTCTCCTTTCTCTTCCCAATTTTTCCTCCACTTCTCTTACTTGATTTTCAAAATCTTTCTTGAGCTCCTCCATAGCCTGTAACCAGTTCACATTTTCCTTGGAGGCTTTTGATTTAGGAGTTCTGACTTTGTTGTTTTCCTCCTACTCCATGACTTGATCCTTTTTGTCCCCAAAAAAAGGATTCTATCATCTTTTTGTTCTTCCTGTGCTTGCTCATATTGGCAGCCATTTACTTGATTTTTGAGCTCTTTGCCATGGTAGAACTCTGCTTCCTGAAAGCAGAGAGCCATGTCCTAAATCACTGGGGTTTTTGAAGCTGCAGGAGCCATTAAAAGGGCATCCTCTCTATAGCCCCCACATGCTCTGGCTCACTGGTCATACACCCCAGGACCACCACCCAAGACTGCGATCCATATCCAAGCAGGTTAAAGCCAGAGTGATGACCCTCTGAATGGTCACTTGGTCCCCTTACAATCTTCAGGTCAGGAGCACTGGAAGCAGCCACCATGCCTCCCCCACTTCAAGCTCTGGGGGCAGCAGCTGGACTGCACTCCCCCTGTTCCCAACAAAATTCCACACTGACCTTTTACTTTGTCTTTGGCATTTGTGGATTGAGAAGTCTGGGAACCATTGCAGCTGCTGATGATTTAGTCTTGTGAAGTTTGCTCCAGCCACAGTTGCTGGTTGGGGCCACCCTGGGGCTAAAACCATGGCTCACTTGGTAATTCACTCAGTTCCCATCACACTGTGATGGACCCTTCCTGCCAGCCTGTCAGGCTTCCTTCAGTGGGAGATTTGTTTCTCTCTGTCACTTTGTGGGTTCTGTAGCCCTAAAGCTTGTTTAGAGTCCTTTTTTACATGTATTGGAGGATGTGGAAGCCAGAGCCCCATGGAAGTCCTCTTCCTACTCTTCCATATTGGCTCTGCCCCCTTTTATCTCTTTCAAAAGTGTTGATAAAGATGGATTAGCAGGTTTCAGGTTGATTTCTGTGTAGAGGTAGCCTTAACCTGAAATCACTTCTGGAGGCACTCTTCATTCCGCCCATAAGCTATTTTTTTGGTTTCCTTCTCATTCCTTTACCTCCTCTACATAGGGGGATGGGAAGCCAACTTCCCTATGAAGTCATACTCATGGTGGAGTAAAAAACCACCTATTATGTAAACAGGAATTGAGGGAAGTGAGGAAGATTTTTTTTATTAAGGGTATATTATGTGCTTGGTCTTGAAACATACAAAGATGAATATGACATATTTCATACCCCAGATTAGAAGCAATGCTTCTGATTGCCTCCCTCACCCATGTTAAAGAGAGTAAGCCTAGGACTGTTCTTAGATTCTGAAGGAAGGGCTCTTAAGTTAAGCACTGACTTCTCTTTTCTTCTATGGTATAATAGACACTACAGGATGCATCTGTTTTTGCTAAAAGTATGGTAAAGACACTAGTAAAGGGATTTGAGGAAAAGAGGAGATGATGGGGCATTCTATTATGGCTGAAGTAATAGAATTCGTATGCCATCCTCATTTATATGTAGGTAACTTAAACACATTGTTCTCCATGCCAAATATCATTGAAATGAGGCTGTAACCTCTCTATGGACAAGAACTATATCTACTCTTTATTTTGTATTATCTCTTCCCTTATCTTCTATCTCTATACCAAGCAGGACGATAATATGAAGTAATAACTGATTTTAAAAAAAGAACAACCCACAAACTTATTCAGACAAGAATAAATCCCATGTCTTACATCTCAAAGTTTCCTACTTGCTGTTCCTAATTTGAGGCCTTGTGCCTAGTAGATCCTCCCTTAATGTTTCTTAAATAAGTGCTATGTTGACATTCTTCAAAGGATTTGGGGAGTGCCTCTGCACCTGATCATCCTCAACGATACCATATCTTTACTCATTTAACAAATTTCCAAGTGCCTACTATGTACAAGATATTCACTCATCCCACACATGTCTACTCAGAGCTGGTGACTGTAGGATGGCAGTTTCACATAATGAGAATAATATGGCTGAATGGATAGGATGTAAGATATGGAGTCAGATGTGCTTAGTGATATGCATCTTGGCTACTTGCCCAGGCATCATGGTCAAGTCATTTAAGCTCTCAGACCCTGTCAAAAGTCAAAGCATTTTATTTTAAATGGCCCTCTCCAGACCTGAATTAAACCTTTTCTTAAATAATTGAGGAATAACAACTGATAAAATGACCATGTCTGAAAATATATGCAATATTCTGTTCCCATAATTCCCTAATTTTCTGACAAGAACTTTGTTTTCTATTCTCATGGACCAAGATTAGTTAGTAGACTTCCTCAGTGTTTGACTTCCTCTTAGCATTCTATTCATTTACATCATTTTCATCACTGTATACATTGTTTTCCTGGTTCTGATTATTTAACTTAAGCTTTCCTTTTTTTAAATTTATTTTTAGTGTTCAACATTCACTTCCATAAGATTATGAGTTCCAAATTTTTACCCCATCTCTCCCCTCCCCCAATCCCAAGACTATGTAATATGTAAATAAGAATTGGAACCAATGGGAGAAACCATGGAGAGAACAAATAGAATGCTTTGATCTGCATTCAGATTCCATAGTTCTTTTTCTGGATGTGAACAGCATTTTCCATCATGATTCTTTTGAATTTGTCTTAGATCCTTTCATTGCTAAGAAGAGATGTCTATCAAAATTAGTCATCACACAATGTGGTTGTTATTGTGTACAATGTTGTCCTGGTTCTGAACACATCACTCAGTATCGGTTCACATAAGTCTTTTCAGGTTTTTCTGAAATTCACCTGTTCATCATTTCTTATATCACAGTAGTATTCCATTACATTCATATACACCAACTTGATGGGCATCTCCTCAATTTCCAATTTGCTGCCACCACAAAAAGAGCTGCTATAAATATTTTTGTACATGTGGGTCCTTTTTCCATTTGTATGGTCTCTTTGGGATACAGACCTAGAAGTGGTATTGCTGTGTCAATGAGTATGAATAGTTGTACAGTCTTTTGGGCATAGTTCCAAATTGCTCTCAAGAATGGTTGGATTGATTCACGATTCCACCAACAACGCACTAGTATTCCAGTTTTCCCACATATACTCCATCAATTATCATTTTCCTGTTTTGTCATGTTAGCCAATCTGATAGGTATGATATGCTTTCCCATATTTCTTTAAATAACTCATGATATATTCACATAATTGCTTGATAGTATTCTATTTCATAGGAGCATAGATTTATATCCCCTTGATTCCTCATGGAATTTATGCATATGAACAACCCTTTGTTGAACATCTCCAACCTTAGCTCAGTTGCTCTTCAGCCTACAGACACATCTTCTGTCCCCAGAGCCATAGCCAAAGTCTTTTCTGTTCAAGAATTTTTGTCATTTTTTGTGTCCCTGGGTCATTCTGTTGTTATGAGGTCCTAGAATAGGATGCAAACAAAAGTACTGGGGGATAATGAGTTAAGTAGGCCTGAGTTCCTCAAACAGTCCCTATGATTGCATAATAAACATAACAGGTTGTGTCTAATTTACAAGTGAAATTTGGATGCATTGAACAAAGGAGTGTTGGGGGGGGGGGGCGCTCTCTCTCCTGCTCATTTGTGCATTGTTTTTACTTGAATCTCCATAGAATGGTCATAACCAAACTCCAATAAAGCATCATCTGCACCAAGTTTTGACCATCAGCCAGACACACTCAGGGAGGGAAACCTCCCACAGAATCAAAAATGAGATGTGAGCACAACTGTCTGCTTTTGTTTGTGGATTTCCTTATACTTCTGGGTTTTTAAGGGTCTTTTTGGCTGACTCAGCAGGGCTCATATGTTTACCCCCACTCCTCCTCCTCCAATTATCTTCTGGTAGCTGCCACGGCTGAAAGGATTTCACTTTATCCCCATAAAAAAAAGAAAGAAGGTAGAAAAAGTAAGCATCAGGTAAATAGACTTTGGCACCATATGCTTTTGACTTAGTCATGATGTATCACAGCTCTCTTTGCTGATAAAAATGTGGAAATGCTGAGCACACCCTGAAAGCAATAGCAAAGTAATTTAATACACAGTTGTGTATGATGAGGCACTCAGGTTGTACTAGGGAATTGAGATACTGAGTGTAACTGCTCTAGGCATTATGAAAGAAAAGACAATCAGGGATTCTCCAAGGAGAGATAGCCCTGGAGGGATAGAACTGGTAGATGGGCTCAGAACCTGATGGACTGAATGACTGAGTCAGAAGGAGGCTTGCCAAACCTCACCAAGGATGAGGCCAGAGCATCAACAGCAGGCTGGGACAGAGTAGGAAAGCAGCTGTAATAAAAATGGTCAGAGAATGAACTGATACAAATTTGTAAGAATAAGAGTCAGTATCAAATTGAGAAATTATCTAAGCATATGCTCAGGCAATTTTCTAAGGACAAAAAATCTAAGCTATCAACAGCCATGTAATCTAAAATACTAATAATGTGGAAAATGCAAATTCATATCTATCAGATTGTCAAATATGACAAAAAGGTAAATGGCAAATGATGGAGGTGCTGTGGGGAAACATCCATTTTAATACACTGTAGGTAGGAGCTGTGAATGAGTCCAGCCATTTTGAAAAGCCAGTTAGAACTGTGACCAAAAAGAGACCAAATTGTGTATACCCTTTGACCCAGTGATACCACTCCTTTGCCTATACCCCCAAAGAAAACAAAGAAAGAGAAAAAGGACTCCTGTGGACAAAAATATTTATATAAACTATTTTTATAGTGGCAAAGAAGTGGAAACCAAGGGTACATCTATCAGTTGGGGTCTGGCTAAACAAAATATGGCTTATGAATTTAACAGAATACTATTGTGCCAAAAGAAAATGGCAAAAGGGATAGAGTCAGACAAACCTGGGAAGACTTTTATGAATCAGTTCAGAGTAAAGTGAATAAGTCCAGAAGAACAACTTTTTACAATATCAATAACATTATAAAGATGAATAACTTTAAAAGACTTAAGAACTCTGATCAATGCAAATGATCAGCCATAATTCCAGAGAGCTGAAGGTAAAGGATAATATTCACCTTCTTACCCATCATTGATGAACTCAGGGTAAAAGTGTGGTGTGCATTTGTGAACATGTCTAATGTGGGAATTTATTTCACTAGACTATGCTAATGTGTTACGTGTTTTGCTTTTTTTGTTTTGCAATGGGGAAGTATTAACAAATACCCAACAAGTATTTAAATTTCTACTATGCATCAGGCACTCTACTAAGGGCTGGGAACACAAAGAATGCCAAAAGACAGTCCTTCCCTTCAAGAAGCTCACAGTCTAATAGGGGAAACGACATGAAAACAACTATGTACAAAGAAGTTGTAGAATGGATAAATTGGAGATAATCACAGAGGGAAAGTACTAGTATTAAGGGGCCTAGGGAAAGACTAGATCAGCTAAGTGGTTCAGTGCATAGAGTGCAGAGCTTGGAGTCAAGAAGAATCATCTTTCTGAGTTCAGATCTGACCTCTGGTACTGACTAGCTAGCTGTGTGACCCTGGGTAAGTCACTTAACCCTGTTTGCCTCAGTTTCCTCATATATAAAATGAACTGGAAAAGGAAATGGCAAGCCATTCCAGTACCTTTGCCAAGAAAAATCCAAATGGGGTTATGAAGAGTCAGACATGACTGAAAAAGACTGAACAATAACAAAGAGAAAGACTTCTTACAGAAGGTGGTAACTGGGTCTTGAAGGAAGCCATGGGAGCCAGAAGATAGGGTGGAGGAAGGGAAGAATCCTAAGGATAGCAAGAAGAAATGCCTAGCATCAGGAGATGATGTGTTATGTATGTGATACAGCAAGGAGGCCAATGGATGGTAGCATATGTTGGGGGGGGGGGGGTTAAAGGAATAAAGTATAAGAAGACTGGGTTGGATTATGAAGGACTTTAAAGAATTTCCTCATTGATCCCAGGAGTAACAAGGAGCCACTGGAGTTTATTAAATGGGTGGTTGGGGGGGAGGGGAAGAGGTTGACATGGCCAGACCTGAGCTTTAGATCATTTTGATAGCGAAATAGAGAATGGTCTGCAGTAGGTTATAAATGCTCATTAGCTGAAAATTTTAAAAAATATGTTTGTGTTAAAATAATAAAAATTACTAGATGCAGAAAAATGCTGAAATTGGAGTCCAAAGCCCTGGGTTTAAATTCTAGCTCTTCTGCTCCTTACCTGTATGACCATCAGTGAGTCTCTGAACCTTGCTGAACCTCATTTTCTTCACCTGTAAAAGAAAAGAGTTGAACTAGATGACCTCCAAGGTTCCCATCAGCTCTACCTAGACCTATGATCCTGTGACCAGTGCTTTGGGGAATCCATTGACAAAGAGAAACTGCCAGTACCCTGTCCTGCCCATATTCTGACTTCCTCATCTTATAGGGACAGTGTGTCATAATGAATAGAGAGCTAGCCTTGGAGTAGGAAAGAGCTGAGTTCAGGTTCCATCTCTAACATATACTGGCTATATGACCAAATCGCACCTTCAAAAGACCTTTCTTGGTCCCACTCATCCCCCATTTCCCTTAGGTTAACTTTAGTTTCACTATATATATATATATCATATATGTACCTAGTTATTTACATTTTGTCTTACCCATTACAATGTGAACTCCTTGGAGGCAAGACTGTTTAGACAAAAACAGCCAATTCTTTGTCTCCCCAAAACAGGAACTCTTAATCTGGGCTTGTGAACTCTAAAAAAAAAAATAAAGATATTTCAATATGATTGGTTTCCTTTGCAATCTTAGATTTTTTTTGTATTTTAAAAGTATTATCTACACTGCTATGTCTATATCCCAAAGACATCCAAAAAAGGGAAAAGGGCTTATTTGTACAAAAATATTTATAGCAACTCTTTTTGCAGTGGCAAAGAATTGGAAATTAAGGGGATTGCCTATCAATTGGGAAAAGGCTGAACAAGTTGTAGTAAATCATGGAAATAGAATGTTATTGAGCCATGAGAAATGACAAGTAGGATGGTTTCAGAAAAAACTATTAAGACTTATGTGAATTGATGCATAGTGAAGTGAACAGAACCAAGAGAACACTGTAGACAGTAACAGCAATACTGTTCAATGGAGAACTGTGAATGATTTAGCTATTCTCAGCAACACAATGATACAAAAAAATCCCAAAGGACTAATGATGAAGCATATTATCTGCCTACAGAGGAAGAACTGATATTGTTTGAATATAGACTGAAACATGCTGTTTTTCACTTTCTTTTATTTTTTTCTTTTTTTGAGTCTTTTTGTATATAATGACTAATATGGAAATGTTTTACATAATTGCACTTTTATAACATATCTGATTTCTTACCATCTCAGAGAGGGGAGAGGAGAGAGAGAGGGAGGGAGGGAGGGCTAGAAGTTGTAGCTCGAAATTTTTTTTTTAAGTTTTAAAACTGCTTTTTAATGTATACATATATGTATATATACACAAACACTTACACATGCAATATATATACATATACATGCACATGTACATATACATATATTTATACATATACATATACACATATTAAAGTGTTGCCCTGAGGAGTCCATGTACAAAAATATTCCTGACCCAGAAATTCTCAACAGTGCCCACCATACAATAAGAACTTCATAAATGCTTCTTTGATTGACTGATATAACTTCTCAATGCCTCCAAGCAAATCTCTAAAACTATGGATTCCAGAATTATTGTTAATCTACCTTAGTGGAGGGTGTTTCCTCATGGGAATTTCCTACACTGATGATGTCATAGGTTTGCACTGAGGAAAAAATAATCTTATAGAGTCAAATTCTGCCTCAGATATTGACTAGCTACATGACCCCACTAAATCACTTAACCTCTCTGGACCTCAGTTTCCTTATCTGTAAAATGGGAACGAGAGAAACTAGATAGTACAAGAGACAAGTACAGATGTCTCGAGAATTATAGTGCAGATCATCAAAAAGTATATTTAATAGCTCATGTTTAGCAGGGACTGGATAGCATATATACTTACTAAACTAATCTTTAGCAAAAGTTTTTCAGGATGAAAAAAGTCTTTGCATCTCATGTATGGAATATATTAGGAATTGTTTTGAATTTATATGAATATGAGTCATTCTTCAATTGATATATAGTCCAAAGATATGAACAGGTAGTTCTTTAAAGAAGAAATCCAAGTTGTCAATAGCCACATGGGGAAAAAATGATCCAAATCACTATTAGAAACATACAAACTAAAACAGCTCTGCCAATCCAATGGGTATAAAGTGGAGCCTCAAAGAAAATAGAAAGAGAAAAAATTATCATTGTTAGAGGGGCTGGGATAAAGCATTGTGGTAGAGCTACAGTCCAGTCATTCTGAAAAGCAATTTGGAACTATGCCTTCCAAGTCACTAAAGTATGCATACTTGGAGTCAGGGAAACCTGGAATCAGAACCTGGAGTCAACCCAGTAATACTACTACAAGGTCTATACCCCAAAGAGATTAAAGAAACAGGAAAATAACCTAAATATACAAAAATATTTGTATCAGCTCTTTTATGGTGTGAAAGAATTGGAAGCCAAGAGGACACCTATTAATTGAGAAATGGATGAACAAATTATGGTAATAGAATGTATGAATGATGAAATACTGTTGTGCTGTAAGAAATGAAGGAAGCAGTTTCAAGAGAAACATGGGAAGACAAGTGAACTGATGAAGAATGAAGTGAGAAGACTCATGAAAAGACTTTATACAAAGACAACATTGTAAAAACACACAACTTTGGAAGACTTGGGAACTCTGATCAATGCAATAACCAGCCAGAAGTCCAGAGGACTGGTGATAAACAGTGCTACTCACTTTCCTATAGAGAGCTGATAGACTTAAGGTGCAGAAAGAGACATACATCTTGCTGGATATAGCCAACATGGGAATATATTTTGATTGAAAATGCATATTTGTTACAAGGGAAGAAAATCAATAGCAAATGAGGATGAAGAATAAAAGTAAGGAAATTCTATTCCTATTAAAACAACTCCATTTTGCCCTAAGAAACAAGTTATTGATGTTGTAAAATAGGGAATGGATAAAAGAACAGATAGTGATGCCAGTACCATTTCTTACAGCAATAACTGTAATTCAGAGTACCAGAGTCCACAATATACCTCAGCCAACAAACAAATGCTCTCCTTGCCAAGAGAAGAGATGGGATATCCAAAAGCAATATGGATTTAGAAAACGAAATCACTTGCAAAGTGGTAAGATGGAAGACAGGGAAAGATAGAGTATTTCCTCACAAAACAGTAAGGAGTGGTATGGTGGAAAGTGATCTTACAGAAAACTTGAGTTAAGACTCAACTAAGTCAGGTTATCTCACAAGCATCTACGTATGAAAGTGGAACATGGATTAAATGAGATTATATATGTAAAGCACTTAGAACTGTGCCTGTCACATAGTAGGTTCTATATAATTATTATATCATCATTATAATTATTATTATGTATGCCAAATAGAAACTAAAAGAACATATTTCCCAGCATTTCTATAATCATCTATTCTGATCATTACAAACAGGGGAGCCAAAACAGTTTGCTCTAACACCTTCTAAACTAACTACCCAATGTGATATGTAAGGAAGGAATTGTGGATCTGTGGATCAAAAGGACCCCAAAAGTAGCATAACCCCTTCATTTTACAGATTAGGAAACTGGGTCCACAAAAGTGAGTGACTTATTTAAAGTTACAAAATTAAAAAGTAATAGAACTGGCCAGAATTCAAACTTGGGTTTTCTGACTCCAAATTCAGCACTCTCTCCACTTTATGAAAGAAAAAAAAATCATACTTAAAAAAATGAAGTCAGTATAAGTAGCCAGAATGATCCAAGTATACAGAGAAGAAAACCATACTAAAAACAACATGATTTTGAAAACATTGAGAAATCATTTTAACATATCAAAATTGGGAGAAGAAAATCACCAGCAATAGCATCATTAAAGTACATGCCTGGAACTACCAAGGCAGTCCTACTTTCTCTATAAGAAAAGAAGACAGTGTTCAGTACATGGTAGGTGTTTAATAAATACTAATTGATTGCATTTCACTTAAAATATGCATGACAATGCTCTATACATGTACTAAATATACCCTTGATGGAAATAAAAAGCCAGATCTCCCAGAGACATTTTAAGCTTAACACATTCAAAACAGCATTCATTATCTTTCCCTCTAAACTCACCTTTCCAACACATTTATCTGTTTCTGTTGAGGACACCACCATTCTTCTTTCAACAGACTCACAACCTTGGCATCATCCTCAATCTGTCCCTCTTCTTTTTCCTCCTTTCCATCCAGTCACTTGTCAAGTCTTGTTATTCTACCTTTACATCTGTTGCACTGATCCCCTTCTTTCTACCCTCGTTCAGAACTTCATGATCTCTTGTTTGGGTAATTCTAAACATTCTTTTAATCAGAGGTTCTTAACTTATTTGTGTCATGGACCCACCCTTTTGGTATCCCAGTGAAGCTTCATGCTACTATGGTGTGTTGCCTACATTCATAATTGAGAAAAATGATGAATTTCAATTAAAAGTATAATATTTTCCCCATTCAAGTTCACCAATCCCCTGAAATCAATACCCAGACCTCTTATGTATCCATAGACCCCAAGTTAAGAACCTCTGCCCCAAGTGGACTCTCAGGTTCCAGTTTCTCCCCTCTCCAATTCGAGTTCCAAACAGGTGGCAAAATACTCTTTCCTAAAACACCAATCTGTTCCTATCACTTCCCTATCCAAGAAATTCCAGGGGTTCTCTATTATCTCTCAGATAAAATGCAAGCTTGGCAAATAAAGCCCTGCCTGTCTTGACTTGTTTTATATTTGCCCTTTTCCCTCTATATTTCATGTAACATCCAAGCTTAATATCCCATCCTCAACCTCACTATCTTTGCCCAAGCTTTCTCCCAAACCTGGAATCAGTAGCTAGTATTTACTTTGAAAAGCACTTTACTTATATTATCTCAATTGATTCTCACAAGAACTCCATGAGATAGGTGCTATTATTATCTCCATTTTATACTTGAGGAAACTGAAGCAGATAGGACTAAGTGCCTTGCCCTGGGAGATGCATCTATTAAGTCTGAGGCAGAATTGGAACTCAGGTCTTGTTGACTTGAGACCAGCACTCTGTCCATGCATTTAGGTGTCCCAGGAAATGCCTCATCTCCTTATATACCTTGAAGAGTTCCCAGTTTTCTTTAAGGCTCAACTCAAGTCCCACCTTCCTGAAGAAGTCTTTCCTCATTCCCCTAGTTTTCAGTGTTCTCTTCATCTTCAAATGATCATGTATACACTTACCCATTTTCATTTTCACAATATAAGGTCACTGATGGCAGAGACTCTTCTATTTTTAATTTCTCTCCTGTGCCTTGCACACAGCAGGTACATACTAAATGTTTTATGGTTTGGAATTTACCACATGATCCACAAAACTAAGATCCTTCTACACTTCTGCTAATGTCTGATGGTCTCCATCTCTCCCTCTCTGTCTCCTCATGATCCAGTGATGGGCCTTTTCCCCCAAATTCCTAGTCACGACATAGCCAGTGTATCTAAGCCGTGCTTTCTCTCTGCTTAGCTGCTTTCTTCAAATAGAGTCTTCTTATCTTCAACCTCAGGGCCGTCTTCCCCTTAGCAATACCTTATAAAAATGTATTACCTTTTCCTTCCCAGTTCCATCATGTTAATCCTCTTTATACCTTCTCCCATTTCTATCTGGATGTCCCTCTCCCTCAGTCAGAATCCTCTTTTCTGTTCCTGAAGTCAAGTGTGTCTACTTTTTGTCTCCTTTCTTTTAAAACCTACTGCTTTCAAGAGTTTATGACGTTTATTTTGGCCTCACTTGATTCAATTCAACAAGCACTTAAGAATCTCCCATGGACAAAGCAAGCTTCTGTGTGCCCTCCCAAGAACTATGATTGGTGGCCATTGACAAGAAAGCAAGGAGGGAAGGAAGCATTGGATTAGTAAGAAGAGTTTAATTATCTGCAACTATTATTTTAAAAAGGCAAACACTGGCAAGCATTTCACATAGGCTGGACAGTAATGGATGGAAAGGCTGTGATCTGGGTCACTACTGAGATTACCTACATTGATGAAATCAGAGTCATGGAACTAAGAGAATTCTTTGAATTTCTATGGTGTCTTCCTTCCAAGCCATACAAAGTACTCAAGGAATATTGTCAGATTTTTATCTGACACTGTTTTTTGCTTGCTAAAACCACAAGCAAATGTGGTCTCATTTTATAGATAAGAAAGCGAATGCTCAAGGTCACTGAGAGTCATTGATAATAAAAATGCTAGATATTGACAGTCATTGTTAGATCACCAGTTTTTTTTTCTATCAAGAGATTTATCTACTTTTACAAATAGTCTTAAGTTGTCAGCAAAACCTATGCCCTGCTTTGTGCTTTTTTATGGTGCAGTCAAAGTATAGGATGGATTCAACAATAATGAACATTATGGAGGTCATATATGGGGCAGCTAGGTAGTCCAGTGGCTAGACCTCTGGTCCTGGAGTCAGAAAGACCTGAATTCAAATCCAGCCTCAGACACTTACTAGCTGTGTGACCCTGAGTAAGTAATTTAACCTTTTTGCCTCAGTTTCCTCATCTTTAAAAGGAGTTGGAGTATCTTGACTCTAGTATCTTGACCAAGAAAACCCCAGATGAGGCCATGGAGAGCTGGACATGACTGAGAGGGTTCAACAATAAAGGACATATATGGAAGTAGAATCACCAACCGTATTGTTGTTTTGTGCTGAGTTCATCTCAAGAAACTCATAGAGACAAAAATGGAATACCTGAGTTGCTTTCAGGGAAGCAGCTAAGGAATTAATGTGAATGATGTCAGCTTATGAGAGTTTTATAGGAGGGAGTGGAGCATGATGGGAAAAGCAACCACTTTGGATTATGAAAGCCAGAGTTCAAACCCTACTTGTGTCACTTAGTCTCTGTGCGATTTTGGGCAAAGACCTTTGATACCTCTGGGCCTCTCTCTCCTTATCTAGAAAAAGGGGAGATCAGAGGTTAGAAGAGAGCAGAACTTCTAAATTTGGGGTCCATACTGAGACTACAAGGGGTCTGTGAACTTGGAGGAGGAAAAGTATATCTTTCTATAAGTTTAAGTAACTTTTAATCAAAATTTATCCTTCCCTTCAGTTATTTAAAAATCACAATTCTGAGAAGGAATCTATAGGCTTCAATAGATTTGTCAAAGAGATCTAAGACACAAAAAACCTTAAGCCCTGAACTAGAGGACCTCTGATATTCCTTCCAGTTTGAAATCTATGATTCTCTGAACCTTCTCTCCCTTACCAGGTCCTGAGAGCTTTCAGAGTAGATGAAAGGACAGAAGAAACTGCCCCCCCCAAAAAAAAGGACTAGCAGTAGATTATACAAAAAATGGTTATGGTCAACAGGATGTTCTGGGAGTTTGTTTCTCATTTAAACTGCTGCCTAAAGAACATCTTCCAGCCAAACCATAGGGTTTCTTTCTTCTTCTATGAATGCATTTTGTCTCAGGAAATTCATGAACAAAGCCTGATTGAAATACCTCTTGGTCTCGAAGTCCTTAAATTTAATGTTGGAAAAGTTAAGTGATGGAAAGCATGAAAAGAAAGTCAGAAGACCCTAAAGGGAAATATGGAGGAAGATTTTAGGTACACAGAAAATGGGGGTTGGTGGTCTATCATTACTGGATGTTTAAAGAATGGGCATATAGATCTCTTCTTCCTCATGGCCAGTGAAATTGTCCAAGGTCTTCTCAATTGATGATCTATTAGTTTAATCTCACAAGTAAAGGCATTTTTAGCTCCTGACTGGTTCTGTAACCAACATTGTTATTGTCATTCTTTATGACCCATTTCCCTCCTACTCACTCATTTTTTTCCAAATAAGTTGACTGAACAGACTCCAATTCAGCACCAGCCCTGATGTTCCCCACTGTGCCTGGCTCATCAGGTTTGGATGATAAGATCAGCAGCCCTCTGTTGTCTCTTCAGCTCATCAGGACAGGTTACATCATCCAGAAAACCTTCCCCCAGAAAAACAACGTCTGTACTCCCCTCCAGTGGCAGACCCCTGAATAACAGCACAGAAGAGACATTGTACAAGCTCACTTTGGAGAATCCTAGGAACCTCATTCAGCACCTAAGACAGCACCTGAACAACCCCTCACCCCATGGGCTTTCTAGCTTCTTCTAGTTCTCTTGCTTAGATACAGATGAGGGAAAAAAAATACACATTTTTAGAGCCTCAGGTACTAGCTAGGTAAACAAAAACAAAGTGGGGAAAGATAAGCATACCACAGGGACTATTTTAAAGACAGGAAGGTGGTCTCAGTCTTCCACATTTCCTATATGGGATATAGTCCATCTTTCTATCTCATTCAGTCAGGCAAGTGGTATTAATCAAGCACTGACTATATGCCATTTGCTGTGCTAAGTATTGGGGATGCAAAGAAATGGGGGGGGGAAAGTCCCTGCCCTCAAGGAGGGCATTCTACTGAGTGAATTTTATTATCACTAGACTGGGCTTAGAGAGAGGTAATCAAGGGAACTCTCCATCTCTCTACCTCCAGTCCACCCAATCATCTCTCTCCTCTGTCATACCAATAGCCAAAATCCCTGCTCTTTTCTGAAAGGTTGACTTCTTGCCTCATTCAATTCAACAAATACTCAAGTATTTCCTGTGTACAAAGCAACCTCTGTGTGCCCTCCCCCCTTCTCCATCAGGCTCCCAAGGACTCTATGGTTAGCAGCTACAAACAAGGGAGCAAGAAGGGAAGGAGGTTCAGTGATAGAAAAAGAGCTTAATACTATAATATTTAGTCATTGCATTCTCCCTAACCCTCCCCTACCTAGACATTGCTGCCGTCCTGTTCTCACAACCCCAGAGATGTCCTTTGCCTTTGTTTTAGCTCATTTCTACAGTTATTAGCAAAGGTGACAGAACTCTTGTGGTAGTGGACTCATCTGGACTCCTGGCTTCTGAGACAAAGAAACTAGGCTAGACTGATCCATGGGGGTGGATAGGTAATCATCACCTCTCAGGCAGTTATTGGAAATCCACAGTGAAGGTTCCGGTGGGGATGGTGGTGGGGGTGGGACCAGTAAGCATGAAGAATATGATAGAATAATTTCTAGGTAAGAGGGCCATGTAGGAGGAATTTGGTAAGAGATAATGAGCAGGAAGACATTCAGACTCTATGAGGAAAGTCTGACAATGGTAGCTGTCCTAGGATTCAGGTAGAACATACCAGAGAGCCCTGATGGAAAGTAATTGGAAGGCATTCATGGGAAGTGGACAAAGGGACAAGACTCCAGACTTCAGGGCATCTGGGTTAATAGACAGCATGTTATAGTAGAAAGAGATCTGGACTAGGAATCAAGAAACTGGGGTCATTCAGTCAACAAGAATTTATTAAGCACTTAGTACATGTCATTCTCTGCCCTAATTGCTAGGGAACAAAGAAAGGGAAAAAATTTCTGGTTTCAAAAGCACAAATTCTAATGAAAGGAGATAACATATTAATAACTAAGTATATACAAGATAGGTACAGTGTAGATGGAAAATAATCTAAGATTGGAAGGTATTAGCAGCTTGAAGAACTCAGCAAAGATCTCCTGAGGGAGGTAAGAGTTGAACTGAGTCTTGAAGGAAATCAAGAAATCCTCCTTTCTCTAAGAAGACATCAAGGGGATAATGCACTGACTGTGCCTGAACTGTATTTAAGTGGGACAGAGTTGCACAAAGTCATCAGTCTCACTCTTTCTTCCAGAGTCATTGGAGTCCAGCACCAAGACAAAAGTCAAGACTGAGGATGGCCAGGGATGCAGTGGGCGACTTTGGTGTCTTTATTGTCTGTCCAAGTTCTCAATGTTGCACAACACCTGCTTCAGTCACCTTCATGGCTGTTGGAACAAGTTGTTCTCATCCACCCATTTCTCCAGGGGAGGTCTTCAAATGCTTGGAGTAGACATGGACTTTTTAAACTTTAAAGCACTATATAAACTATAGTTGTGTAGCAGCAGTGGTAGTAGTAATGATTGTGGTAGTGGTGGTGACGATGTAGTAGATGACCTCAGCTCTGGAAGCTAGATGGCTGCAGTAAGTAGACAGAAGACTTGTTGATCATTACCATAGGCAGGCAAAATCCTTGATGAAAGTGGAAGATGATGGTACCAAATGAATAAATTATGCCAGATAAGGCACTACAGGTGCATTTCTCCCAACAGGTTTCATTTAGGATTGAGGTAGAACTGAGGAAGATAAGCCTCAAGGGAAATTGATGAAGAACCAAGAGAGGAAAGTCAGTGAGTAGGGATTCTCCATCCTCTGCCTCATCTAGTTATTCAGGTAGCAATCATCCCATGCTACTTGAAGGTATGGGGACACCAGAAATGGGCTAAGGAGCAGAAATTAGTAAGGCTAGGAAGAAGGGGAGGAAGATGTAGAAAGCTCAAGGTAAGGAGATTCTTTCTGGGTTATTGAACCATTTATGCAAAATGCTTTCAATACTACATGACCAGGAGTCTCCAAGGCATCCCATGTGAGGGCTAGGATTTGTACCCAGATCCTCTGACTTTGAATCTGCAGTTCTCTCTGCTTTATCACTCAGCCTTTCAGAGAATCATGGGATTTAGGGTTGGTTGAGACCTTCCTGATTTTCTGTTTTCAAGACTTATTCACAGACAAGGAAAAGGGGACAATCCAATGACTTGGTAGTAAATAGGAGAGTTTGGATTTGAGATCAGGCCCTCTTGCCTGAGAGGCAGCATAAGACAGTGAACTTGGAGCTATCCCTAGAATCAGGAAGATCTGGGTTCAAGTTCTATTTATGACACATTCTGACTGTGTGACCCTGAATAAGTCATTTAATTTCTTAGTGCCCTAGGCAATACTCTAAGACTATTTGGTGCAGATCAGAAGAAGGAATTTCCTCATCATTTCCTATGTGAATAAAATGGAATATCCAATCCCTACTTTTAATTATTAGCTATTACTAATTTTTTCATAGGAGAACTCTTCCAGGTAGTGATATGTATGTATGTATGTATGTATGTATGTATGTATGTATGTATGTATGTATATCCCTAAGATGGGTGGGACGAGGGGAAAGATGGGGAATCCATGAGATTCTACTCAGATCTCCTCACCCCTTCAGGATAGCCCTTTCTGCCACATTAGGGATGACGGTGATTAAAAAATGGGCCAAGAATGTCCAAGGGAGAAAATTACACATTCACACATATTGCTCTGACTGCATTTCTGTCACTTCTTTACCAGGCTCTGGGGCTATGCTACTAAAATAAGCTTTCTGATTGTATTTCTCACCCCTATTTCAAGGTGTCAGTCTAGTCCTGAAGGTCATTCCAGCTGTAATAAATGCAGCCCTAATGACTATTGATTGGGGATGCCCAGCCCTCCATTCACCTGTCAGCTTTGTCTGGAGAGTTGGAAATAATCAATAGCACATGGAGGGAGAGTGGGGGAGTGGCAGCAGCAGCAGCTTGTAACTGAAGGAGGTGAGCAGAGTGCTAAAATTGAGAGACACAACCCTGATTTATGACTAAGACCCACCTGACTTTGACATTCTATATCAAATCCCTCCTTTTGTGAAACAAAAAGAGAGAGGAGGGTTCCCTTCCATTTTGCACTTGTAGCATATCCAGATGTACTTGAAACCGATAATACAATAACCACTGTCTGAATCTTTCAAAGGCAGGCATTTTCTCAGTTCTCTTTAGGATGCTCTATCATCTATAATCACATAATATAATTATTTAGTACAATAATTCTACCTACCAAATGGAGCTGAGAAGGGCTGGAGGGTCAGAGAGGGTTGTGATGGTTTTTCCAGGATGCCTTGGAAAAGGGAATGACAGTATGGTGGAAAATGTAGCTTTCCATTGCTAACAAGGTAGAACAGTATCTTCTCAATTGAAAACTGGCCTAACCCTCAAAAAAAGATGGAGAAAGGCATCCAATGTTTTTTTCAGATTTTGTGTTGACCTTGAAATGTCAAAGCCCTGACTTTACCTCCAGGGTAGCTGAAGAGCAGTTAATAGAGATTATTACTGAAGAAAAAATAACTACATCTAACCTAAAGAGACCGGAAGCAGTGAAGGCTAGAGGTGGAAATCCACATGGAACTTTGACTAATTTCCTTTTCTGGTATGCAGAGCAATGACTGTCCCTTATTTTTTTTTTTACCTCTGGCTCCCAGCCAGAGGGTACCTTTCTCTGATACATTCTTTGTTCTTAATTTAGAACTGGTAAGCCAAGTGAACTCAAATCAATGAAGTACCTGGTCCAAAGGTACCAATCTGTAATCTAATGCCTTTCTACTTGAAGAATCTCTTGTATATCTTTATGTTTTCAACTGCATTTCATAGAAGTCCTTGTTGATTGATTTACATTTGTATAGAGTCAAAAATGTTTAAAATTTAAAATTTAAAAAAAGGCCCAGAATCTAAGTGCTGACAAATTCTCCATGAAAAATTCACCTTCCCTTTAAAGGAAAAGTGTACCTGTTTTACTGAGACATCCTACCCAACACAATACCTTCCCTAAGCTATTGACTTCAAGAATATCAAAACATTGGAGCAGCTAGGTGGCGCAGTGAGTAAAGCGTTGACCCCAGAGTCAGGAGGACCTGAGTTTGGTTCTAGCCTCAGACATTTAACACCCACACACAAAAAAACTAGCCATGTAACCTTGGGCAAGTTACTTAACCCCAATTGCCCTCCAAAAGGCAAAAAAAAAAAAAAGAATATCAAAATGTCTGGCTGAAAAGGGAATATCTTCCTTGAGCAGCGTTCATAACATAATACAATCAAGATACCTTTATTAAACTTTCCTCTAAGATATTAGATCCAGGGATTTCCCCTATAGCCATCACCACTTCTCTTGGAAGCCAGGAGGAATAAAAGTTGTTGTTTCTGCCTTATAGAGGTAAAGAACTGAGTTAGAGGTGAAAATAGATCATCTAAAAATAAAAGAATCTTAGCAAAATCTTAGAGATCATCTAGCCTGTAATCTCCCACCCAAGGCAGGACTCTTCTATATATAAATTCATCTAGCTCTGCGTGAATGCTTGCAGTGAAGGGAAATTCATTACTATGCAAGAACATTGGTTTTGTTGATGGATAGCTCTAAGTGTCAGAAGGTTCTTCCTTACATTGAGCTCTTTGTAGTTTTTACCCTTGGTCTTGAGTTTGATCATTTTCCCCCTTAAACAACACAGAATAAATCTATTCCTTCTTCCATAGGCCAGTTCTTCACACACACACACACACACACACATATATATATGTGTGTGTGTGTGTGTGTGTGTGTGTGTGTGTGTGTGTGTATAGCTCCCATGTTCTGTTTTTTTTTTACCTCAAGTTAAATAATTCCATTTCCCTCAATTCTTCAAATGACATGGTCACTTTACTCAGTCAGTTAATAAATATTTAATAAATATTTATTAAGTGTACTATGTACAATGCATGGCGCTAACCCTGTACATACAAAAAGAGTCAGGGCAGTCCATTCTCTCAAGGAACTTATAAGGGGAGACAATGAGAAAACACATGTGTACAAATAATCTATGTGTGGGATAAATATGAAGTAATTAACAGAGTGAAGGCACTAGAATTAAGAAGAGTTGGAAAAAGACTTCCTATAGAAGATGGGATTTTAGATGGGACTAAAGGAAGACTAAAGTAAGCCAGGGAAGTCAGAGATGAAGATAGCAAACATTCAAGTTATAGGGAACAGTCAAAGAAAATTAGATTACAAATGGAGGTAGGAACTAGTCTTCACATCATCGTCATTGTTATTTAATCATTGTCAGTCAAATCCAAATCTTTGTGACCCTTTTTGGAGTTTTCTTGGCAATGATATTGCAGTGGTTTGCCATTTCCTTTTCCAGCTCATTTTACAAATAAGGAAACCAAGGCAATCAGCATTAAGTGACTTGCCCAGGATCACACAGCTAATAAGTGTCTGAGGTCATATTTGAACTTAGGTCTTCCTGACTCCAGGCCTGGCATTCTACCCAGTAGGCCACTGTCCATAGAGACTATGTACCAATGATAAGAGACAATGGGAATTGCCAGAGAAGGAAACTCACTCTACCCATGAAAGCACAGGATGCTTCCAAAGTCTTATTGCTACATTAAGATTTTGGGGACACTCTAATTTACAATATTATGGAATTCTTCAGAGAGGTTAATCTAGAATCAGATCGCACTCTAATTAGCCATAGAATTTATGAACCATTCTCTTTAAAAAAAAAAAAAAGGAAATATGATTAGATTGATGTGATGAAGAAATGAACAAAGATAGGGAATCTGTTCTGTGTATGTTTCAGCAAAGTAGTTGGTGATCAAGTGGGAACAAGTGTGGAAAACCCATCAGTCCCTTTGGAGATGTCCACAGAAGAGCCTCAGGAATCTCTGAGATGGAAATTCCTTTTTTTTCAATATCCTTATGAAATCTCAGTCACTCATTGCTGTTCACCTAGTAGAAAATAAGTTAATCTTAAGCTTGGAGGTGTTTTTTGTTTCTGAATGTATGCTCTCAGATTGAGTTGATTATCCCAAGAGAAAGATGTGGGGGATGAGGAGGGGAGAGAGAGGGAAAGCACAATAAATCCTTCTTAGTACAGGAGAGAACAGGCAGAGTTCATTTAAATGGTGTGCTCACAAGTGCCTCTTTAGTGAATATCTCTAAATATTTCTAAGTTTAGGAAGCTTTGTATTTGTCTTTTTAATAATCTGACTCATATGTGTATCTGGTCTTATTCAAGGCTATATTTAGTTTTACAGAATATACATATATGTGTGTGAAAAGAAATACAAATAAGGGGCGGCCAGGTAGCACAGCGAGTAAGAGCACCGGCTCCAGTGTCAGAACGACCTGGAGATCGAATCCCGGGCTCAGACACTTAGCACCCACCCAGAAACACCTGGCCATGTAACCTTGAGCAAGTTACTTAACCCCAATTGCTTAGGGGCAGCCAGGTGGCTCAGCGAGTAAAAGCACCGGCTCCAGTGTTGGGACGACCTGGAGATCTAATCCCGGGCTCAGACACTCAGCACCACACCCAGAAATAACTGGCCGTGTAACCTTGAGCAAGGTACTTAACCCTGATTGCTTAATAAAAAAAAAAAAAGAAATACAAATAAATGTCTAGCATGTGAATGCAAAGTAGCCTTGGATGAAGGGTTCCTAATATTTGGAAGGACCAGGAAAGACTTCATGAAGGTGTATCAGCTGTGTCTTAATGGAAGAGAGGGACATTATGAGGCAGAGGTGAAGGAGTATATTTCAGGCATGTGGAATGGCCATTGCCAAGGCACAAACAAGGAAATGGGGTGTTGAGTGAGAAGAACAGAGAGGTCAGTATTAACTTAATCACAGGATAGGAAGTAATGCCCAAAGAGACTGGAAAGGTAATCTGGAGCCAGGGCCATGAAAGCTAAATAGAAGGGTTTCCCTTTTATCCTAGGGGCAATCAGGAGACCTTGTAGTTGGTTAACTGGGGTGAGGGTGATGAAGTGGTCAGATTTGTGTTTAAGCACTATAGCAGCATTGTAGAGGATGGAATGGGGTGAAAAGAAACCTGAGGGATGGAAATTAATTACAAGATCATTGCAATAATACAGATTAAAGGTCCTGAAGGGCTGAAATAAGGTGACAGGTAGGTAAGTCAAGACATGGGGTCAGAAGTGATAAATGCAGTGGGATAAAAACAGCAAAATCAAGCAATTGATTGTATCTGTAGAGCAAAGAAGAGTAAGGAGTTAAGAATAACATGAGGGCTTGAACCTGGAGGATTGGTGGAACTGCAGTATGAAAAATAGGTCTGTGTAGTAAGAAATGTGGATGTGAGGGATTTACAGAAACATGGAAAGACTTATATGAACTGGTATAGACTGTAGAAAGTAGAGTATCATACACAATGACTACAGTAATGTAATCACAGAAACTGAATTCAGATGAATGGGGGAAAAACAATAAAGGTCTGGGTGAGAGAATAGATAATAAAACATATATTCTCATGCAGACTGAATTTACATGGATATCTAATATGGGACATGGATTCGTGACAGAATAAAGACAAGCAAGTTCCTTGTCTTCTAAAAATTTATATTCTAGAGCAACAGAACTAAAGAAGAGAAAGTAAAAAGGTTGACTAAGCAATTATCTAGATATTTAGGTGTTAAAAATCCTTTTGGGGGGCTGGAGCCAAGATAGTGGAGAGAAGACAGGGACTCATCTGAGCTCTCCCCCAAACTCCTCCAAAGACCTTTAAATAATGTCCTAAAACAAATTCTGCAGTAATAGAACCTACAAAAGTAATGGGGTGAAAAGAAACCTGAGGGATGGAAATTAATTACAAGATCATTGCAATAATACAGATTAAAGGTCCTGAAGGGCTGAAATAAGGTGACAGGTAGGTAAGTCAAGACATGGGGTCAGAAGTGATAAATGCAGTGGGATAAAAACAGCAAAATCAAGCAATTGATTGTATCTGTAGAGCAAAGTTTCAGGAAAGGTCTATCTCAAAGCAGAGCACGGTACAATGCAGGCCAGGCCAGTGCAGACCTAACACCAGCAAACCAGAAGCAAGCTTTGGGAGCCAATGAGTAAGCAATGGCAATGGCTACTTATGGAACTCTCAGTCCACAGATGGGAAGGGGGCTGAACAACTGGTCAGAAGGAGATTATTGTGGTCTCTTCACTGGCAGTAGTGGCAGAACTCTGCTATTTTGCTCAGACTTGGATCCAGTTCATAGTCCCGAGTGATGGTTCCAGAGCTTGCAGCAGCAGTGTAGCAAGGACCCTCATCACTGTTCCAGAGCAGAAAAGAGTGCTTGTGTTCACTCACAGAGCAGAGAACAGGCCAGGAGAGTAGTAACACACTTCTCTTTAGATCGTACCACCTTGAAAAAAATGAAAACTTGCAGGTCCCTAGAAGTGCCTCTGAAAACAGCTGCACAAAACCACTGAAGTTTGAGACAGAGTGCCCTGCACCCTAGAAATAGAGCCCCACTATAGCAAAGAATTAAGAGTCAAGAAGTAGGCTGGAAAAGGTGAGCAAATAACAGAAAAATATTCTGACTATAGAAAGTTACTATAGTGGGGTGGGTAGATGGTACAGTGATTAGAGCAACCAGCCCTGGAGTCAGGAGGACCTGAGTTCAAATGTGGCCTCAGATACTTAACTCAGATACTTTACTCAGATACTAGCCATGTTACCTTGGACAGGTCACTTAACCCTAATTGCCCTACCTTCCCCACTCCAAAGAGCAAAAAAAAAAAGAGTAAAAAAGAAAGTTACTGTAGTGACAAGGAAGAACAAAACACACTCAGAAGAAGACAAGAAAGTCAATACTCTTATATCTAAAGTCTCAAAGGAAAATATGAATTGATCTCAGGCCATGGAAGAGCTCAAAAAAGTTTTGAAAATCAAGCAAGAGAGACAGAGGAAAAATTGGGAAAAAAAAAGTAGAATGATGCAAGACCATCATGAAAAAAATAGTCAACAACTTGGTAAAAGAGGCACAAAGAGGGGGGCGGAGCCAAGATGGCAGAGTAGAAGCAAGACCTTCCCGTGGCTCCGGCTTCCACCCTCCCCAATCCATGTAAAAAGGGGACTCTAAACAAACTTTGGAGCTGCAGAACCCACAAAATGACACAGAGAAGCTAACCTCCCGCTGAGGACAGCCCAGCAGGCTGGCAGGAATCGGCCAGCGCAGCGCTCTGGGAGCCGAGCCCAGCACCACGAGGAGGCTTTAGCCCCAGGGTGGGCCTGACCAGCCGCCAGCCAGAGGGACTCCAGATCAGCAGCAGCTGTGGCCGTTTCCAGATTTATCAATACATAGATGCGAAGGACAAGGTGAGAGGCCAGTGCAGTCTGGACTTTGGGACCAGTAAGTGGGAGTGCGTGGCTTTTACCTCCAGGGCGAGAAACCCCTGAGACGCCAGCACAGCCAGCCAGCGCCACCTGGCGGCTTCAGCTCCTGGCCTGCAGAGTGTAGGGGGACCAAGCACCAGTCTGAGGGGTCATCGCTCTTGCTTTAACCTGCTTGGATCTGGATTGCAGTCTAGGGTGGAGGTCCTGGGGTGTGTGTCCAGCTTGCCAGAGCGTGTGGAGACCTCAGAGAAGGCACCCATCTAATACCTCTGGCAGCTGAGAAAACCCCAGCGTTTGGGACGAAAACTCCCCTGTCTGGTGGCAGAGTCCTACTGTGGCAAAAAGCCCAAAAGACAAATAATTGAGTGGCAAAATGAGCAGGCAGAAGAAACAAAGCAGACAGAAGATTCCAACATTACACTCCTATTTTGGGGATAAGAAGGAGCAAGGCATGGAACAGGAGGAAAACAGTGAAGTCAGTGCTCCTGCACCAAAAGCTTCAAAGGAAAATACAAGCTGGCTGCAGGCCATAGAGGACCTTAAGAAGCAGATAAGAGAAGTGGAGGAAAAATTGGGAAGAGAAATGAGAACAATGCAAGAAAATTATGAAATGAGAGTTAACAGCCTGACTGAAGAAAATAATACCTTAAAAAACAGACTGACTCAAATGGCAAAGGAGGCTCAAAAAGGCAATGAGGAGAAGAATGCCTTAAAAAGTCAAATTTGCCAGATGGAAAAAGAATCTCAAAAGCTCACTGAGGAGAATCATTGCTTCAGAATTAGATTGGAGCAAATGGAAGCTAATGACTTTATGAGAAATCAAGATGCTGTCAAACAGATCCAAACAAATGAAAGAATAGAAGGCAATGTGAAATATCTCATGGGAAAAACCACTGACCTGGAAAATAGATCCAGGAGAGATAATTTAAAAATTATTGGACTACCTGAAAGCCATGACCAAAGTAAGAACCTAGAAAGCATCCTCCAGGAAGTTCTCAAAGAAAACTGCCCTGATGTTTTAGAACGAGAGGGCAAAATACAGGTTGAAAGAATCCACCGATCACCTCCTGAAAAAGATCCCAAAAAGAAAACTCCTAGGAATATTATAGCCAGGTTCTGGAATTCCCAAATTAAGGAGAGAATATTACAAGCAGCCAGGAAGAAACAATTTGAATATTGTGGAAACACAATCAGGATAACCCAGGATCTGGCAGCTTCTACACTGAGGGATCGAAGGGCTTGGAATGTGATATTCCGGAGGTCAAGGGAGCTGGGATTAAAACCAAGAGTCACCTACCCAGCAAAACTGAGTATCATGTTTCAGGGGAAAATATGGTCATTCAGTGGAATACAGGACTTTCAGGCATTCTTGCTGAAAAAAACAGAGTTGAATAGAAAATTTGACATTCAGATACAAGAAGCAAGAGAAGCATGAGAAGGTAAACAGGGAAAAGAAATCATAAGGAACTTATCAAAATTGAACTATTAACATTCCTACATGGAAAAACAATAATTGTAACTTATGAAACTTTTCTCAGTAGTTGAAGGGATTAGAAGTATATATATATATATACATATATATATACATATATACATATATATACATATATATACACACACATATACATATATATACATATATATGTGTGTGTCTTTATATGAGGGTATGTGGGCATATGAATACATATGTGAATGTGTGTATATACGTTTACAGGTATACATAGATAGAGGGCACAAGACCAATTTAACAGGAAGGGATGATACTTAAAAGGTGAAATTGAGAAGTGAGAGGAGTATAATGAGAGGAGATGGGGAGAGACAGATTGGGGCAAACTATCTCATACAGAAGAGGCAGGGGAAAATGGTTGCAATGGAGGGAAAGAATAGGAGGGCAGAAGGGAATGGGTCAACCTTATTCCTATTGAATTTGGCTTGAGGAGGGAGGGAAATACACACTAAATAGGGGATCTCACCCTCCAGGAGAATGGTGGGGGAAGGGGATGAGAGGGGGGATGGTGGAAGGGAGAGCAGGCTGGGGGGGAGGGAAGTTGGAAGCACCCAGATTTGAAAAGGGACAAGATCAAAGTAGAGAATAGAATGGGTGGGAGGGAAATGTAGTCAGTCTTTTACAATATATCTACCATGTTACTGTTTTGCATTAGCCGCACATGTACAACCTATACTGAACTGCTTGTCTCCCCAGTGGGGGTGGGTGGCAGGGGGGGAAGGGAATGAATCTGGGATTGAAAGTTTTAAAATCAATATTCAAATATATATATATATATATATGTGTGTGTGTGTGTGTGTGTGTACATACATATATATATATATATATACTATTATTAATACCATCTTACATGTAATTAAGAAATGGGATGTACAGGCACTGAGGCATAGAGATCCACTGGAAAAGTCGAAATGGGTATGGGAGAAAATATGGGAGAGAGCAGATTGGAGGTGGGGATATACTGTGGGACTGCTGTTTTGGGGGGGATGGGTGGGGGAAATACGGGGAGAAAATTTGTAACTCAAAATCTGGTGGAAGCGAATGATGTAAATCAGAAGTTAATAAAGCATTTTAAAAAAAGGCACAAAGAAATACTGAAGAAAATAACACCTTAAGAAACAGAATAGGCCAAATGGTAAAAGAGGTACAAAATTACAATTAGGAGAAGAATGCCTTAAAAAGCAGAATTGGACAAATGGAAAAGTAGATAGAAAACCTCCCTGAAGAAAATAATTCTTCAAAAATTAGAATT
Source organism: Petaurus breviceps papuanus (assembly GCF_028583685.1). Classification (NCBI taxonomy): domain Eukaryota; kingdom Metazoa; phylum Chordata; class Mammalia; order Diprotodontia; family Petauridae; genus Petaurus; species Petaurus breviceps. The sequence continues at coordinate 18,089,143 of NW_027185797.1, read as the reverse complement.
CAGTAAGTGAAGCTACTGACTCCATGAGACACTAAGAAACATTAACACCAAAGAATGCAAAAATAGATGACAATATGAAATATCTCATTAGAAAAACAATTGACTTGGAAAATAGATCAAGGACAGATAATTTTAAAAATTGATGAACTTGATGAAAGCCAAGATCAAATAAAGAGCCTAGACATCATCTTTCAAGAAATTGTCAAGGAAAACTGCCCTGATATTCTAGAAACAGAGAGTAAAATAGTAATTGAAAGAATCCACTGATCAGTCCTAACAGAGATCCCAAAATGAAGCCCCCCTGAATGTTATAATCAAATTCCAGGGCTCCCAGGTCAAGAAGAAAATATTGCAAGCAGCCAGAAAGAAACAATTTAAGTATTTTGGAGCCACAGTCAAGATGACACAAGATTTAGCATTTTCTACATTAAATGATCAGAGAGCTTGGAATATGATGTTCCAGAGGGCAAAGGAACTAAGATTACAACCAAGAATCACCTACCCAACAAAACTGAGTATAATCATTTGGGGATGGGGGTGGGATAGGAGGGTGAGAGTGGAAATTCAATAAAATAGAGGACTTTCAAGCATTCTTGATGAAAAGACCAGAGCTGAATAGAAACTTTTACATTCAAATATAAGACTCAAGATAAACATAAAAAGTGAAACAGAAAAGGGAGATCATAAGGGACTTAATAAGGTTGAACTATTTATATTCCTGCATGAGAAGATAATACTTGTAACTCATAAGAACTTTCTCATTATTAGGACAATTAGGTAGAATATATATAGAGACAGCACAAAATTGAGTTGAATATGATGGGATGATATGTAAAATATGTAAAATTAAGTCTAAATGGGTGCATGATCTAGGTATAAAGACTCATATTGTAAGCATCTGGGAAAGCAAGGAATACCTTACCTGTTAGATTTGTGCAGAAGGAAAGACTTTATGACCAAACAAGAATTAGAAAGCATTATAAAATGCAAACTGGATAATTTTGATTACATTAAATTTAAAAGCTTCTGTACAAACAAAGCCAATGTAACCAAGATTAGGAGGGAAGTAGAAAACTGGGAAAGAATTTTTACAACCAATATCTCTGATAAAGGACTCATTTCTAAAATATACAGGGAAATGAGTCAAATCTATAAGAATACATGTCATTCCCCAACTGATAAATGGTCAAAGGATATGAACAGGCAGTTTTCAGAGGAAGAAATTAAAGATATCTATAAGCATATGAAAAAATGCTCTAAATCACTATTGATTAGAGAAATGCAAATCAAAACAACTCTGAGGTACCACATCTCACCAGTCAGATTGGCTAAGATGACAAAACAGGAAAATGACAAATGCTGGAGAGGATGTAGAAAAATTGGAGCACTAATGCATTGCTGGTGGAGTTGTGAACTGATCCAACCATTCTGGAGAGCAATCTGGAACTATGCCCAAAGGGCTATAAATAATTTCATATACTTTGTCCCAGCAATACCACTGCTAGGGTTGTTTCCCAAAGAGATCATAGAAGTGGGAGGAAGATGCATATGTACAAAAATATTTATAGAAGCTCTTTTTGTGGTGTCAAAGAATTGGAAATTAAGGGGGTGCTCATCAATTGAGGAATGGCTGATCAAGTTGTGGTGTACGCATGTAATGCAATATTATTGTGCTATAAGAAACGAGGAGCAGATGGACTTCATATTTACCTGGAGAGGCTTATACGAAGTGATGCTGAGTGAGAAGAGTAGAACCAGGAGACATTTGTACACAATTACAGACACAACGTATGTGTGAAAACCAACTTTGATAGACTGGACTCTTCTCAGCAATGCAGAGTTATAAGTCGACCCCAAAAGACTCATGATGGAGAGAGATGTCTACATCCAGAGAAAAAAACTAGAAAGAACTGAATTTGAATCCAGATTGAAGCAAACTATCTGCTCTTTTTCTTTCTCTTATTTGGTTTTGTTTCCTCTTTCCCATTGTTTATTCCATCTGATACAATCCTTTATTACATGACTAATGTCTAGTATGAAAGTATTGCATATCCTATACTTGATTATATGCTAACATGGGGGGAGGGGTGGGAGGGAGAGAAAATTTGAAACTTAAGGAATTGTGGAACTAAATCTTGTAAACTAAAAGTAAACAAATTAATAAAGACCAAAAAATTATTAAAAATGTAAAATTAAAGGGTGAGAAAGAGGAATGCACTGGGAGAAAGGGAAAGGGAGAGGTAGAATGGGTTAAATTATCTCACATTAAAGATGCGAAAAAACTTTTACAGTGGAGGGGAAGATGGGGGAGGCAGCAAGGAATTCTTGACCCTTATTCTCATGAGAAGTGGGTGCATAAATCTATCTTACCCTATCAGAAATTGGGAGAGAAAGGGGATAAGAGAAGGAAAAGGTGTTTAGAGAAGGGAGGATGGATCAAGGGATGTAGTAGTAAGGAGGAAAACAATTTTGAGTAGTGACAAGGTGAATGGAGAGAGAGAGAG
>NW_027185797.1:18025696-18086539 GCF_028583685.1 Petaurus breviceps papuanus | reverse complement strand
GAATTGTCAGTTTTCAGATGAAGTAATCAAAGCTATCTGTAGCCATATGAAAAAAATGCTCTAAATCACTATTGATTGGAGAGATGCAAATTAAAACAATACTGAGGTACTACCTCACATCTATTAGACTGGCTAATAAGACAGAAAAGGAGAAAGACAAATGTTGGAGGGAATGTGGGAAAATTGAGACACTAACGCACTGTTGGTGGAAATGTGAATTGATTCGACCAATATGTAGAGCAGTTTGGAACTATACCCAAATATTTATAGCAGCTCTTTTCTTATAGCAAAGAATTGAAAATCAAGGGGATGCCCATCCACCGGGGAATGGCTAAACAATTTGTGGTTTATGATTGTGATGGAAATATATTGTGATATAAGAAATTGATGAGCTAGATGCTCTCAGAAAAACCTGAAAAGACTTACACGAACTGAGGCAATGTAAAATGAGTAGAACCAGAAGAACATTATACACAGAAATAGCAAGATTGTAGGATAATCACTTGTGAATGACTTAGCTATTCTCAGTAATACAAAGATCCAAGACAACTCTGAAGGACTTATGATGAAAAATGCAATCCATCACTAGAGAAAGAACTGATGGGAGTCTGAATGCAGATCAAAGCATACTTTTTTAACTTTTTTTCTTTGGTTTTTATTTTGGTCTATGATTTCTTTTGCAACGTGACTAATATGGAAAGATGTTGTGCTTGACTACACACATATAACCTATATCAAATTGCTTGCCTTCTCAATGAGGAGAGTGGGGAGGGAAGGAGAGAATTTAGAACTCAATTTTTTAAATGAATGTTGAAAATTTTTTTATATGTAATTGGGTGGAAATAAAATACATTTAAAAAATTGAATCTTTTAAAAAAAAATAAGATCCCTTTTAGGATACATACTCATAATTCTTTGAGGTTAAAAGGGATTCCTTGGGAGGAAATCCTGAATGTGACTACCCTAACAGCATGCAAAGGAGATACACGAGACTACCTACCCTAGAGGGGGTTGGAGAGTGTTAAAAGAGGATTAAATTATTAAGAGGTTGAGAGCTAAACGTTAAAAGAAGTTAAAAGGGAAAGAGGAGGAGGAAAAAACAAATTTGTTGACACTACCCTTAATCCCTGACAGAACAGCATGTGTCACAGAAGCAACATCAGAACCAAGGTGGTAAAAATCAAGTGATGGGTTGCCCCTGCAGGATGACGATGCTTTTTCCTAGCTGCTGTCTAGACCATATCGGTAAAGTAAACACTTACTAGCTAGGCATAGAATCAGGCTTTGCCATTCACCTTGCAGTTTCTATCTAGAGAAGCCAAGCTACCAAAATGAATGCCCTATGTAGTTCCAGGGCTGAGATTCAGGATCTTATAAGAGCTACAGTAGTTTTCTTCCACTTCCTTTGAGTAACTACACTATTCTGACTTCTTGTGTTGAAGATAGAAGGGATATTCGGGAAACCAGTGCAACTGCCTGACTGTGCCCTCCCTGAGCAACTGAATTAGAGATGTATAACATGATAGTCAGAGATTTTTGCCAATGCTGTCAGGAAATTCCCATTCATGAGGATTTTTCCTGGGTCACTCTTCTGTGGTTCTGAGAGGTAATAGAAGGGGCTAGTGACTTGACTTTCAATAGAGAAATTGAGAGATAGAATTGGTGTTGTTCCTATGTAGAAGGGTGGAATTTTCTTTGTTATTTACTATGCTGTTTAAGTGTCTTCTGTTTTGAAATAGTCAGTCAGTTAATAAGCATTTATTAAGGGTCTTCTATGTACCAAACACTGTGCTAAGTTCTGGGGATAAAAAGAAAGGAAAAGATAGCGTCCACTCTCAATAATGTTGTTCACTTCATTCTCCAAAATGACCAAAGATATCACGAGTGTTGTATTGTATGTGAGTGAGGCAGCAGTGCACAAAGTCATCAGCCATGATTTCTCCTCCAGTCATCCAAATCCAGTGGCAAGAGAGAGGTCAAGATGACTGAAGATGACCTGGATGCCATCTTCCATGAATTCATAATCTAATAGTGTAGCTTCTATCTCATCTAGCAAAAGAAACACCAGTGGGGGCTCATGAGCTATTTTGAGTAAATACTGCTCTAAAGCATGCTTTGCACCTAGTGTATATTACAGAAGGCCCACAAATAAGCAGTGTTTGGACAACATCCCATGGTTAAGTCAAGCAGGTGATAGAAGAGATATGAAGGGTTGAGTGTAAAGGGGCTAGATAGACATTTGCGGAAATGCAAGTGACAGAGCTGAACTGGGAGGGAAATCCATCTGTAGATTTTCCTTACAAATGTTCTATCTCTATTCTATTAAAAAAAAGAACTGTTAAAATTGAATGAACCAAAATAAGATGAAAAGAAAGGGATCTGAATTTTTTTTCCCCAAAATCAAAGCAACAGGAAAGTTCCCTGGAATAAAAGAATTTCTGACAGTGAATCTCTCTAATTCACTGCATTGTTATGCTCCAAAGTGAGGTTTTATTTTTGCAATACAGTGAAGGAAAAACCACATTAGCTCTTTTGCTGACAATTGCTCACTTGCCCCCAGATGCAATCAGTCCCATTCCTTCTCTTGATCAATATGAAACAGAGATTGGTGGGGTTTTTTTTTTTTTTGGCCCACCAGGAGAATAGGTAATCATGGAGAAATGAGGCTGGCTATATTATAAAAAAAAAATAATGAGACTTTTCTCCCTGTACATACACACAAGCTTTTTTTTTCAGCCTTTCTTTTCATGCCCAGTACTTAGCACAATGCCTGGCACATGGTAAGTGCTTAATAAAGGCCAACTGATGGGCAGATGAATTGTCCTTAGAAATGTGAAACCTAACAAACTAATGCTTATTTGATGTGCATACCAGCAAATGTACTTTTTGTCTTTATTACAATCCAGTTTCTCAGTATCCCCACATTCAGTCATTCACTGGTTTTCTGAACTCCTCTATAAAGTCATAGAGTTTCTCTGGATTATCGGTGAACTCAAAAGTGGATGGAACTAAAATTTCAACACACCAATACAAATGTGGAGGATCCAGTGATGCCTGCAAACAAACACAAGTTTACGTACCAAAAGAAATTTCCCTTAAAAACTCCTGCATTTCCCTTCAAGTGTGTGGTTGCATGACTGTTCTTTACATGTGGGCAAACCATAGACCTAGCTCTGGCTAAGGACAGCAATAGGAAAGAAAAGTTAGACCATTCATGACATGGGTTATATTTGCACTTCCATTACCTTTTACCACTTAGTGGTGGAATGAATTGAGTGCTGGCCTTAGAGTAAGAAAGATGTAAGTTTGAATCCTGACACAGATATTTATCAGCTGTGTGACCTTAAGCAAACTACTTAACTTCCCTAAACATCGGGTTTTTTAATCTGTAAAATGGGAGTAATGCTATCTCTGGAATCACAAAATGTGAGTTTAAATGCTACCTCTGCCATTTACTAGCTATGTGACTGTGAGAAAGTCTCATAACATCCCTGGTCCTCAATTTACTCATCTATAAAATGAAGTTTGGATTAGTTAGCGTCTAAGATTCCTCCAGCTCTAAATCTATGAGCTTATGTACCATTTTGCATTATGTCTCCAGGACAAGCATGGCTTTGCTACATTAATGGGAAGTTAACATGCAGCCATGGAGAAACTGTAAAGACAAACATGATGCCCTGTGAATTACCATATCTAAAACAACTGAATTTAATTGAATAAGTATGGACTGAAAACCTCTTTTTGCTGCCAGCAAGAAGTTCAACACTGTAATAGGTCCATAGTCACATTAACAAGGGTTAATTAACATTCAGGTTAATTGTAACCCATCTTCATAATCCCACACTGTTTTATTCTTGTCCATTTTCTTCCATAGAGCCTCCATTATCTATCACACAGGAAGCCTCCAGGTTTTCTCTTCCTTCCTTCCTTCCTTCCTTCCTTCCTTCCTTCCTTCCTTCCTTCCTTCCTTCCTTCCTTCCTTCCTTCCTTCTTTCCTTCCTTCTTTCCTTCCTTCTTCCCTCCCTCTCCCTTCCTTCTTGTAGCACCAATGCAATGTTTACAGCACCCACAATCACAATAAAGACCATGACTATAAGTATCGCATGTTTGATTGCAAAATATACCAAACTCTCCTGATAGAGGATGGAACTGAAGCATTTAGACACCAGAAAACCAAATGCCCAAACCGGTAAGTCAATTCCACCATAGTGTCAAAGATATTCAGAAGTCATAATAATGCTGAGAGCCACAGCATCCTTTAGCCTTCCCACAAACCAATACAAGATCAATCTTTACTCACAAACCTCTCTAGCTCCTTGCCTGGGCATCCTCTCTCCCACCATCTGGCTGGCTCTGACCAACTTCCTGTAGGCTCTGCTTCCCTTCAACAAACTTCTCCCACCACAGGCTTCATGTGACTACATTCAGCTTTTCAGGGGACAGAGTTTATCTTCACAGCAGCGAAGCTTCCTGTGGGCTCTGCTGCACCCTTTAACAAATTCCCTCCATCAAGGGCTCCATGTGATTACATTCAGCCCATTAAGGGGCAGAGTTTACTTTCAAAGCAGGGGAGGTCTTCAAACTGCCCCCTAGGTCTATTAAGAGGCAGGGAAGATCTTCAAATTCCCATTCTCATTACACTTCCTCCCTCCCTTTCTTTCTTCCTTCCCTCCTTCCTCTCTCCCTCCCCTTTTCCCTCTTTCTTTCTTTCCCTCTTTTCATCTTTCTTTCTTTCTCTCTCTCTTTCTTCTTTCTTTCTTTCTTCTTTCTTTCTTTCTTTCTTCCTTTCTTTCTTTCTTTCTTTCTTTCTTTCTTTCTTTCTTTCTTTCTTTCTTTCTTTCTTTCTTTCTTTCTTTCTTTCTTTCTTTCCTTCATACCAGTGAAGCACTCAGATTGTCTTCTGTATACTTGCCCTAAGTACATAAATGATCTACTTCATTTTCTATTTATACATTTCCAGGCTGATATCCCTTGAACTGTTTTAGCACAGAGGTCGCCACAATATGTTGCTTATTTGAAAATCAGATTGAAACTGCTACTAATTTTACAGTTTCTTTTCATCTGGGTTTTATCCTAACTGGTCAATTATCTGTTTTTGATATTATATGATATTATAATATAACTTTTAACATTATCTCCCATATTAGTGACAGAACATTTCCTGTATTATAAGAAAGCCAGTTTCATTATTTTTGCCCTGTTGTTCATCATGGTCAATGCCTTTGGGATTTCTTTCATCAAAGAACATATTCACATATAAACATGAAGCCTCTGACCTCATACTCCATAAGGCTTTGGCTTCTTTTGTTTCTTAAATGTGAACATTGTTTTCCAGTGTGTTTTAGACTTCTTTCCTTGTGCTAACTTTGCAATGCAATTAAATACCAAATTAATGGTGATTTGTTAAAGGTCTTATACAATTCTTAAAATTCCTTGACCTCTTTAATCTCTGCAATGAATATTGGTCGATAAGCTACAATTATGTTCATGGTACCACCTTTGCTCACAATGTGATATAACAGCTCAAAAAAACTAAGAACGTTGTAGCTTCCAAGAATAAGGAACTGATAGTCCAATTGTATTATGTCAGACCACATCTGAGCTATTGTGTTCAACTCTAGGTGATACAGTTTATCAAAGACATCAGTAAGTTGGAGAGTATCCAAAGGGATGCGATGAAGGGCCTTTAGGACATGCCATATGAGGATTAGTTAATGGAACTGGAATAGAGGAGAGTCATGCTTTACCTAAGATTTATCTTTAAACAGTTAAAGGGTTATTACATGAGGAAAGGAATAGCCTTGTTTTGCTGGTTCCCAAAAGCTAGAATCAGGAGCAGTGGGTAGAACTTGCAAAGGGTCAAAGGCTTGATGTCAGAGAAAGAAGAAATTTCTTAAAATGAGAACTAGTCAAAAGTGGAATGGGTTGTTCTCTCTCAATGGAGAGCAAAGACCCAATTACTAGTTCAGTATACTGTCCTAGGTATTCCTTTCTGAATATGAGTTAAATTGAGGTTACTTCTGATTCCAAAATTCTATGCTTTTGTGATATGATCAATTGTTCCACAGCGTGATGTTTCCAATTGCTTTTAGATTTAAAGGAAAAGTAGCTTGCTTGACCACCTGCAATAGTAATGAAATTTGAAGATCACTTTGTATTGCCAAGCTAACAGGTACTTAGTACTTAATTTCAAATTAAACCTCTGTAAAGAAACAAGGTATGAACCTATGTTGCTGACATAACAGGAAGGGGTTGAATGGGAGGAGCTAATACTGTATACAGGAAAAGCCCCAGCTGGGAGAGTCGGAGCTCCTTGGGGCAAGCATTGTGGAGGCAGAACAGCTACTGCTGGAGAGAGAGAGAGAGAGAGAGAACGAGAGAGAGAGAGAGAGAGAGAGAGAGAGAGAGAGAATTTCTCTCAGATAGCATCTAGAGGCTGGGCTGCTACTGTTATAGTGAAGACTGAACTGAGAATTGAAAAGAACTGAGAAGAGAAATGAGAATTGAGAACTGAGACAGAATTTCTTGGAGCAAGCCCTGTGGAGGCTGGATAAAGGATTTTGATTTTAAGAAAGGAAATTGTGGTGGCAAAACTCAAACCTGTGCTGGAAGGACTCAAACTTCTGGTCCTGGAGCTGCTGAAGACTTCTGAGGGCCAGCTGGAGTTGCCAAAGACTGAGGAAGCATGGCTGTGTGGCTTGTACTTTGTACAAATGTTGTTGAGACTTTGTTAAGGCATATAAATGTTACTGTGGCTTTGTTAAGCCTTCTCTCCCAGGAACAGAGACTGTGAGAGATTTGAGGTGGACTGGACACTGTGAGCTTCAATGTGGAACAGGAGCTGCACAGAGAGCTGGAAAAGGGGCTGGGAGCTGTCTGCCTTTGAACCCAGATGACAGTTTGGTGGATTCAGGAAGGAGCTACCTGCCTCAAGTCAAGATGAAAAGACCTCTCCGCAGATACTGAGTAGTGACTGATGAAATTGTCTGAGGAGTGACTGATGAAATAGGGTACTGAGTAGTGACTGGTGAAATTGTAATTTACTTGTGACCTAGGGATGAATGGCTTTTGTAATTTCCACTACCCCCTTAAGAGGGTACTAGGCAGTGACTGTTGAAGTTGTAACTTAATTGCATTCCATGGGTGGAGGACTTTGACTTTTGTACTTTGTGTCCCTTAAGGAGGCAGCCTCCTTAAGGATGATTAAATGATTGAGTTACTAAATGATCGAGTTACTAAATGATTGTACTTCATTTAAAACTATGTGACCACTTTGGTGAAAACTATGTGGCCATTTTAGTGATAAGTTGTTGAGTTGTGACGTGGTGAATGCTGTATTTTGATTTTCTGTGATAAGCTGTAACATTGTGAATGCTGTACCTTGATTTTCTTTGAATGTTTTCTCTTCATTTGTTACTGAATTGAGAGTTCACTATACTGTGTAATCAGAACCTTGAAAGCTGTTCATAGCAGCATCCTCTGGAAAGCTGCTCATGAATGGCTTTACACTACCTTCTTTACTTTGAGACAACCTGTTTGAGCTATTGTTCCATTTAGGTGACCTTCATCTAGTTTTCTGGTGTCCTTTATTGCATTAATATCAGCATTGGTGTGATTCAATTCTTCTCATGTTAATTTGATGGTCATTGGATAAATCTCATATTTATAATACCAACAATTAAATTAATAGATGGTCTAAAAACTGTGATTTGTAATCTTCTTTGACTACCTACCTCCCCACCCTCACTACCCAAGCCACTATGGTCATCACTGTTGTGAATAGGAAGGTAGAAAGAGATTGCACCATAGTAAGGGTCATTAAATTTGTGTGTTAATGAATATGTAAATATGTATATTTACATAAGAATACTTAATTAAATATATATGCAATACATATTATAGGAGTACATATTAATATATGTATTGTGCATGTGTATATATACATATACATACATATATACATACACACACATGTGTGTGTAACTCAGTGACAATCTTCAGGGCAATCTGAACCCCAACAAGCTTATTGCAATAGCCAATCCAAGTCTCCATCCTATTCAAGAGATGATTTACTGAAGACCAGGAGAAAATAGTTTGAGGTCCTTTTTTTTAAAAAATTCTCTTCATAGTTCCCTCATGGACCTGGATAAAACAACAAAGATGGTGAAATAATGTTAGTCCATTTATCACTTCTCATCCATTAGGGATGACCCACCTTTGGAAGCCAATAGCTTTTAACCCTCTTTTGTAATTAGAAAAAGTATCATTTTCCTTTAAAAGGCAGGCAACAAATCAATACCACAGCAGAAGGAAATATTTTATCCCTCAGGCAATACATAATTAACCTGTTAGTCTTTGGATATTATTGAAGCAAATAGTTTAGAGTTCCCTTATTCCAATTCAACAATACATTTTTTGACTGCCTATAGGTGAGGCCCAGTTATAAAAGGATTGGGGGGGGGGGGTGTTGTAGTCAAGATGGTGGACTAGAAACAGGACCTCCGTGCATGGCTCCAGCTTCCACCTTCCCCAATTCATATAAAAGGGGACTCTGAACAAACTTTGAAGCCACAGAACCCACAAAATGATGCAGAGAAGCTAACCTCCCACTGAGGACACCTCGGCAGGCCAGCAGGAATAGGCCAGAGCAGTGCTCTGGGAGCCTAGCCTAGCTCCACACCAAGGTTTTAGCCCCAGGGTGGGCCTGACCAGCCACTGGCTGGAGGGACTTAAGATCACCAACAGCTGTGGCCATTTCCAGATTTATCAACACATACATGCGAAGGAAAAAGTGAGAGGTCAGTGCAGTATGGACTTTGGGAACAGTAGTTGGTAGAGCATTGGCTTTTGCCCCCAGGGCTAGAAGACACTGAGACGCCTTGGCTTAGCTGGCACCACATAGCAGCTTCAGTTCCTGGCCTGCAGACTGTAGGGGGACCAAGCAACCAGTCTGAGAGGTAATGACTCTTGCTTTAACCTGCTTGGATCTAGATTGCAGTCTAGGGTGGAGGTCCTGGGGTGTGTGACTAGCTTGCAGGAGCATGAAGAGGCTTCAGAGAGGGCACCCAACTAATACCTCTGGCAGTTGAGAAAACCCCAGCATTTGGGACAGAAGCTCCCTTGTCTGGTGGCAGAGTCCCACTGTGGCAAAAAGCCCAGGGGCCAAGTGACTGAGGGGTGACATGACCAGGAAAAGGAAGAAAAACAAACAGAAGAGTCCAACGTTGGACTCCTATTTTGGGGACAAAAAGAATCAAAGCATGGAACAGGAGGAAGACAGTAAAGTTAGAACTCCTGCCCCAAAAGCTTCAAAGGAAAATACAAGCTGGTTACAGGCCATAGAGGACCTTAAGAAGCAGATAAGAGAAGTGGAGGAAAAACTGGGAAGAGAAATGAGAATGATGCAAGAAAATTATGAAATGAGAGTCAACAGCCTGACTGAGGAAAATCACACCTTAAAAACAGACTAACTCAAAAGGCAAAAGAGGCTCAAAAAGGCAATGAGGAGAGGAATGCCTTAAAAAGCTGAATTTGCTAGATGGAAAAAGAATCTTAAAAGCTCAATGAGGAAAATCATTCCCTCAGATTTAGAATGGAGTAAAGGGAAGCTAGTGACTTTATGAGAAATCAAGATGATGTTAAACAGATCCAAACAAATGAAAGAATAGAACCACTGACCTGGAAAATAGATCCAGGAGAGATAATTTAGAAATTATTGGACTACCTGAAAGCCATGATCAAAGTAAGAACCTAGAAATCATCCTCCAGGAAGTTCTCAAAGAAAACTGCCCTGATGTTTTAGAACCAGAAGGCAAAATAGAGGTTGAAAGAATCAATTGATCACCTCCTGAAAAAGATCCCAAAAAGAAAAGTCTTAGTAATATTATAGCCAGGTTCCAGAATTCCCAGATCAACTAGAGAATACTACAAGCAATCAGGAAGAAACAATTTGAATATTGTGGAAACACAATCAGGATAACACAAGATCTGGCAGCTTCTATACTGAGGGATCGAAGGGCCTGGAATATGATATTCCAGAGGGCAAAGGAGCTGGGATTAAAACCAAGAATCACCTACTCAGAAAAACTGAGCATTATGTTTCAGGGGGAAATATGGTCATTCAGTGGAATAGAGGACTTTCAAGAATTCTTGATGAAAAAACCTGAGTTGAATAGAAAATTTGACATTCAGATACAAGAAGTAAGAGAAGCTTAAGAAGGTAAACAGGGAAAAGAAATCATAAGCCACTTATCAAAGTTGAACTATTAACATTCCTACATGGAAAAATGATAATTATAACTGATGAAACTTTTCTCAGTATGAAAATAGTTGAAGGGAATAGAAATATATATGTCTATATCGGAGGGTATACAGGCATATGAGTACATATGTGAATGTGTGTATATATGTTTACAGGTGCACATAGATAGAGGGCGTAGGACCAACTTAATAGCAAGGGATGATACTTAAAAGGTGAAATTAAGAGATAAGAGAGGAATATAATGAGAGGAGATGGAGAGAGACAGAATGGAGTAAACTATCTCATATAGAAGAGGCAAGGGAAAATGGTTACAATGGAGGGGAAGAATAGGAAGGCAAAATGGAATGGGTCAACTGTATTCTCACTGAATTTGGCTCAGGGAGGGAATGAAATACACACTAAATAGGGTATCTCACCCTTCAGGAGAGTAGGGGGGAAGAGGATGAGAGGGGGGGATGAGGGAAGGGAGGGCAGGCTGCCGGGGGAGGGAAGTTGGAAGCACTCACTTTTGAAAAGGGATGGGATCAAAGTAGAGAATAGAACAAGTGGGAGGTGGGATAGGAGGAAGGGAAATATAGTCAGTCTTTTACAATATATCTACCATGTTATTGTTTTGCATTAGCTACACATGTATAACCTATACTGAACTGCTTAGCTTCCCAGTAAGGGTGGGTGACAAGGGAGAAAGGGAATGCATCTGGATTTCAAAGTTTTAAAATCAAATGTTTAAAATTATATATGCATATGCATATATATATACTATCATTAATACTATTTTACATGTAATTGGGAAATAAGATATACAGGTATTGGGGCAGAGAGATCTACCATGCCCTACTGGAAAAGTCGAAGAGGGTGTGGGAGAAGATATGGGAGAGGGCAGATTGGAGGAGGGGATATCCTGTGGGATTGCTATTTTGGGGTTGTTGGTAGGGGAAAAATGGGGAGAAAATTTGTAACTCAAAATCTGGTAGAAATTAATTATGTAAATAAAAAGTTAATAAAGCATTTGAAAAATGAAAAAAAAATAAAAGGATTAGCCATTTAACCATGGGATTAATCCTGTATCTATCTAGCCCTTTGTAAGGTGCCTATCTTGGTGATGAGTGATAATATTCTAGGGACCTAAAAGGCAATTTGTTTTCCTCAATGTAAGGGAAATAAAAAAGATTCAACTACCAGTGGGTGTGATTAGTTGGGAAAATTTTCCCAGAAGAATTTATGTTCAAATACTCTTTAGGCTATGATCCATGATCACACTGATGTCATGTTTCCCTTCATTAGGATTGTACGTCTAAAACTGGAAGGAGACTCAGGTCATTTAGTCCAATCTTTCATTTAACAGTTGAGGAAGCTGGGGCTCAGGGTCTTGTCCAAGGCCTCCCATAAAATCCTATAATTGGGGCTAGATGGAACCTTGAAGCACACCTCATCCATACCTCATTTTACTCTAGGATGTTGTGGTCTAGGAAGATTCATTTGACTTGTCCAAGGCCTCCCATAAGATCCTAGAACTGCGGCTACATGGAACCTCCAAGGACACCTTGTCCATACCTCATTTTACTCTAGGACATTGTGGTCTAGAGGTTCATTTGACTTTCCCAAGGCCACACAAATAAACATCAGTAACAAGGTTTAATACTAGGTCCTCTCTCTTTGTTGAGGCAAACATTGACTTTGGAATCAGAGAACCTGGATTCAAAATCCATCCCTGATATTTATTTATGTGACCTTGGGAAAATCAAATGAACCTTCCTAGACAATAATGTGCTTGTTTGGAAAATGGACTAGATCTCTTCTGAGTCTCCAACAGTTTTTGATCTTCTGAATCATACATTCTTATGATCTTCAAATAGTGGTCCTAACTCTAAGATTCAACTCATTGAGTACTTGATGCTAATTTATTCCCATAAGCCAAACCAAAGCAACCTATCACCAGTAGCTAAGTAAACACTAAACTTTTCTTTTTTTTTTTTTGCTTTTTTTTTGGGGTGGCAATTGGGGTTAAGTGACTTGCCCAAGGTCACATGGCTAGTTTTTGTGATAAGTGTCTGAGGCTGGATTTGAACTCAGGTCCTCCTGACTCCAGGGCTGTTGCTCTATTCACTGTACCACCTAGTCACGCCTAGCTAGACTTTTCAAGATCTGATTATGAATATAAGTTGTATTTAAAAAGGCAAGCCTTACTCAATAAAGCTTTTAAATGTGAAATTCTATAGAAAAAAACTCAATGACAGTGTAAATGGAAAGAATAAAAAACAAAAACAAATTTTAGAAAACCATCAAAATTTAATTCTACATAGTGGAACTATATATATATAACATTAGACTTTTAAATATTTTGGTTAGTTTTGTTAAATTTTCCCCTTCCTGGGGGTGGCCAGGTAGCACAGCGAGTAAGAGCACCGGCTCCAGTGTTGAGAAGACTTGGAGATTGAATCCCGGGCTCAGACACTTAGCACCCACCCAGAAACACTTGGCCGTGTAACCTTGAGCAAGTTACTTAACCCTGATTGCTTTAAAAAAAATTTTTTTCCACTTCCCATCATTTTTATTCTTTATTATAAGAGAAAGTTCTCTAGGAGGGGAAGGGAAGGAAGAAAGGAAGAAAAAAAGGGAGAAAAAAGTACCACTTTATTGCCTATTATTTGCTAAGATCAGTGCTAAGCATGTTACAAATGCTGTCTGGATTACTGTGATCATTCTCCCTGCAGAAGCCCCCAAGTTTGACCAGCAGTGGCCCCTTGTTGCCAAGTAACACCCTTCCTAGTCTGGCTCCAGCATGACTTCCTGGGTGTATTAAACATCCTGCTTCACACACTCAATAGTCATGCCAAATTGACTTGTTTTGCTGTTCCTCATATTGTATCTCCCATCTCTACGCCATTGCACAGGCTGTCTGGCCCCTCATCTCCCTCTTCACTTCATTCTCTTAGAATCCTTAGTCTTCCTGAAAACTCAGTTCTCATGACTTCTTACCTCCTGCATGAAGTCTTTCCTTATTTTCCCTCTGGGGGCCCCATTGCTTTCTGTAGATTTTGTATTAATTTATGTGGATTTTTATTATTTCTCATGAGAGAATGTATGTTCCTCAGACATGGTTTTGTTTTTGTCCCTACTTATGTAATTTTCTCTTACTATGAATTTGGTCAACATTAGCAAATACACACATTTCCATAAAGAAGGAAAAAAGATTATATGTTTATCTCATTATACAGCTTCTTTCTAAAGTATATATTAAATTTAAAATGTTAGTACCAATGCCATCCAGCTTGTCTGGGTCTCATTCTAAATTTCCTTCTGCTCTCTTACATGTATTTTAAAATAATTCATTAAAAATCATTTAAAATAATTCAAGACTCTTTTTGTCTTCCTTTCACTATCACCTTATCATGATTACTGTTACTCATCCTTCCCCAAAATAAATACCATCCTCCATCGTAACAAATAATATAGGCATGTGTAGCAGCAAGCACCCCAGCATGGTGGCTGCCAAAACAGGTTCCTAGACCTGCTTTTCTAAAGGAAAGCAACTCAAAATAGGTTAACAATCTTGCTTTAATCAAATATATGTCATTTACCTAGTTAAGGGACATCGAACTTCAGAGAATATAGAGGTTACAAGCAGACAACAAATACAGAGAAACATCAGCAGACAGGCTTCCAGCTGCATGACTATTATATGCATACCTAGTCAGTTACCAGAGAGGGAAGCATCAACATCTGGGTTTTCAAAGCCGGGGGCTCAATGGCTGCCCAGAGTCTCATCTGGTCAAATCATACAACTCTTCTCAAAGTAAGCCCCAAAACAAAATCTCACTTCAGGGTATATATAGCCTTTTCCTTACTCAGAGAGTACCACAACCCTCTTGACTCACTGTCCAATCACAAATTATCAAATTGTTCCTGAAAAATAAGCCTCCTGCCACAGGTTCCAGGTGACCAAATTCAGTGTATTAGGGGGCAGAGTATATTTTTAAATAAAGAAGGTTCTCAGAGTCACTTAAGCCTAGCCAACAGGCAAGGAAGATCTTAAGATTCTCGTTCCCATAACAGCATGTTAGATAAATTTTATTTGTCTAACATGCTTATTTCCAAGCACTTATTGTGCTTGGAAATATGTTTTGTACTTTCCCTCTGCTTTATGAAGCTCTGTTCTAGATCCAAGTCTTTACCAGTACCACTATAAGACCTGCCAGCCTCCTTTTTAGATCCTAAATTTCATACATGATGTCTTTTAGGACACTTCTTACATACCAGGAATCATGATGCCTTGGTATTCCAACCACCATCCATTTCTCCTTTGCTTTTTTTCCAGTACCCATAATTCTGATCCTTTGTCAATAATGACTTGCCATGATTCATGGTCACATGGTATCCAGCAGCAGAATATTGGTGTTATAAAGATGAGCTTCTGAATGAAGGATAAGTTTGAAAATATGTGGCTGTGATTAAGGCTCCTCCCTAAGCCTTCATAATGAAAGAAGCCCATCTAAAATCTAAGGTAACAAAAAAAACCCTATGTGTTGGAAGTTGAAGCTACATTCTAAGAGCTTTTCATTGCCAATAAGATAAATTGAAAAAGGAGAGCTGAAAAGAAAGCATTTTTCAAGATTTGTCCAGCACCTGTGCAAAAGAAGAGATACTGTTTGTTAACTCATAGACAAAAGGATTCAGGTCATTTCAACAGCTGTGATCTGTAATAGAGCCTGGAAGATTCTTCAGGTTTTCTGACTGCCAAGAATGAAATATCCCATAAGACTAAATAAATCCCTTTACTCTGATCCTAGCTAAGTAATTTTTGGAGCATTCATTCACTTTCCCAGGTTCCTTGATCCCAAGATGGGAAGGAAGGAAGGCTTTGGATAGTGGCTGACTTGATTCTTTTGGGCAATGGAAAGGAATAATTTCCACTGCAAGTGAACAAATGACTTGGCTTGTAAGTCAGTTTCTCAAGTGTTTGTCAGTAAACCTTCAATTCCCTAGACCTGATCATCTATAGGACAGAGTTTCTCAATCTGTAAAGTTGGAAACGAGAGAGACATTTAGCAGTAGGAACCCCACTAAAGAGCCAGCTTTATAAAGACTCACTTTATTATATGTAACACCAAAATGTGCTTTTTATTTTTGCATCTGTTCTCAATGGGAATGACACTGTCATACGCCAACACCTCTAGAATCCATCCACACTTGTGCTTGAGGTTATTCCTTTATCTATCATTGCTTATTCATTCATTGAGCATCTCTTTAGGACTTTATGGCTGCTGAGCACTATTCTAGACACGAAGAAAAATGAAAAATTTAAACCAAATAGAGCCTTTTGTGAAGTACATGGAACCATGCCACTCCATTCCATGGAATCGTGCCTCCATAATTTAGAAATTATCAAATAATTCTATTACTTCCTTCTTGCCAGGGAGATAAAATACAAAAGCCTCAGCTTGCCATGTAAAAGCCACTTACAGTCCAGCTTCAATCTCCTTTTCCCAATCTGTTGCTCACTTTACCCTTTTCTTTTACCTACTTTCTAATCCAAGTTACTTGTGTTCTGTTCCTCAGAACCAGGCTTCATTCTCTTTCACTCTATGCTTTTGCCTGAGCTATTCTCCATACCTGCAATCCACTCCTTCCTCATCCCTATATCTTCAAATCTGCAGTTTTCCTTTAAGGCTTGCCTCATATGCTTTCTACAATGGGTAGAATTGCATGATCTCCCTAGGGGTAAATGCTGCTGTCTCAAATTCTCAAGTTATGCTTCACTTTTTACATGTCATATCTAACACCACCCGTCCAGTAAAATTTGTCATGAAAAAATAGACTTTTCTGATTTCTTTGTTTTGAATGCTGGTTAAACTCTTGATGCTTTGGCTTGGACTAGACAGAGTTTATAATCTACTATAATTTCAATCAGCTATAACAAATGCTTTTGTAAGCCCATTTTCAAGATCCAAAACAAAATATTTGGAGAGGACTGAGGAGAGAAATTGTTGCTGATGAATGAAGGAGGCTTCATAGAGGAAGCAAAATGATGATTATGATGACAATGATGAAATCAACTTAAGTAACTTTATAGGAACTATATAGAAAATAGAACATGGTAAGCAATTAATGTTTTTTCCTCTCCAAATTACTTTCTGATCTCCATTAATATGCATAGGTTTTCATTATATATATTATCAGTCTGACCTATAGAAAGTGTAAATAAAGGATAAAATCTGTTTTTGGAGATGTTTCAACATATCAGATAGAAGGAAATCCCACTAATGCCATTGGGTGGTATTGTTATCCACATCATTGAAGAACATTTCTGAAGCTTGTCTATATAGAATCCCATCCCCAGCTCTCCTGGGATACTTTCCCAATGATCACCAGCACTGGTTGTCTGGGTCATCATAGAAAGGCTGACTGCTTCTCCCCTTGGGGTTCTAGGAGTAACCCTGTGGGTGGTTTTCAAGTACTGCTGTCATGATCCTCCCTATGATAAATTCTAATCCCTATTGATTATAAATTAGTCAGTCATATTTGATTAGCTTTTAGAAATAGGTCCTAGCTAAGATGATATGGTAATACTATTGGTATAAAACATCCCTGCAAACCAGGTCCCAAAAGTACAATGCCCTTACAATGCCCAGGGAAAGTATGAAGATTAAAATACTCATGTGTCCTAAGGGAAAATTCACATTCTGGATTGGGAAGTTCTTTCCTCCCTTTGTGGAGTACTCAAGAAGTTGCCAAAGGCATAACTTCCTATTAGACCCTGAGTGCTAAGAGTTGATAGCTATACTTCTCTCTTTCCTAAAGAGATTGTGCTCCCTGAAGCTGCCTTTTCTTGATTTTTCTAATTTGACTTCAAGCCACTGCTGCTTCTGGGACATTACTACACTCTAATGGAAAGTCCAAGCCTTCAAAAATTTGCAGTTCATAAAATCTTCCTCTAGTGAAAGGTGGGGAAGAGACAGATTCAATCCCTCCCTTTCAACCCCTGCTTTCCTACAGTTATAGGAGCAAGGGTCTGAATTCTCAAACACTTCCTTACCTTTTTTTCCCCCTTAAATCTCTTATCAGATATACATAGATCCACAAGTGTGGCTAATTCTTTCAAATAAACCCAATCCATTTCCTGTGTATCATCTTCTGCTTCATTCAAAGGCTCAAAAGTATTCTAGTCCTCCGAAATTCATCAGGATTTATTTGCATCTAGTTTATGCCTTTGGTTGGTTAATTAATTCAATAGAGAAATCTAGGCTTAGTTTATGCATTTGATCAAGTTCTGGCATGACACAAAGAGCGTCTTGGTAGTTCCATTAATTGAACTTGAGGGTTTTGGGATAACCAGGTGGCCAGTCTTCTCAACAATTTAAAAACCTAATGTCTGATCCACAATGTTGGATCTTATTATCAGCCTGAATCATGCCCTGTAACCAACTAATCAACAAGTATTAGCACCTAGTAGGCACCCAGTTCTATGCTGGGTCTTGTAGAGAATACAGGAGCAGCACAAGCCATGATCCTTGCCCTCAAGGAGCTGACAATCTAATTGGGAAAAGAAGACTGACATCAATCAATCAATCAAAAACATTTTAAGTGTTTACTATGGACCAGGCACTTTGCTAACATCCATGAAATAATTAGAAGTAGGGGCGGCCAGGTAGCACAGCGAGTAAGAGCACCGGCTCCAGTGTTGGGACGACCTGGAGATCGAATCCCGGGCTCAGACACTCAGCACCACACCCAGAAATAACTGGCCGTGTAACCTTGAGCAAATTACTTAACCCCGATTGCTTAAAAAAAAAAAGAAAGAAAGAATTAGAAGTGTCAATACCATGGTGCTGAATAAAAATGTTAGAGGGATTCACAGAAAGGAGAGGTATGTGTGAACTGGAGTAGGTGGGGATCAAACTGGGTATTGAAGAATGACTATACCGTGTTTCCCCGATAATAAGACCTATCCCGAAAATAAGCCCTCCCCTTACTGTGTAAGATTCCTCTAAAATAAGCCCTCCCCTGAAAATAAGCCCTATTGAGATTGCTACTGTAGTGAAGGTGATCCCCTGCGCTATACGCTACATTATGGTACCCTCTGTATGCACTGTCCCTCCCCCCCCCGTGAAACGCATGCCGCACTCTGAGCTGCATCCAATCAGAGCTGCAGCAGTGAGCGCGTCATCCTGTTCTTTATTGAATTCATTATTGAATAAAGGTACATTTTTTTGTTCACATTTACCTGTTTATTAAAATTGCTATCAATGTTCATTAAAATAAGCCCTCCCCTGAAAATAAGCCCTCTGGTGTTTTTCTGTCCAAAAAAATTAATAAGACAGTGTCTTATTATCGGGAAAACACGGTAATTGTTATAAATGGAGGAGAGGGTGGGACAGTGTATATGGGAAACACTAGAGTGAGGGAGAGATGAATGGAATCAAACTTTAAGTTACTTTTCTCACCTTATTCCACCCATTCAAATTCATATAGAGAAGTAGAAGAACACTTGAGTTAGAATAAGAAGAGCTGAATTTGCATTTTAGATCTGAACTTGCTAGGTGCATGACTCTTTTTGTTATTGTTCATTTGGATCAGTCATGTCCAACTCTTCATGACCCTTTTGAGGTGTTCTTGGCAAAGACGCTGGAGTGGTTTGCCTTTTCCTTCTCCAGCTCATTATACAGATGAGGAAAGGGAGGCAAACAGGGTTAAGTGACTTGCCCAGGGTGATGCAGCTAGTAAGTTTCTGAGACCAGGTTTGAATTCATGCAGATAAATTTCATGATTCCAAGCCCTGCACTCTGTGCACTATGGTGCCACCCACCTGCCCACCCTAGCTGTGACTCATAGGCAAGTTGTTTAATCTCTCTGGTCCTCATTTTTTTTCATCTCTAAAGTTGAGGATAAAATTTAAACTACCTACTTTGCAGGGTTCAATTCAGTAAGTATTTATTAAACACCTACTATGTGCCAAACACTGTTAGGTCCTAAAGATAAGAGGGGAGAATTGAAATAATTCCTGATCTCAACAATTTTTCATTCTACTGGAGGAAAACTATATGAATGGATAAGTACACACAATGATGTCAGTGGATTCCTCATCAGCAATTGCTAACAAATTGGTATATTTCCTTAATTAGACAATAAACTCCTAGGGGGCAGGTCCAGAATCATAGAATTTGGACTTTGGAAGGGAACTTTGTATACAGTCATCAACTACCCATACCCTTCCCCCCCAAAAAAAATAAGAAAATCAATGCCCTGGACAACAATCCACAGACGTCTTCATCCAGCCTTTGCTGGATGTGAACCAAAGAAATGTTAGCCCCTTGAGGGCAGAGGCTGCTTTACTTTTGTCATATCCCCAATGCGGGTGCTAAATAAATAATTGTTGGTGAATTAATCTCCACTGTATTTGGGGACAGCTCTAATTATTAGGAACTTTCCCTTTATTTATACTCTCAATTTTCCTCTTTTCAATTTTAACCCGTTGCTATAGTGTTTGTCCTGTGGGACCAAAGAGAACAAAGCTAACCTTTCTCTCTTGGTGTAATACTATAATATACTTTCTTTCATTGTCTAGAGCAGAGGTGCCAAACATGAGACCCACAATGTGTCTGAATATGAACAGAACCAGATTAAAATGTAACTGTTGGTTTTCCAATCATGTCCAACACTTTGTGACCCCAAATTAGGGATTTCCTTGTGAAGACACTGGAGTGCTTTGTCATCTCATTTTACAGATGAGGAAACTGAAGCAGAGTGAAGGGACTTGCCCAGGGTCACACAGTAAGTGTCTGAGGCCAGATTTGAACTCAGGGAGATGAGTCTTCCTGACTCCAGGCCTGATACTCTATCTACTGGTCCACTTAGCTGCTCAAAAATATAACTGGGAAATATTTAACAAAGTCAATAGAACATGTTTTAAAACTTAGTCATCACAAGACCCGCAGGACCCTTATGTATGGATTAGTTTCTATTTCATTTTCCATCACTAGCCTATAGCCCTTTAACAGAGTCCTAGGCCCTTAATAAGTGGCAGATACAAACAAACAGAAAGGATTGGCTGTCTAGACTATTCTGACTGTAACCAATCCATAGAGCTCAGCTAAAAGAAGATTCACACCCAGCCATATTATTCCACATCATCTTCTAATCCTTTGGAAGTGTCAACTTGTGTCTAGAAAGTGATATTTGTGAACTCTAGTGATAAAAATGATATCCAAGAAAGGAAGAAGAACAGTTCAATCAGGTCTATAATTCACTGGACACCAATGCTTTGTATACAATGCCTTACAAAGCATATAGTCAGGGGTGGGGAACTTGCAGCCTCCAGGCCACATGTGCCCCACATGAAGACCTAGAGGGCCACATGTGGCCTTGAGGCCACAGGTTCCCTACACCTGAATAGACCCTCCATAAAACTGCTGACTCAGCAGTCTCAATATTTTTTTTTTCAACACTCTTTCCTAATCATCCTTTCATAAATCTGTACATGCTTCCTATCCCTCTGTCACCTTACATATGAACAAATGATGAAATTGGTTACGTTATCTATTCTTTTGGATAAACTGCTCTAAATGCCAGACACAATAAGCTATCAGTGAATTTTGTACTGGAATTCAATTCAATTCAGCAATCATCTACTCTGTGCCCTGCACTGTGAAAGGGATGTAAAGTCAAAATCAAAAGCCCCTGCCTTCAAAAGAAGGGCAATCTGTACAGAGATAAGTAAACGTAAAACATACATAATCTGCAGTTGTTCAAAGCACTAGTGAGGGAGGGAGAGGCTATTAGGAAAGGCCTAGAAGTGGAAAGTTGAGATAATTCTCAGGATAATTGAACTCTATGTGGCCCTAGAGGAGAAACACAATGCTTTTCACTTGAAGCAATCAATGGGTCAAGATGCATTTATCAAAAGTCTCCTATGCTGGCATTGTTGTTGGTAGTGTAGATTCCAAGGTTAAAATGGAAAAGTCCCTTCTCCCAAGAAGCTTCCATTCCATTGGTGAATACAACAGGTACATGAATAGGTCCACACAAAATATATACAATGTGATAAAGGGAGAACATTTGGGGGATCAGGAAAAGCTCAATACAGACAGTGACATTTGATCTAAGTATTGAAGAAAACTAGGAATTGAACTGAGTTAAGAGAGGATCTGGGAGTCCTAGAGTAGAAGCCTGCATTCTATTGATTCCTCAAACTACTGTTTCATTCCAATGACTTAACCAGATCTGGAAAACAAAGAGCCACAATTCTATAACTGATCTCCAGATTTCAGCAAATATTGATATAATAAAAGTCTTATGTTCCTTATCAATCATAATGCATTGTCTGAACACATAAGATTTCCCATTGACCTTGGGACTCATCCACAGAATGCTCAGCCTTCATAAGCATGGTCCTGGAAAATTCTAAGCACCTGAGAAATGGTTTCCTATTCAACCTTTGTCACTATGGTGACAAGTAATTATAGCTGTCCTCAGTGACAATGCCTCTCGTTTGCTCCCCAATAATACAGTGACAGCAGCACTAACTATTATTTTACTCTAGAATTGCTGAGATAGAATGACAGGAGAATGGGGATTCTGCCACAATAATGACCAAAGTTTATGATGTGATAGAAAAAAAACACTTATTAGACATTGAAGTGGGACCATAGTGCAATGATCAAGGCAGGAAACCATAGCAAATGGCCCACCCATGCCTCCATGACCAAAGTGAAGGAGGTAATTGAGGCAATTATTTGGTAAATTCAGGCCCAAAATTATCCTAGAGCAACAATATTGTTGGATGCTAATGGCTTTCTCATGTAGGATGGCTATAATTATGAGTCATTATAGCAACAATGGCTAAGCGCTCTCCATCTTTCTCTCAGATCTTAATTCTGGGACTCCTAAGAAAAAAATTACCATCCAATATTGTTCAGCGCTATGTATCTGTTCCAAATTTGGTTTTATGAAAGAATTGGGTTCAATGATATCTAAGAAGGGGGGAATGTGTGGAACATAAACCCTTTCTTTTCGATCTTTGATAGAACTTAGAACCATAGATTTAAAACTAGCAGGTACCTTATCATTTTGTCCTATCTCATGAATTTTGTGAGTGAGGCACTTGGGACCTAATGGGATAAAAGTCTTGTTTAAGCCACATGGCTAGCCTACAATGTAGCTGAAAAGCAAATTCAGATGTTCTGAGTTTGAATCAAAAAAAATATATCAATTTACAATAAGGATAAGAAGATATTAAGGAAAAGAAGCATAATTAATTATTAATTCACAAGACATAATAATAGACAAAGAGCTGGTAATAGAGTCAAGAAGGCCTGGCTTCTGAAATATACCAGCTGTCTGATTCCAGGAAAGTCACCTAGCCTTTCGATGTCCCAAGAAGATCATTAAGGCTATAAATTCTTTGAAATGCCTACCTCTCAAGGCTTTTTTGAAGATTAAATGAGACACTGTATCAAAAGCACTTTGTACATTTTAAAGGACTATAAATTATTATTATTCCTGTATCATCATTTCAATAATTATCTTTGGCATAGTTACAGACAAGTTGCTCATCTGCCTTGGTGGAAGGAGTTTGCACACTGGAAGCTTACTAGATAAGTGAAATCACTCTTCTGGGAGCATGAGGGACTATTTGGTTGTTTGTCTTTATATCATCAGGGCCTGGTGTACAGCAGGTGTTTAATGAATGCTCATTGAGTTAAATTATTTAATTGAACTTAACTGCTGAATTAAGTGCTAAATTTTGTGACTAGGGCCAAAAGTGCCAGAGCAAATCAGGGAAAGAGAAATTGCTGTGGGTTGATAAGGTGCCTTTACATAGCATTTTAGGGTTTGCAGAGCTTTTTAGATATGAAACCCCACTAGACCTTCACAGCAAACCTGGGAGGTGGGTGCTATTATTTTTTTTTTCATTTTACACGTGAGGATACCAACACTGAGAAAGGTTAAAAGACTTACCTAGGATCACTCAACTAGTCATTAATAATAATAATAAAAGCCAAAGCTTTAAAGTGCCTACTATGTACCAGATACTGTGCTGAGCATTTTATAATTATCTCATTTGACCCTCACTACAACTTTGCAAAGTACATGCTGCTATCATCTCCATTTTGCAGTTAAGGCAACTGAGGCAAAAAGAAATTAAATGACTTACCCAGGGTCTTCCAGTCAAGAAATATTTGAGGTTAGATTTAAAACCAGGTTCACCAGACTCGGGTCATGTACTCTGTGTGCTATGGTGCTCGCTAACTGTTTCTGACTAAAAGATGTCCTCCCACGCAGATGGGAAGAGAAAAGGTGGGCCATTAAGACAGGAAGCCCAATTCAACTCAATAAGCCTTCATGGAGCCCTATGTTTGTTGTTAATTGGGTATACAGAGATAAAATAAGAAATGACTATTGCCCTGGTAGCCAAGTCTAGAAGAAAGTGCCCAGCACATTAGCTGGATCCCTAAAGGAGGATTTATGGGTGAGATGACAAGAATTAGGTAGAATGAGAGTGGAAATGGCTTTTCTCATGCACTAAAGTGGAGAGGATACCCACATTGATAAGATAAGGAAGCTATTGACAAATTACAGAAGCTATTGAAAGAATTTATTGAAAATTATATTATTTAGTATGTTATGAACTCAAAATCTAGTTGACATCATAACACAGAAGAACAAACACTGGCTCTGAAATTAAAACAGCTGGGTTCAAATGCTAGCTTTGATACTTATTACTCTATGGACCTGGACATGTCACTTTATCTCTAGGATTTTGGTTTCCTCATCTGTAAAATGGGGGGTGGGGGTGGTCCATTGCCGTTTTTGGTCTATGATCTGATACACACATTCTCATTCTTTTTTTTGCGGGGGGTGGGGGACGTCCTACTTTGTTCTACAGTCAGAGCAGGATAGTCATTGGAGACATCACCACTTGGCATGAGGGGGTCTGGGGCCTCAGCAGAGGAATGTTTCTGATAATCTTTATACATAAAATATGAACATTTTAAAAGAATCATTCACTATAAAGGACTTGACATTTCCCAAGAGCTCTAAAATAAATTATTAGTTATTTCCTTTCTAAAAGGAACCATTAAGATTGTTTGGATAATTTTGTTGTTCTGCCATTGTTCAGTGGTGTCTGACTCTTCACAATCCTATTCGGGGTTTTCTTGGCAACCCCGGGAGTGGTTTGCCATTTCCTTCCACAGTTTGTTTTATAGATAAGGAATCTGAGAGGCAAACATGGTTAAGTGACCTGTCCAGTGTCACATGGCTAAGAAGTGTCTAAGGTCAGATTTGAACTCAGGAAGATGAATCTTCCTTAGTCTAAGTCCAAAGCTCTATCTGCTGCACCAACTAGCACCCATTTAGGATAATGCATAAGACTAAATACTGGGAATTTAAGCCCTGCCAGGAAAAAAAAAAACACAACACCAAACATATCAGTCAAATGTTTTGAATGGAAGCTCTTTGAGGGCTGTTTGATTTTTGTCTTTATATCCCTAATGCCTACCACACTGTGGAATTAGGATAAGATAGAGTTAAGGTTAGCCTGGCACACTGTAGCTTTGTAATAGAGAATCAAGCCTGATGTCAGAATGACTCAAGTTCTAACACAGCCTCCAATATTTACTATTTATGTGGTCCTAGGCAAGTCACTTAATCTTGGGCTGCCTCAGTTTCCTCATCTGTGAAATTCAGATAATAATTACCCCTACCTCCAAGGGGTGTTTTGGGGACAAAATAAGCTAATATTTGGAAAATGCTTTGCAAATCTGAAAATGCTATAGAAATGCTAGCTCTTATTTTTAAATGTTGAATGATGTCTTCCAAATTCTAACTTCATTGTTTTCAAAAATGCTAATTAGCATGTTAAAGTAGTTCTTCATGTTGTCTACTGTAATAAAGAAATACAAAAGGGTATATGTCAACCTCCAAACTGTATTTCAAACCCAGTAAAGATTTGAGGGCTACAGTGCCCTAGAATTCTAGGGCAGGAGTAGAAATACAGACAGAAACATCAGAGTGAAGCAGTTGGATAAGCAGCCTGGGTTCAAGTTGACCTCTGACACAATATAGCGAACACACGTTACGGGCCATCTCTCCAAGCATATTAGTGATGAGATTCCCCAGGAGCCATACAACAATGATTTCTGAATTACTTTAATTTGTATTTTTCTTGTATTTATATCTAAGGTTTGGCCAAGGAATAATGATGCACATATAGTCATTGGATCCTTGCCTTTCTTTCTGATGTTACCTGTCCATCATGCCCTCTGGATACATCCTCACAGCCAAAGTGACTGCAAGGTTTTGGCCATCCAAGTGATTTGGCCATAGGTAGGACCTAAGATACATCACTGAAATCCTTTATGTTGCATACATAGAACATGATCTATATATTTAAGGAGATAGTTCTTAGGGGAATGAAATGTGGTAAAAGTTCTACCATTTGGGGAAAAAACTCCCAAATTACTTCTACTAAGTATATTAAATAAGAAAAAACAGATAGTTACTAAATCTATGTCAAGTAATGGAAATATTGTCTTAAAAATCAGATCTGCCTTCAAATGCTTGCGCTGGTATTTACGGATTATGTGATGATGGACTTCTCTGGGGCTCAGTTTCCTCACCTGTAAAATCAGCACTTGGGCTAGATCATTTCTATGTACATGTTGTCTCCCCAGATAGAATATTAACCCTTTAAAGGAAAGGTGATTTTGTGATTGTCTTTTTATCCCAGGTGCCTAGCATGCCCCCGGGAATGTCGGAGCCACTTCATCATGACTGGCATCTGCAGTGTTATAGATGCTTGATAGCATTCATATAGTACTCTGAGGTTTGCAAAGCACTCTACGTACATTGCCTTTTTGCTGCTGCTGCTGCTGTTCACTTGTTTCAGTTCTATCTGACTCTTCATGACCCCATTTGGGGGTTTCTTGGCAAAGACACTGGAGTAGTCTGCTATTTCCTTCTCCAGCTCATTTTACAGATGAGGAGCTGAGGCAGAGGTAAATGGCTTGCCCAGGGTCACACAGATAGTAAGTGTCTGAGGCCAGACTTGAACTCAAGTTGATGAGTCTTTCTGAATACAGTCCCACCTAGCTTCTCCTTATATTGTCTTATTTGATGCTTAATAAATTCTGTTAATTCATTGCTTCCAAATCTATGGTTCTATGAATCTGTGATTATTATCTTATATTAGATCTACACAATTATGGGGTTAAGGCAGAGCAAGTGTGTTTGGGGCCAAATTCTTGGAGTGATCACAAAATGAGCCTTCTGTTTACCTTTGGATATACACAACTGTCTTAAGAAGATACTGAATTTGAGAAATTATAAAAGGTATTGCTCCCCTGTCTGGTCAGGAAAGATTGAATTCTGATTGCTTTCATACTTTTTTTTACCAGTATTCTGTGAATGGAGTAATTCTTTCATGAGTATCTTTTATATCTGGTAGTGACTGTTGGGAACTACCACAAAGCTTGCACATAGTAAGTTAGTCTCAAAGTTTTACTCAGATTCATTATTTAATATCTCAAAGTTTTTCCTCCTAGCTTACTGATCAGTTTGCTAATGGCATACACTCCTAAATCAGAAACCATCAGGAAACCATATTCCCCACTCCCAGACTGCATTGCTTTACCCTTGGAATGGCTCTGCTAAATCACACACACCAATTCCTAAGCCTTAGAAAAATGGTTATTAATACTCAAGGGCACTTGAATGATTCCAGTCCTTTCTTATTCACCTACAGTATTTTGAATTAATTTGTGCCTAATTTTTTTTTTAATTCCCCTAATGATCCTACCTAATTAATCTGGGTAAAGGATGTTCCCAGAGACACAATTGGAAATTTAGGGGAAAGACTATTGAATAATGATGTTCAGAACTTTAGGTCAGGTATTTTGTCTGAGACAAGAAGTAGTAATTAATTCAATTCAATTATTAAATACATAGTATGGGCAAGGCACTGTCCTAGGTACTGAATCTATTACAGCAAAACCAAAACAGTCTCTGCCCTCTGAGAGCTTACATTCTACTGGCTTGGGGAGTGGAGAGGATGAGACAAGTACCAAGATAAATATACAGTTTATCCAAAGTAACATGAAGTATTTTTTAATAAGAAAAAACCACTAGCCAGGAAAATTAGGAAAGACTTTAGACAGAAGGTCACACATGAGTAGTGTTTTGAAAGAGGATACACGTTCTTGACATGGGAAATGGAAAAATGGGAGGTGGGTGGCGGAGTATTGTGTACAGAGGTAGTAAACAAACAGACCACAGCAAGTATGGGAAATGGAGGGATATGAAATAATACTAACTGGGAGTCATCTTGGGGAGGATTTTAAGTCCAGGATAAGGATTTAGTATTTTGCATGTTCAATAGAATTAAATCTAATGAAGTATGTTTACTTGAATTCAACTGAACCAACGAATCAAATTTAATTTAGTGGAAGGAAAAGACAAGTAGGGTTAGTCCGAGAATTCCTTCTCAATTATCTATCAAAGGCCTGAAAATCATTGATAACAACCTTGTTGAAGCACAAACCCCCCCCCCCCCAACCATAGTTCTAGTTTATCATTTCTCAAGTCAAGGAGCCCAAGACAGAGATTGTTGGGAATGTTTTGACTATGCACGTTGGACAATGGAATACTTTACCAATGGGGATATGGGATGTCAGGCTTTGGCAGGCCTTAAAATCAGTTTGGGTTGTTAACCACCTTTAGTGGTATGAGTGTTTTTCTGACAAGGAGAAAGGGTTGCAGTAGATAATCTCTCAGGAGCTTTTATGGACTTATGGGAAGAGCATGATAGACTGGGAATGAGCCTTGGACTGGGAGTCAGAAGTCCTGTCCTCTAGTTTCTGGATGTCTCCTTACTGTCTTATTGGAGGTTTTTTTTGTTTCTATTTCTATATCTAGCACTTAGCACTGTGCTTGGCACAAACTCACTTAATAAATGTTTTATCTATCTATCCACCCAACTATTTATCATATAGCAGTGACAAAGACAAGCAGGTCATTTAACTGTTCTGGACATCAATTCCTCATCTGTTAAATGGTAATGTAGAGCCCAAATGGAAGAGGAATTCCTATTGATAGTGAGGTCCTCTAGAGACTCCTGGGGATTGCATTAAACTAATTAAATCAAGTCTCAAAACACTGCAGATGCTCCTATGTGAGATTTGTAATTACTTAAAAGAGTTTGGAGCACCCATACACATAAGAAAAACCAAGTGGATGATGAATGTTTTTTGTTCAAATTATGACACTCTGGCAACCCACATAAATGCCAGACAAAGATAAATGAATAAATAAAGAAATGAGAGCTATACAGAGGATAAATAGGATAGAGAGAGAGAGAAACAAAAGGAGAGATGAGAGATAGGATAGATAGATTGAATAAATGATGATATAAATATATAAGACATATATCTACATACGTCTACATATATACATGTATTTGTGTGTATGTATGTATGTAGATACACATAGAGATGAATGGGTTGAATCATCATAGGAAAAGCAAAAAGGATTTTTAATGACCATTCCCCACCTCACCCCACCAGCTGCAAGCTTAACCATAAAACAAATACCCATTTTTTATCAATAATATTTTTCCAGGAATGCTATATGTATATGAGTCATAGCTGTATTTTGAAGAATTAATATTGAAGGTCACTCAAAAGGTGGTGGAGAGGCTCATGGTGGGTGGACATGAGCTGGCTGCAGCACAAAGCAACATAAAACATGCCATCAGATAAGTGTTGTTCTTCAGTCATTTCAGTTATGCCCAACTCAGTGACCCCATTTAGGGTTTTCTTGGCAAAGCCTAGAGTGGCTTGCCATTTCCTTCTCCAGCTCATTTTACAGAAGAGGAAACTGAGGCAAACAGGGTTAAGTGACTTGCCCATGGTCACACAGCTAATAAATATCTGAGGTCAGATTTTGATTCAGGTCTTCCTGGCTGCAGACCTGGCACTCTACCCCCAGAAAAGTGTATTATGGGTAAGGAAGATTGACTGTTCATGTAGTGAGAACAAGGGGTAACCAATAGTTAGCTTGCATGTTCCATGGGTCTTCATTCAATGTCAAGAGATCTAGCAGAAGGTCCCCATTAGGTTGTCAGTCACCAAGAGACTAGAAATCAAAGGAGGTGGACAAGAATCACACAGGATGGGAAGGTCTATATGGAATCTGATTAGCTCCATTGACAGAACCACCCAGATTGATGAGCACATAGCCTTATCAAAGTGAAATGGGGTTAGTTATACTCATTCTCTTTAAGTCCCAGAGTTCTTGTGAGGGAAGTGCTATATAAACCTTAAAGGGGACTATAAATCTGTAGACTCAAGGGACTATAGATTCAAATGTAGAAAGGCTTTAGACAATATCTCGTCCAACCTTCTCATTTTACAGATGAAGAAACTAAGGCACAAAAAGGGGAAATGACTTACTCTTAGTCACACAGGTAGTATAGAATAATCTCATAGCTGAGATTCAAACCTGGGTTCTATGGCTCCAAATGGAGCATTTCCCCCTTATTTTATGGTACTTTAATATTATTCCAACTCTAGGATGTCCTTGGAATCCAAGAAATACAGAATAACTCATGGAAACAGCATATACTATGGAGGCCAGGGAACTGGGAATTTTCTGTGACTATATAATAAATCATTATTTTAAAGAAGTAAGGATCAGAAGCCAGGGGTCTTCCCATTATGAAGAGACTTCTTTCTGTCTCCGGTTGAGTCATTAAAACAACAGGAACTGCCTATAATGGTTCAGGTCACTCATGCAATATTGGTAGTTTCATCTGCAGATTCCCATAAGGACAACTGATTAATTGAGGTGCTCTGGTGAGGCACCAATGGGAATTCACATTGGATCATAGGGTCTCAGACATATATAATGCAACCAATTGAGAGAGGGCTCCCAGCAGAGTAATCAATATACATTTGTATGAAGCCTGTGGCTGAAAAAAACAAATCATTGAGCTTGGACTCTGAGGAGTCATTACTCAATCACCCTCTTCCAAACACTGACTTGCCCTCCAGGTCTCCAAACTGAGCTGTCAAATCAAGTGTTGACTCCAAGCAAAAGGTTGTGGAGACAAATTAACTCAGACCTACAGAGTTAGACTGCAATTAAAGAGATCTGTGTCAACAGGACACTTGGGAAGTCCCAATCATCTAAATAGCCCTACTCCCTAGCAACCTCAGGATTCCCAGAGTACCTACATCTCACCTAAAACCTTTGGTTAATGTTCACTGTGGCACTGTTCATGCTGTGACAGCAGCAAGGGACCAAGATGGGACTACTTGAGTGAATCCTCCAACTTAACTGGGTACCAATTTTAATCAGAATGCAAATGAGGAGATGATGTGGAGTCACTTTCTCTGAATCTCATTTCCTCATTTGTAAAATGGAAACAATAATATATATATATATATAGTACCTACTTTGAGAGAAATTATTATTTCTCTAATGTATTTAATAGTTAATTATTGAATTAGGACCAAGGTTTTCTTCTTCTTTTTTCTATTTCCACTTCCAGACATCAACCAGTGTGGAAAATTTGGGGCAGAATTTACCCATCCAGAAAAACTAAGATCAAATCAAAGACAGTAAAGAAATTCCAAGTTTAGGCAAATGGGTGGATTCCTGTTCATTGTGTTTACTCAGATAGGTCAGGGAAAATGTGAATTGTCTTTTTGTCAAATGGGTGATACAGATATTGATAAATCTCTTCGACTAAGATTTGAGTGCCCAGTGTCATGTACCTCCAGACCCTCATTGGAATAAGCCCATCTCTCATTATAATATTCACTTTTTCATTACTTGTTAATGAATCAGAGTTATATTTTCCCTAAGTTATACCCCATTTTCAAAAGACTTTATAAATCTCAAAGGTTTGACAGGCTCAGTCTATTTGCTTACCAATGGGACAATGAGCCTCTTCTGTTGACTGCTTTCTAGACATAGTCAATAAAATTGATTTTAATTTACCCAGAAACTCTGCCTCTCAGAAATTTTCAATTATCACAACTTCCTACCACTGTTATCAAACCTAAGTGAGATAACTTATGTCATGAACTTTGCAAGCTGTTAATGCACTCCTTTGATGACAGTTATTCTTCATACTGCTCCATTAAACTTTTCTCTGGACATCATAGTAGGGAATGTCCCTTGAGTCCAAACACTATGCCTTTAATATCTTCATATTCCCAGAACTTCACACACAGAGTCACATTCACTGTAATAAGGCAATTAATAAATGTTTGCTGAACAAATGAATGAATGAATAAAAGTACACATTCATATAAAGAGTATAGACAAAACTGCCTGAGTTCCCACGATCCCATCTTATTTCTGCCTCAACAGAAAGGGAATATACTAGGGGATTAGTATCATAATATGCTAAAGTAAAGCTTCCTGAAACGAGATTAGCAAGCATCCTAACCACAGAGGCATAGACACTTCTAGTTGACTGGGTTTTTCCCCCATTTCAAACACTCTATAAAGTCGCTGCTCAAGTGGCATCTAGGTCTCAGTTTCCTCCTCCTTAAAATGGTGAGTGATCTCTAAAGGCCCTTCTAGCTCTTAAAGTCTCTTACTGAAAGATTGCCTCGAAAGGTTCATTCAGTTCATAGCCTTCCCCCGAGTCTGAAATTTCCATCCTTCAAACATGCTCAATGTCTACAGAAGACATTGTTAAAAAAAAAAAAAAAAAGGCAAACTAACCATATAGTAAGCCTTTAGAATGCTTGCTATATTCGATTGAAATGCAAAGACCCAGTCAGGGAGAAGATATGATTTTGACCCAGTCCTATCCATTAGCAGGATTTAATTGAATAGATCAGATCTTCTGCCTAGCAAAGAGCAGGGTCCTAAGGACACAGTGGTTAAGCATGGAGATGAGAGTGAGAAGAGAGAAATAATAAAAAAGTATGTGCCTTGAGGAGGAGGGGGGAGAGGAGAAGAAGA
Source organism: Petaurus breviceps papuanus (assembly GCF_028583685.1). Classification (NCBI taxonomy): domain Eukaryota; kingdom Metazoa; phylum Chordata; class Mammalia; order Diprotodontia; family Petauridae; genus Petaurus; species Petaurus breviceps. The sequence goes on along the minus strand of NW_027185797.1, from coordinate 18,054,300 downwards.
GGGAGAGCTGGCCATCAGAGAGCACTCGTTATCTGGGAAAGAGGCACAGAAGCAATGAGCTCACGTTTATATCTGTACTTTAAAGACTGCAAAGCAGTTTATGTGTATTTTCTCACTTGGGAGGGAGATGCTCTTATTATTCCCATTTCACAGATGAAAAAACTGAGGCTCAGAAATTTTAAGTGAATTGCCCATGCTTACACAGCTAGGTCACAATTTGAACCCCTGAGCTGTGACACTTTCTACTGTACACTTTCTACTGTGCTGCACTGAAAGAAAGGAAAGAGAAAGGGAGGGAAGGAAGGGAGGGAGGTAGGAAGGAAGGACGGAAGGAGGGAAGGAAGGAAGGAAGGAAGGAAGGAAGGAAGGAAGGAAGGAATTACTAAATTACTACAGGCACCATACTAAATGCCTTACCAAACATTTCTTTCATCCCCACACAACCCTAGGAGGTAGATGCTGTTACCCACATTCTGAAGCTAAGTAAACTGAAGAGCAAAAGTTTCCGGTTACACGTCTACTAAGTGTCTGCGGCTGGATTTGAACTCATATTTCCCTAAGTCCAGGCCCAGTGGTCTACCCAGTGAATCATCTAACTGCTGGAAATAGAAGATTCCAGGAAAGGAACAAAAAAGAAGCCTCCTACTTTGTGACCTTGCCCAGGCTTCTCCCAGCAATCGCTCCATCTTTAGACGGGCAGGTCTGGCCATCTTGGTCCAAGGAGGACCCCTCAGACACTTAAGTGAACAATCCCTCTGCAGACAGAGCATCCAAGTGGCCCCTGTGAATGCTCACAGACGGCAGACTCTCTCCAGAGTCACAGTGCCAAGAGTCGTGACTGAGAGCAACGTTTAACCACAGGGCTTCCTCAAGCCAGTGCTCCTGTGGATGTTAGAAAACGCTTCCTTCTGTCTCCTGCTGAGCAGCAAATATTGAATCCTGAGATGCACCCTCCTGGTGCCAACACTACTCCCTGGCCATAACTTAGGGGTAGAGTAGGGGGCATGACTAAGAGTGACTAACACGTGAGCATGCTCCCTGCCAGACACCCATCCTCAGGAGACACACAGAGGACTGATGAATGGGACCTCCAGCCAAGGGCCCTGCAGGTCACAGGTCCCCAGGCAGGCTCCAGAAGGACTTCTCATCCCTCCTCTCCCTCCTGCACTTCCTCTCTTGGCAACAGATTTGGACCAGAGTTGGTATCAAACTGCTTTATGGATAAGTCAAGCAACTAACACTGATGCCAAATGCCATGTGCCTAGGATTTTGCTGGCCCACACAGGTCTAGAATGTGCAAAGTGCTTTCTGTAAACTATCTCATCAAAGCCATTTGCCTCACTGGGAGCACTGTTTCAGGGAGAAATGCAGCCATACTCCATCTCACTCATCCTTGGACCTATTCTCCAGACTTCTCTTCCTGTTCTCAGCATTGACCCAGAGTGAGGACTCTCCACATGCGCCGGCTTTCTAGGGGCCCATCCATGTAGTCTCCTCCCCTCTTCCCCTAAGGATGGTCCCATTAGTGGTGTTTGGGTACTAGTCACTTAGCATGGCAGGTGCTACATGGGAAAAACCTAATAGTTACTTTGTCCATCTGTCTGTCTACCTGGCTGTCTGTCTCTACAAAAGCTGCAGGAGAGAAGTACTCTAGGCATGATTTGGCCCTTTTTTAAGTGAGGAAACTGGTGTCAGAGAGGTTGAGATTTTAATAATTCACTCTACACGTTAAGGTGAACTTTTCTCACAAAGACCCATGGAGATTTTTTAAAATTCAAGGACTTACTGCATCCTGTCCCATGCTTACCCATGTGACTCTGGGCTGGTCACGTAACCTTCTGGGCCTCCATTTCCTCCTACACAAAATAAAGGAGTTGACCCCGATCACCCTAGATCTTGGGGTTAATTTTGACCAGATTATTAGCAGAGAGGAGAGCACAAGCTCCCCATCTTCAAATCGGTTCAAACCAATGATTATTTCATATCCAATGCCTACAAGGCCTTCTCTGGGTCTTACTATGCTAAATGTTGCCCAATGCCGCTGCTCATGTTTCTTTCTTTGGGGAGCTTCCAAGGTGGAGCATGTGATGAAGGGGGGAGGGAGAGAGGGAGAAAGAAAGGAGGGAAGAGAGAAAAAGAGGGGGAAGGAGGAAGAGAGGTAGAAAAGGAGGGAGGGAAGGAGAGGGAGAGAGACAGAGATGGGTCAGGGGGGAGGCAGACAAAGGTTTAGTGACTTGTTCAGAGTCAACACACTTACTAAGCGTCTGAGGCTGGATTTGAACTCAGTTCTTCTAGACTCCCAGCCTAGTGATTTCTCTATTGTACTCCCTAGCTCCCTCAGTTCTAAATGGAATCTAGTCTACATTGCTTTATCTTTCTGCAAGAATGACACAAAAAAATTTGTCAAATGCTTCACTCAAATCTGGGTAAATTATATGTGTCATACAGTGAGGATAGTGAAGGATCTCACTAACAGTATTACATGAATATTATTAAAGGAACTGAGCCCTGAAGAAGAAAACCCTAGGGCAGGGGAGAGATCATTCCAGTTTTCTCCAAATCTTGGGAGGGCTGTCTGTCTGACTCGTCCCCATTGGCCCCAGTAGACAGAACCAGTCGCTGTGGATGAAGGTTTCAAGGAGCAACAATTGGGTTGAATGTAAGGAAAACCTCCTTCCCACTCGAGTGGCACAGAGAGCAGTGGGCTGCCCCCAAGCAGCGGGCTCTTGTCAAGTGTGCCTTTTAGGGCACGTCTTGCTCAGAAATGGATTGAAGTCAATAGTCTTTGAAGTACCTCCCCCCTTTGGCATCCTGTGAGCATCCAGGATTCACAACTGGAATAACAATGGCAAATGGAGCTTGGCCTCTGGAGCCATAGATGAACGCCCACAGCCCACCTAAAGTCTCATCTCGCCTCGTAGCAAATGCAGAAGTTTAAGCTAAAAGCAAATGAAGGAATATTCTCACAGTTTGGCCTGAGCTGTGGCCACTGAAAGGCTTCAGCTTTGTGGAGAATTTGACTTTCAAAAGCAATTGTCCTAGGCTTTGGTGGAAGCTTGTGCACAGAGGCCAGAGGAATTGTGTTTTTATCACCATTCATCAATTAAGAATGCAAAGAAGATGCCCTAGCCTGACTATATATAACATTCTGCTCCCTTATTCTGCCCCTTTTACAAAGAACATGCCTAGCCTGACAATAGGTGTGTCTATATGTATACATGTGTGTGTATAATGTTCTGCACCCATAAGCCCCCACCTCTGCAAAGAAGGGTGATAGATTTGGAACTAGAAGCTAGACTCCCTCATCATTTTATAGGAAAAGACTAAGGCCTAGGGAGATTCAATGACTTATCCAAGGTCACAAGTGCCAAGCCTCAGAGGTGAAAGGAGAAGAGAATGCACATTGATGTAACATCTACCAAGCATGAGGGTCTCTGCTAAATGCTTTACAGTGATAATCATGTGATCCTCCCCACAAGCCTACAAGGCAGGTGCTGCTTGCAGCTCCATTTTACAGAGGAGGAGACTGAGTTGGGCCAAAGTTCAGTGCCCTGCCCAGAATCACACAGCTATGAGTGTCTGAAGCTGGATTTGAACTCGGGTCTTCCCAACTCCAGGTTCAGTGCTCTGTCTACTGCACCACCTTGTTGCCAAATTCTACCTGGGCTCTTTAAGGTGAACCACAGACCAAGAGGAATCATCTAACTGAATGTCAAGGTTCAATAGATTATTTACAAGGAGTTTCTATTTTGTACTCTTAGATGTGGAATTTTGGGTGAAATGTCATGCTTCTTTGGTCAAAGGACATCCAGAGAGAGTATTGCCTTCAATGCTAGGGACCACATTCTATGAAAGATTTCCGCATCATACATACAAGGATCTATAGGGAAACTTTGTTCAGTCATTTCAGTCATGTCTGACTCTCCATGAACCCATTTGGGGTTTTCTTGTCAGAGATACTACAGTGGTTTTGCCATTTCCTTCTCCAACTCATTTTACAGATGAGGAAACTGAGGCCAACAGGGCTAAGTGAGTGCTAAGCCCAGGGTCACACAGCTAGTAAGTATCTGAGGTCAGATTTGAACTCAGGAAATAGAGTCTTCCTGACTCCAGGCCTGGCACTCTATCCACTGCAGGACCTAGGAATGTTTTATTTGGATAAGATTCAGATCTTATGGTATCTGCCTTCAAGTATTGGAAGGGTTATCATGGAAAGGAGGGACTATTTGACTCCAGAGGTCAGAACCAGGGCAATGGGTAAAAGCTGCAAAGAATACAACTCAGTAAGCAAAAATGCCTTAAAAGTTAGAACTATCCAAAAGTGAAATGGGGCAAGTAGGTGCCATTGTGGGTCCTGATCTGGCCATAGGTATTCATTAGCTGTGTGACCCTGACCAAGTCACTTAACCCTGTTTGCCTCAGTTTCCTCATCTGTAAAATGAGCTGGAGAACGGAATGGCAAACCACTCCAGTATCTCTGCCAAGAAGACCCCAAATGAGGTCACAAGGACTTGGATATGACTGAAAAACAACCAAAAAATAGCAACAACAAACATGAAATGGGCTGCGAGAGGAAAGAGTGAGTCCCCTTTCACTTCAAGTGAATGCCGGGTAGCTGTTTCCCAGCCATGTCGCTTGGGGGATTCCTGGGTAACCACTGAAGTCCCTTCCCACTCTGAGATTCTGTCTCCACTAAAATTAAAGTTCTATGAAGGTAGAAACTGTTGTCGTCCGCCTTCATCACTTAGCATGGCTCCAGACATAGAGAATGCACTTAATAAATGATGACTGATTGATTCTGATCCATTTTTAAGATTAATTACTAGTATCCCAGAAGAAGGCAGCTACACTGACTTGTTATTCCTCAGTCGAATGCTGTCAGAGTTTTATGATGTTAGGAAAGCAAGACATAAAAATCTCAGCATAGTCACTTCAGGTGGCAAACTCATTAACCTGTGAGAGACAGAGTCTGCGGCTTCAGCTACTGTGTGTCTAAGGCCAAGTCAGAGCAGGCTGGGGGCCCGGAGATTGGAATAGAGCTCTCAGAGTCATGGAATTTCATTGTTTTCCTCTGCATCTGTTCTGAGAAACAAGTCAAACCTCCCTGAACCCTGGTTCAGTTTCTTATTTTTCTTTTCCTTTTTCCCCATGCAGAAATGCTCAAGGAGCCTGCACACTCTGTCCCTCCCATCCAAGCTGACCTGACTGCCAAGGTTTCCAGCAAAGGGAAAACGTGTGGTCACTGGGATGAATATTTCATTGCTCACTCCCCAGGCGCTGGTAGATCAGCATATACAAATTACACCAATGCCATGCCAGAGGGAGCCTGCCCGAAGTCTTCTAGATAGGAGGGCTTGCAAAGCCACTTAAAATTCTAGTCACCATATGATATGATTTGAAGGCGGCTGGAAGCTTCAGAAGGCATTTGAGGGGCCAGGGAAAAAATAATAACCCATTTCTGGGGTTTTTTTCTTTCCTTAAAATTATGCATGGGGAATGCAAGAGGGGGTCCAGCCCTTTCACATACTTTTCAAGCTATATTTTGGTCTGAACATGTGACTCCAGCTATTTTTCTGAATCTCTCCAGTGCCTTGTCAATCACCTAACCAGAAGATGGTCCATTAACTCATCAATTTCCAAGACTTCCTGCATCACAAGATGAAGAAATGGTTAGTAAAGGGAAGGAAAAATCTCTCTCTTTCTCTCTCTGGAAATCTGGAAAAATAAAAAGGCAACCCTCCGATTTAGAAGGGGCCTCTATGTAACAGGCATACTCTGATGTTGAAATGGCCCCTCCTTTTACTGAACACCCCTTCCTTTTCAGGAAAGTTTGATGATGGAATCTTCCATGCTGGAAACATCCATACCACATGATTGACCACTGAGGGTAGGGGGAGGAAGAGGGGAATCCTCTGGCTGCAGCAGGGATGGAAAACCAATGCAAATGCCTGACTGAGACTCCTCCCCTCCACTAAGAAAGGTCTTTATATCTAGCCAGCTTTGGAAAGATGGGCTGGCCTAGATTCCTTAGCCTGGTAATATATTATCTGCTGCTCTGAGCTACCAAATTAATCAACAAAGATAGCTATTTTGAGCTGCTCACTCAACAAGGATTTCTTTTTTGTTTGGTTGGGTTTTTTTTTTGTTTTAAGGATTTCTTCTCTGTTATGTGCCAAGCATGGGCTAGGGGGTTTGGGACAGAGGGACACAATGGAATAGTCACTATGCTAAATGAGTTCATATTCTATGGATAATGAGCAGGTCGAGAGAGACAAAGTATAAATATATGTGAGGCTTCACCCCAGTTTGTAGGCTTAGACAATCACTCAAAATACTAAGAGGTTAAGTTACTTGTCCAAGTTCAAAGCCAATATGCAGCAGAAGCCTGAACCCAGGCATTCCTATGTTTAAAACCAGCTCTCTATTCACTAAATATATAACAATATGTGCAAGTAACGGGGGAGTTAGGTAGAGGGACATTAGTTGCTGGGGACATCAGAAGAGGCTTCACGTGGCATTAGGGCTGAACCTTGAAGGAAACTCCAAATCCCAAGGGGGTAGAGATGATCAAGGGGGGAATTCCAGGCATGGGAGTCTGCCTGGGCAGAGAAATGTTGTGTGTGAATGACAGCATGAAGTCCAGTTTGACTGAACCAAAATATACATGAAGGAGAAAAATGTAGAATAATGAAGATTGTGAAAAGCTTTAGAAGATGAAGAGGGGTTGGTTTAATCCCACAGGTAATAGGGAGAGAGCAGGCCTTCGTAAATGTAAAGTGAAAAAATACAAGTATAGTCCGTTCCCAGATAGTGCAGACAAAGACTCCTCGTGGAGATTAAGATTCACACGGAACGTTTTCATTAGGCTGGAACCACAATTACAACTTTGAATAGTATGAATTCACTCCAAAGGGTTCATTCACGCTCATCAATGTTCCCTGTGTACACAAGAGAGTTAGAGAGGAGAAGCTATTGGTGATAAGGAAAGGCTTCCATCAAGAAGGAGGATGCCTTCAAGTTTTGTCTTGAAGGAAGAGCAGGATTCTGGGAAGCCTGGGTGAGTAGGTGTGAGGAATGGCCAGAGCAAAGGAAGAGAGGTGGGAAATAGAGCATCATGTGTGAGGAAAGGGAAGAAGGTCAGTCTTGTTGAGTCACAGAGTGCAGGAGGGGAAGCAACACTTGGAAATGAGCCTGGAAAGACTGGTTAGCCCGGGACGTAAAGGGCTTTAAAAGCAAAAGAGACAAGTTTCTATTTGTTCCAGAAGCAATAGGGAGCCAATGATTATTGATTAGAGGCACTTGTAACATGGACAGATCTTTGGTTAAAGAAAATTACTTTGGCAGCATTATGGAGGATGGACAGAGGTGAAGAGAGACAAAGCAAGATCACTCAGAAGACGATTGCAATACTTGAGGAAAGAGGTGGTAAAGGTCTGAACTCAAGTTATAGTTGTGTGAATAAAAAGATAGGAAAGGGGGGTGGCTAGGTGGTGCAGTGAATAAAGCACCGGCCCTTGAGTCAGGAGGACCTGAGTTCAAATCTGGCCTCAGACACTTAACACAAAAACTAGCCAGGTGACCTTGGGCAAGTCACCTAACCCCAATTGCCCTCCAAAAAGGAAATATATATAGAAAGATAGAAAAGGATAGAAGATATTATAGAGGTAAAAATGGCAAAGGGGCACCTAGGTGTCACAGTGCATAGAGTGCCAGGCCTGGAGTCAGGAAGATTCTTCATGAGCTCAAATCAAGTCTCAGACATTTAGTAGCTGTGTGACCCTGGCCAAGTCACTTAAACCTGTTTGCCTCAGTTTTTTTTTTTTAATCTGGAAAATGAGCTAGAGAAGGAAATGGACCACTCCAGTATCTTTGCCAAGAAAACCCTAAATAGGGTCAGGAGGAGTCAGACATGACTGAAACAACTGAACAATAATGATGGCAAAATTTGGCAACTAACTGGATGTTCAAGGTAAGAGAGAGTTGGGGAGCCAAGGCTAATGTCAAGGTTACAAACTTAGAAGACCAAAAAAACAGTGGTGCCTTCAACAGAAATAAGGAAAACTGGGAGAGGGGCAGGCTTAAGGGGAAAGATAATTTGTTCTGTTTTGTACATGTTGAGTTTAAGATGTCTCTGGTACTTCCAGTTTGAAATGTACAATAGGCAATTGGTGATGCAGGACTGAAATTCAGCGGAGACACTGAGAGTGGGTATATTGATTTGGGAATCATAGGTATCTGGATGACAATTAAACCCATAGGGGCTGATGAGGTCACCAAGAGAGACAGTGTAGACAAAGACCAAAGGCATTCAATTGGAGTCTTGCTGAAAACCAATAATTGGGGGGGGGGGGATTTACATGATGAGACAACAATGGAGACTCCAAAGGCATGAAAAAAGACAAATAGGAAAAGACCTGAGAGAAAGTGGTTTCACAAAATCCCAGAGAGGAGAAAGTGAGCCTCTTTTCTGTACCCGGAGAGGAGAGGGATGTCAGCTGTGCCAAAAGCAGCACATACATCTGGAAGGATATGGGTATGGAAAATGATCACCAGATTTGGCAATTCCAAGACTAATGGTAGCTTTGGAGAGAACAGGTTCAGTCTAGTGAGAAGGTCAGAAGTCAGATTGCAAGCAGTTGAAAAAGTGAGAGGACTTGCTTGGGCTTGGTGTGTGACTCTCATTGGTGGGGGCCACAGCTGTCCCCAGAGCCCTGGGAACTAGGAGGAGAGCTGAGCTAAGTCTTCCCAGGTTTCCTGCCTCAGTCACCCCTTTTTTTCTTGCCAGAGCATCTGTAACAACCTTGCTTTTGGAAAAATTCCTTGTTATGTATAACTGAGTTCATCTTATGTCAGCAAACATGAGAGAAACTATGTACAGCAACCAAAAATAATGATCTCTCTACTAATTCAAAGTTCAACATTCTTTACTTATAGGTTGGCATATGGGTTGTTTAGGTTACATTATCAGAAGAATTGGCTAAACCAGATGCATTTGCGGAGGGAGTTGTTAAGTGGCCCAACATATGGCTGATGTAAAACCCCATATGGGGTCATGACCAACAGTTTAAGAAGCCCTGAAGGGGTCACTAGTAGAACAAGTTTAAGAAAACCTGTACTACAGGATATAAGATAAAGTTCAAGAAAACCTGTTGGTCAGTTGGAGTTGACTTGGTTACACATATAACAAGTTTCCAACAGAATATGTCCAGGTATCTATCGATTCAATCAGACCCTGGAAAATATTTCTGAAATAACTGGTAAGGGAGTAACTCAAATTATCAATGACTTGAAAGCCCAACAATCTGTGTATAATAATCTGAAACACAATCTTCAGAATTTGGAAAGAAAGAATGCATTAAATCACAATGACCAGGTTAAGCAACATGAGACATTAACTGAGATGGTAGTCCTGTGCAATGTTCCCTTGTTTATAAAGACAGGGAATGACCACAGACAAAAAGCCAAGGAGACTAAGATCGTTGTCCATGATTTTCGCTATAATGAAGAGGAGATGAATGCAACCAGAGAGGAGATGATTGGGCTCTCCACCAACAAGAAGTCATTTGCAGTTGCTAGTTTGGTGGCTGAAAGTGAATTTCAGTGAAGCTTTCATAGCATTGATTCATGTGAAAGCATTAAGAGTTTTTGTTGAGTCTGTTCTAAGGTATGTACCATCAATGAATTTCCAAGCAATGCTACTTCAACCCAATAAGAAAACCATGAAGAAACTGAGAGAAGTATTGTCTGATTTGTACAAACTCCTGGAAATTAGTGCAATAGCCATTATTGATGTTCCCATGGGTATTTGAAGCTTAAATCTCAGTCAACAAGAATGTTATCCCTATGTATACTAAGAGACTGATTGCAATCTGTTGGAATTAAGTAAAAATGGCCCTCAATACTGGGAATCCTATGCTAGTGTTACTATATATGAACAGAAATGAGGTTGCAGTATGCCTATGCTTTTAATTATTTATTAATTCAATTTGGGGGAGCTAGGTGGCTCAGTGGATGGATAGAGTTCCAAGCCTAGAGTCATAAAGTCTCTCCTTCCTGAGTTCCAATGCAGTCTGAGAAGCTAACTAGCCATGTGACCTCTGGCAAGTGACTGAACCCTGCTTACCTCAGTTTCCTCATCTGTAAAATGAGCTGGAAAAGGAAATGCCAAACCCTTCCAGTGGTTTCTTTACCAAAAAAAAACCCCAAATAGGGTCACAAAGAGCCAGACATGACTGAAACAACTGAACAACCCAATGCTTGCTTCTTACTCCCATTAGTTATGTGAATTTCCCCATAGCAGTGCATCTATTGACATTTCCTTTACAAAGAATATATTTAGATATAGATGTAGATATTATTACTTCTTTGTTTATCAGGTCTACAAATGTGTACTGAAAAAAGATCAGAGTTTACTTATAAACAGAATAGCATTTTTTTAAAAAAGAGGTTTTTCTTCATTAATATAGAGGTATGCATTCAGTAAACTCCCCACTATTGTTCACAAAGACCTTGTTTACAGGGGAAAAGTGTAAACATCTGTACTATTTTGTTCCCTGCATTTAGAAGTTATGACTGTTGAATGGTTATTGAATTGTGATGTAAAAAAGTAACAATATTCAGGTATCTGTTTTCTGAATATTTCCAACAACAATCTATGAGCACTGTCAACACCCACAGGCGAGAATAAAATTATCCATACAAAAAAAAAAGTGAGTGAGAGACTGGGACTAAGCAGTGGAGGCAGGGAGTGTGTGTAGACAGCTTTTTCTCCGAGTTTGACTGAGAAAGGCAAGATAGAGATATAGGGCAATAGCTTGAGGGCAAGGTAGGATCTAGGGAAGATTTTCTAAGGATGTGGGAGACTTGAACGTTGGAAAGCATTAGGAGAGAGAGCAGTAGAGAGGAAGGGGGCTGAATTTGCAATCAACAGAAGAAGATAGGAAGGGATAGCTTCAAGGGCACATGCAGAGGGTTTCCCACCTTTCCATCAGACACTAGGGGAAAGGAAGAGTGAGTTGGGGATAATGTCAAGGGATTTGGGGCTGAAGAAGAGAAAGGGGACCTTGGATGGCCACAATTTTCATAATAAAGCAAGAGGATGGATCCTAAGCTGAGAAAGTGGGAAGGGGGAGGTGTGGGAAGCTTAAAAAGAGAAGAGAATGTTTGGGAAAGCTTTTTATGGAGAGGGAGGACTGTATGTGTTGGGGGAGGGGTTGCCTCTTCTGGCTAAATTTCTCACTTGCAATCTCCTCAAAAAGGAAAAGAACTGAATAGAGAAAGAGGACAAATAGGTAGAGGACAACTGTTGCCTGCATAGAGAAAGAACGTGCTGATCTGGTTGATTAGTGTTGCAAGGGGCCATTGAAGAACCAAGTGTGGCCACAAAAGAGTTGCAGGTGCCCAGAGGAGTCACCAACTGCTTGAGGATAGGACCACAGGGATGGGGCAGCCTTGTCCGGAGAATGAGCTCAAATGTCCATCTAGTGTTAGATGAAGATAGGACCTTGTATCGGGGCCTCCTAGAGAGTAAAGCACATCCACACCAATTCTGGGCAGGGTGGGAAGGGCAACAGGAATGGAGAGTACCAGGAAATTTGCATGGAGCGAAACAGGAAGCAATCGGACCAGTGAGATACTCACCAGTGACCTGTTCAAGAGTTCTGAGATCAGAGGCAGAAATTATATAAATATCAGGAGAATCAAAGATGGAGTCAGAGATAACCAAGGCCAGGATTAATATAATAATTAATTCCAACACAGCTACTAGGGACTTCCTACATGGTTTCGTGGATAGGGCACTGGGTTCAGAATCAGGAAGATCTCAATTCAAATCCTTTTCCAGCCTCTTACTAACTGTGTGGCACCACGGAAGTCATTTAATCTCTGAGCCTTGGTTTCCTCGTGTGTAAAATGCAGGGAATTGAACTTGATGACCTGTAAGATCCCTACCAACACCAGATCCCCAGATACTGGAGAAACAGAAAGAAAGCAGTTCTTGCCCTGATATCACTTAATGAATGCTCTATACTCACATAAGTAAACCATAGAATCACAGAATCCTGTCAGGGTCTATGAAAGCCCTGGTAACAAGAGTCATCAGAATTGGTACCTTGGAGGAGAGAGTACTTGGGCTGAGAGCCCAGGGATTCCAGGGGGCCATGTCAAGGAGGAAGAATATTCTAGGAATGAGGGACAGAAGTGTGCCAAAGGAACAAAGGCAGGAGATGGGATGTCAGACACAGAAAACAGCAAATAAGGCTTTGAATGGGCTGAAAATGGAAACAAGCATTTATCAATCACCTGCTATTTTCCAGGTACTATGATAAGCACTTTACAAATACACTTATTTGATTGTCACAATAACCATTATGATATATATGATATATATGATATATGACTATTATGATGGGCATTTTACATTTAAGGAAACTGAGGCAGACAGAAGTTAAGTGACTTGCCCAGGCTCACACAATTAGTAAGTGTCTAAGATTAAATTTGAACTAAGGTCTTTCTAACTCCAGCCCCAGTGCCCTGTGCACTACGGTACACACACACCCCCACCAGAAACATGAAAAGAATTAAAGTGCAATCCATCAGCCTTTAAAGATAGGTTAATGTAGAGCCAAATTGTGAAGGGATTTAAAAGTCAAACCCAGGCACTTGTATTTGATCCTAGAGGCAATGGGGAGCCACAGAAGCTTCTTGAGAAGAAGAGTGACATGGTCAAATATCACTTTGACAACCTAGTGGAGATTGGACTGGAGAGGACAGAAGCTGTATTCAGTAAGACCAATTAGAAGACTATTACAGTATTCTAGACAAGAGCTGATGAGCACCTGAATGAGTCTGGACCACATGGGGCATAGCATGGCACAATGTCAGAACAAATGACTAGCATTAAACTGACTCAGTCTCTTTTTAAATAGGCAGCTGGGAACTCACTGCCACATGCAATCACTGGATTAAATGGCATTTCAACTGGCAAACAGCTTGGAGTGTGATGAATGTACCAGGTAAGGTTTTGGTCAGAATTACAATCTGGGACCCCTTAATAAACCCTAAAGAGGTCACAACAATGGCAAGCCAGGGACAGAGATGTTCAGGAGGCAGGGCTGGCTTGAGGGGCACATCTCAGATCATTTGCCACTGATAGCTACTCTTCTTTCTGAGTTTAAGGACAACTGTCCTTAAGAAAAAAAAAGTTTCAGAGATCAAAATTTACATTCCTTTAGGCAAAGCACCCACAGGTGTGGGTATGATTTCCTACAACAGCAGCAGCAGCAGAAGCAGCAACAACCAACACAGCCCTAACCAATCTATCAAATGAAAAATACTTAAATTAAAAAAAAATTTAAACATCAATTAGAATATTTAACCTGAGCTGCCTTTTTGGTATGAGAGAAAAACAAAACAAAATAAAACAGGACACTGGGCTGAAAGTCAAAAGTCCTATGTTGGCGTCCTGATTCTAGCTCCTATTACCTTTCTGACCTAGAATAAGTCATTTCAATCAATCAAACATTTATGAAGAACCTACTATGTGCCAGCACTGAGCTGAGCATTTTGCAGATATTAGCATTTGGTCCTCACAACAACAACCTTGAAAAAGAGGTGTTGGTATCATGTCCATTTTTCAGCTAAAGAAAATGAAGAACATATTAATGTGTGTTTGTGTGTGTGTATGCGTTTATTAGGACCTCACTTTCCTCATCTTCAAAATGAAGGAATTCTGTTAGACCAGAGATCCTTAACCTGAGGTCTAAGAACTCATTAATTAAGTATTGTAATAATTGTATTTCATTTATTTTTATTGTATTTTTTTTGCTTTTTGAAGGGCAATTGGGGTTAAGTGACTTGCCCAAAGTCACATGGCTAGTGTGTCAAGTGTCTGAGACCAGATTTGAACTCAGGTCCTCCTGACTCCAGGGCTGGCGCTTTATTCACTGCGCCACCTAGCCACCCCAATAATTGCATTTCAATATGTTGGTGTCCTCTGTTAAGTCTAGGTATTTTATTTTATACATTTAAATATGTTATTCTGAGGGGGAAAAAAAAACCCTGGCCTTCACTAGACTGCCAAAGGGGCCCATGACCCAACAAAAAATAAACATTAAGAACCCCTGCCTTGGAGAGTCTCTGAGGTTCCTTCCCACATTAAAATGTAAGAATTGACCCTGGATGGCAAAGAGCCAAAGATCAGAGCTGACTTGTATGTGAGCTTTGTTCATGGAGATAAGAGGTAGTTATATGTCTGTGTACATACATGTAGATGTTCATGAGCATGTACCACTGGACAAAATGACCCTACAAGCTTCCCATGGATAGCGTATATGACTCTTTGATATGTTAAAAGAAAAGCAACTAATGTGTCATTCTGGGGCACTTAGCAGACTAAGAAGTATCAAGATAAATCTATATACTGTGGAAGCCAGAGTCAACAGAACACCTGCATGGTTCATTACAAAGAAGGCAGCCTGTGGTGGTGAGGACCAAAAAACTAGCTAATGACCGCACAGGCCATGCTTTGTTGACTTTCTATTCATTGAGTTGGCCTAGGATGAGGATTGATGCTATAAATTTCTCATTACATATCTAATCACAGCTCTTCCCACCAGGCCAATTAGCTTTGAAGTTATTGATGCCAGCAAAAACCTACATAGGCTATCATTTGGAAGGTTCCAATTTGTACACAGCCCCTTTCTATTTAAATCAAGGAGTTTCTCAAATGTCTCAAGCATCATATGTAACCCTCCTTCCACCTCTTTTCTCTAACCTTAAAAATCACCTTGAGGGGCAGCCAGGTGGCTCAGCGAGTAAGAGCACTAGCCCCAGTGTCGGGATGACCTGGGGATCAAATCCGGGCTCAGATACTCAGCACCACACCCAGAAATAACTAGCTGTGTAACCTTGAGCAAGTTACTTAACCCTGATTGCTTAAAAAAAAATCACCTTGAAGACAAATCCTCCAAAACCACCCAAGGTTCATGAAATTCTCCTTGGTCTATAAAACTGACATTTGGAGAAGGGATGACTATAGGACACTCACTTCTTGGTATGAGATAATGATGAAGTGGAGTCATGGATGATTACCTTATAGAAAACAACATTGAGTAGAAATGCAAATAATCTGACACCTGTATGGATTGCTTGGGATAAGCAGCCCTGAACAAATCAGTGATTAGGGATGAGGCTGCCATTTGAGTTTCAGGCCTAAAAGAGAGAGTCACAGACTAGAGTGTCTGGCCAGTAAAATTAAGGCAAAGTGCATAGAGTGAGGGGCTCAGAGTCAGTAAGGTTTGGGTTCAACTCTCACCTGAAACACTTACTAGCTGTGTGACCCAGAGCAAATAATGTACCCTCTCTAATTCTTAGTAATCTCCAATATGGGTTGATCATAACACTTACCTTCTAGGTTTGCTGTGAGGATTAAACAAAATGGTGAACGTAAAGCACTTGGCAAAACCTACAGTTCTCTATTGGTGGCCACCATGATTATCGTTAATGTTCACTCCATGTGGGAAGTTATAGATGCAGTCCCGTCTCTGATTCACTGTGTGCTAATGAGCAGTAGCGTCATCAATCTTAGTTCCAGTTTATTCACCTATAAAATGAGAATGTCGGGCTAAAGGATCCCAAAGTTCTCTCTCAGCTTAGAAACTCTACAGTTCTGTGGTTCTAAGTTGAACTGATGACCACATATAAGTTGTTCAACCATATCCCACTGTTCAGATAAGTATCAGTGGCATCATAAAAGACTATGAAGGGCATAGAAGGCTATATGTCCTAGCTGAAGGCCATTAGATGGCAGACTGATTCTGTTGTCTCTACGTGAAGTGTCCTCTTGGCTATCTTCACCTGTAGACATTTTCACATCCTTTAAGGTTAAGCTCAAATTTTCCCAACTAGAAGTAACTTTTGATCCCAATATATTGCATTATTCTTTTGCATCTGTCATGACTTCATTTGAATTTTATTTATCTGTGCACATATTTCACCTCCTGCTACACATAAGTTCCTTGAGGTCAGGGGCCATATCTTATTTATCTTGGTAAAAGATTCT
The DNA here is from genome assembly GCF_028583685.1 of Petaurus breviceps papuanus. Lineage (NCBI taxonomy): Eukaryota > Metazoa > Chordata > Mammalia > Diprotodontia > Petauridae > Petaurus > Petaurus breviceps. The sequence goes on along the minus strand of NW_027185797.1, from coordinate 18,038,240 downwards.
CAGAATATCGTATTGTACATAATAGATATTGTTACATTTGTTGAATGAATAAATATAAATCTTTTTCTTTCCTAATTCAAATATGATACCAATGAACAATTCAACAATTAATATCTATCCATATCCCACCAGTCTTTTACAATTAATATATCCAAAACAGACCTTAGGATCTTGAGAGAGATCTCTTCAGTCAAGAGAATGCTGGATTTGAAGTCATTACATGTCCACTGAGGTGTTAGGATGCTTACTAACTCTGTGACCTTGAACAAGTCACTTAACTATTCTAGGCCTCAGTTCTTCATCTCTACAATCATCTATTCATTCTCAACAACCCTCTTTTAGAGGGTGAACTAGATGATTTCTAATGTTCCTAGCTTTATAATCCCATTATCTCCCCCCTCAAAACCTCCTGGTAGGGTCCTCCCTTCATTTATTCTTTTTATATTTATTCTATATGTGCTTATATTTGTACCTGTTGTCTCTCCTACTAGAGTATAAACCCCTTGAGAACAGGAAATATTTTATTCTTTATATTTGTGTCCCAGCACTAGCAGAATGCCAGTCATTTTATAAGCCCTCAGTAAATCCTTATTGACTGATATTTTGGCTGAACAGGAGCCCCACTATTCTCCCAGTTACCCATACCCCAGAACTCAGATTCATCACTGTCCCTTTCCGAGCCAGTTACCAAATGCCACTGATTATGTCTCCCCAGGGTCACTCATCGCCTTCTGATCCTATCTACTCAAATCACCACCAACTCAACTCAGGCCTCACTGCATGGCCTGGATGATTAGAGGAACTGGATTCCCCTCTTAATTCTGTCCTTCATTAAATATTAGATAGCTCTGTGGCTCCCTTATGCCTAAAGTGCATGCCTTCCATACTTCCCTCTGTTTAAATCCTTCACTTCTTTCAAGGTTGAGCTCAGCCGTCGTTTCCTCCCCCATGATGTTTTCCTCTACACTCTCATGGTTCTTCATCCAAATCCATCCTTTACCATTGTTGTGTGCTACCTGGCACCATACTCAGGTGAGCACATGCCTAATCTTCTACTCTCCTAGACCTCCAATTATATCGTAAGGTTCTTGAAGACATGGACGTTATCGTTTCTTGTATTTGTGTCCCGACCCCTTGTACACAGTAGACACTTGACACTCTATAGAAATGAACTGAATGGCCTTGATGCAGTAATTCTCAAATCAACAGACAGTGGGTGCCCAAGTGGACACTTTTGTTGCCCCATTGATTGTTTCTTTAATTAATGGCTATTCTTACCAGGGGCTATTAGCCAATTAAAATAATGTCTCTTGTATGTGGAAAAGCAATGTATTTATTCTTTTGTTCCCAATAATAATTAGGGTTTTTAAAAATATTCAATGTAGTTGACAAAATCACTGGTAAGAACCTTCCAATGAATAAATATGTCTAAGAATATCTAAAGTATTTGTAGAACAAGTCTGATTATTCAAAAGCTACTTTTGTAGAATTCAAAGGAGTCCTATGCAAGTGAATACAGATAGGCTGTGGTGAATAGTGGGCTGCAAAAGGATTAGGAGTTCTCTGTGTTGTCAATTTCATTTTTAACGGAATCTTCGTTCAGGAAGCATGGCTGATCCCATTGGAGGATTACACTCGGCATTTGACAGACCTTTGTAAATAACGTCAAATTCTTAAGGTTTACATTTAAAAGAGCCCTTATAAGGATCATCTCGCTTAGTCACCTCACAGTAAAGATAAGTACACTGAGAGAGACATAGAGAGAAGAGGTTGGGTTCCTTCAAGGTCAACAAACTACTTTCTGAGCTGGGTCTAGAACTCAAGTCTCCCAACTTGGAATCCAATGTGCTTTCCACTGTACCACATAACAGTGGAAAATTCAGGTTTGATTAGACATAGTTTAATAATGTCTATCTCACCTGGAAGATAGAAAAGACTTTGCTTTCTCAATGGCAATAGATAAGAACAGGAAGATGAATTTAATTCTCTCCATGCAGAATGGGTCAGAAGCAGAGTTAAAAATTAGAGCTCATATCTCCACATCTCTTTCTTTACTCTATCCCAAAGACCTTTTATTTCCCTATTGCTTGAGAGGCAGTCACCTGAATGTGACCTTTGTGGGAGAGGGTAATATATCAAAATATCAATCAACAAGCATTTATTAAGCACCTACTACATACCAGGCACTGGGTTAAGCACTGGTTATTTAAAGGATAAAGCTGAAATGATCCCAGGCCTCAGGGAGCCTATATTCCAGTAAGTGTGAAAATTTGTATTTACATAAGGATAGAAAGAGAGAACCTGGAATTACATTGATTAAAGGAAAATCCTTGATGAAGCAACTCCCTCTACCAATACCTAGAGCTGCTTAGAGCATGAAGAGATTATGACCTGGCCAAGGGTCACTTAGATAATATGTATCCATGGCAGGACTCAAATTCAAGTCTTCTTGTCTCCAAGGACTGTCTCTCCATGTTGCACCATGTAAGTATATTTACCTATAAGTATATATGCACTTTTAAGTCATTTTTCAGTTGTGTCCAACTCTTTATGATCCTATTTGGGGTTTTCTTTGCAGAGATCCTAAAGTGGTTTGCCATTTCCTTCTCCAGCTCATTTTACATATGAGGAAACTGAGACAGAGTGAAGTGACTTCCTTTGGATCACACAGCTAGTAAGTGGCTGAGGCCAGGTTTGGACTCATGAAGATGAGTCATTCTGACTCTAGGCCCAGCACTCAATCTACAGTACCACCTACCTACCCCCTATATGCACCTATATGTATATGTGTATATATATATATATATACATATATATATATACCTATATGCTTATGCAAACAGACATCTATGTATATGTACATAGATGTATGAGTAAATAAATATCCATTGTGCATTTTGTACATGTATACACATATATGTTTACATGTATGTGTATGCACAATGGATAAATACTTAATTGGGTATATACTTATAGATATTTAGTTATATTTTTACATAATTATATGGGCTATATACTTTAGGTATTTCAACCAACTGCAATCAATGCTATTGTTTATTTAATCAAAGCTCTAAATATTTTACAAAGAGGTTCCTTCCCTGAAGTAAAACTTTTAAAAATGAAATATACAGGTTAAAAGAGCCCAATTTAGAAAGACCATGCTAGGACTCAACATGCATTAACCACATGGCATGGCATGGTAATCCAAAAGTTAACACAATATTAGGTTGGTTGAGAGGCATAAAATATCCAGGATGAGGATGGTGATAGTCCAACTGTGCCCTGCCTTATTCAGACCACATATGGACATGGCATGTGGTCATTGGCATAGCATTGTTAGAGAGGACATTGATAAGTCAGAGAGGACCTTGAGGAGGGCAACCAGGATGATCAAATGTCTAAATATTGGGTTAGGGTCAAGTAGAGGCCCCCAAAATGTTGAGTCTGGAGAAGAGATTTAGGGGAGGCATTCTGGCATTAGAAAGATTGCCCTGTGGAAAAATATGGAGATTTTTTAACATAGTTAGAAGAATTCAGAGTAATTGGTATAAGCTGCCAATGGAGTACATTGGGTGACTGAAGTCAGGAACAATTAGCATTGTCTAAAAGTAGAATTCACAGCTTCTGCAGCTGGTGAGTTTTCCTTCACTGAAGGTCTAGGTCTTCAACTGGAGGCTGAATGACCCCTTATCAGCGATATGGTAAATAGGATTCTTGTTTTGGTATGGATTGGTGTAGGGGCTCTCTGTGGTTCATCCAGTTCTGCAATTCCATGTAATTTCTGCAACTACTTGTCATGTATCATCTTAGATAGTGTTTAAGTGTCAACAAAGGAAGTGCTAAGTCCATGTGAAGGTTCTATGAGAACCAGATAAACTCTTTGTGACTCTATGGACTGTAGCATGCCAAGCCCTTTCATCCTCCATTATCTCTTAAAGTCTGTTCAAATTCATGTTGGTTGTTTTATACTAGAAGGCAACAAATTTGAGATAAAATCAAAATTTGAGATTGGTTTGAGATTATTACCAACAAAACCCTCTTGATTGATTTGATGTTGGACAAAGGGTTCACATTTCAGCTCTGAGTGACATTGGACAAGTCACTTAACTTGTCTGGGCTTCAACTTCTTCATTAATAAAAAAAAAAGTGAGGGGTTCAATTAAAGGAACCTTAAGGTCCCTTCTAGTTCAAAATCTGTGATGCAATTATCTTAGTAGACTCCAGGTGTGAAACATTGCATTCTCTGTTAGTACCAGTCTAGTGACTAGTCTATTAAATGTTTTTTGCTTAACATTTCTTTAAGGAGAAAGGCATTTAGAATAGGTGGGCATTTGGAGATAATTACGTTGTAAAAAATAGATTTTTAAAAGTTCTATAAGAGGAATTTCTGGGGAGGCAGAATGAGAGATCAAAAGAGACCCTGCTCTCTCAACATTCCCTTAAAATGGCAGTAGAGATGCTAAAAGGAACAACTACCAACAATCCCCAAAAGAAATTTTTAAATTATTCAAAGAAATTAAATCATTCAGTAGATTTAGGTATGATTGGGCGAAAGGGAGGATTATTAGAGCCACATCTCACCAGACATAATACAGTAAATTCCTGGTAGATCAATGATTCAAATGTGATATGGGCACAGGACTTTGCTCCTGGTGGAGGCCTCTCACCTAGCTTCAGGATCAGCAATGGAGAAGCAGAGTACTAGCATTCATTGGAGAAAGCCAACTTTTCAGTCATGGCAAGACATTATGAGTTCCGTTCCATAAAGTGGAAATCTATATGTGCTCAAATATAAGCTCAAAAATAATAAACTCAAAAAGGATACATGATTTAGACACAGTGTGGTATTATAAGCAAGTGAAGGGAGCATGGAAAAGATTACTTGTCAGATATGTGGATAATTGAAAATTTTATGACCAAGCAAGAGATAGGGTCATGGGAAGAAAAATGGATACTTTTGAATATGTTAAAATGAAATGGTTCTGCACAAATAAAACCAATGCAATCAAAATTAGAAGGAAATCAGGAAATTGGGAACATTTTTACATAAAGTTTCTCTGATAAAGGTCTCAAGTCAAATTTATAAAAATAAGAGTCGTTCCCCAATTGACAAATTGTTAAAGGATACAAGCAGGCAGTTTTAAGAAAGAAATTAAGGCTATCAATAGTCATATAAAAATGTTCTAAATCGCTAATATTTATAGGAATGAAAATTAACACAATTTTGAGGTATCACCTCATATCCATCAGATTAGCCAACATGATAGAAAAGGAAAATGACAAATATTGGATGGGATGTGTAAAAAATAAGTACACCAATGCACTGTTAGTGGACCTGTGAATTGATCCAACCATTTTCCCAAACAATTTAGAACTATGCCCCAGGGGCTATACAACTGTGCATACCCTTTGACCCAACAATCTCACTAATAGGTCTGTACACCAAAGAGATCAAAGAAAAAAGAAAAGGACTAACATATAGAAAAAAAAACATATTTATAGCAGCTCTTTTTACAGTGGTAAAGATTTGGAAATTCAGGAGATTTCCATCAATTGGGGAGGGGCTAAATAATTTCTGGTATTTGATTGTGAAAGAATACCATTGAGGGGGCGGCTAGGTAGTGCAGTGAGTAAAGCCCTGGCCCCAGAGTCAGGAGGTCCCGAGTTTGGTTCCGGCCTCAGACACTTAACACCCACCCCCCCACACACACACACACACACAAAACTAGCTGTGTAACCTTGGGCAAGTTACTTAACCCCAACTGCCCTCCAAAAGGCAAAAAAAAAGAAAGAAAGAAAGAAAGAATACCATTGTGCTGTAAGAAATGAGGAAGGGGGTGGTTTCATAATAACCAGGGAAGACTTATATGGACTGATGCAAAAGGAAGTAAGCAGAAACAGGAGAATATTTATATGGTAACCACAATATTGTAACAATAATCAACTGTGAATGACTCAACTATTCTGATAAGCACAATGATCCTTGACAATTCAAAAGGACTAATGATGAAAGATGCTATCCATCTACAGAGACAGGACGGATGAAGTCTGAGCATAGATTGAAGCATGGTTTTTTTTTCACTTTTTTATTTTTCTTGCTTTTGTTCTTCTGTACCATGACTAAGGTAAAAATGTTTTGCATGACTTCATAAGTATAAAGCATACTATATTTTTTGCCTTTTCGATGGGTGAGAGAGAGGCAAAAAGGAGGGAGAAAATTCAGAACTGAAAATAAATGTTTTTAATTCATAAATGAAAAACAAAGGAAGTAGAGAATCCATCTGTCAGCAAGTACTGATTCAGGTGGGAGAAAGAAGGAGAGGGAGAAGAGAGCCCCTTGTTTTTGTGGTAGATTAGACCTAGAATTATGCTCTGATCTCTGGTTTCTAAGAGAATGATAAAGGTAGAGACAAGGGCAGGAAGACAATAACAGTCTGCAAAGCAGGTGATTACAATGATGAAGCTATTCTCAGCATATAAAGATTCCAAAGATATTGGAAGGATTGAGCCCTAAGAGATGACTCTATATGGAGACAATTGTCAGTCCCAAGGGGTATAGAGCTCTCCGTGCAGATAATGAAATTCCAGTTTTGAGCAGCAATCTAATGATTGTTTTTTTTTTAAATCTTTGGATGTGTAGGAGACTGTATACATTTGTACATGGCATTATGGAAGAAGTTGGTCTATATAGTGATTCTGTCTCCTGTCTATGTTGCCTTGCTATCTTATACTAATTAAGTAATTTGCTATTTGATTTATGGTTTCTAGATGGTTTACAAATAGAAAATACACTGATGAAGACTTGAGCCACAATTTGTATAATTGCAATTATACAAAACACTCCATATGAACCAAGGTAACGAAGCATTCTAGACTCTTGCTCCATGAATACATACATTATAAATGTATACATATATACATATTTAACAATGAAAATTAGAAAACAATGGTATGATTTATCTATTGCATCTATGGAGAAGAGATGTAGTATTGTTTACATAGTCAACAAAAAGAAGAAATTAAAGGAAAATGAATTTGATTATATAAAATCTCTTTTTCATAACACAGAGCAATATGTCCAGAAGGTGTTGCTTGGCCTGAGATTTCATTGGTATAAGGAACCTCATTGTGAGGACACTCCCCCTGCCAATTCAAATTGGTGCCTTCTCCATAACTTATAGACTTTGAGAGCAGCCTAGAACACTAATTCGTTAAGTGACTTGCCCAGGTACACATGACCAGTATGTCAGAACCCAGATCTTCTTGGATCTGAGACCAGTTCTTTACCTACTACCTGATGTTATGTCTTGAATTCAGAGCACAAAGAAAAAAAAAACTGACCACAGAGTGGGAAAAATCTTTGCTATTATGATTGCTAATAAAAATTTATTTTTTGAAATTTACAAGGAATTGCTCCAACTTTATCAATGAGAGAACTATTCACCAATGATGAATAGTCAAAGGAAACTAACGAGTATTTCTCAAAAGGAAAAAAAAATTACCAGTAACCAATTCCAAAAATTGTTCAAATTAATAATCAGAGAAGTGCAAATTTAATTCTCTCCCAGATAGCACTTACATTCATTTCATTGGTAAACATCCATTTAATTGGCGAAGAATAAAATTCAATGCTTGCAGAGCTGTGATGAAACAAGCACTCACTCTCATGCTGCTGATGGAGATGTGAATTGGTGCAATCATCTTTGAGCATGCTATGGCAATATTCAATAAAAGCTAGAAAAATAATACTTATCCTTTGACCTATGGATCCCACTACTAGAGCTATAGATATTACTGAAAGGAGGAAAATGTTATCCACATAAAATATTCATAGAAGCATTATCTAATAACAAAATAATAATAATAAACAACTGGAAACAACTTATATACCAAATGATTGGAGAATAACTAAATAAGTTGTGGTAGAAGAATTCATATATTTTTGCATTATTCATTCATCTAAAGAACATTACATTACTAATCCTTACCCTGTATAAAGCCCTAAGATAACTAGGTAGTATGTTGGGCCAAGTCCTGAGTTTGACTCCTTCTCCTAGCAGTTACTAGCTGTGTCATCCTAGATAAGTTACTTAACATGTTGAGCCTCAGTTTCCTCATCTGTAAAATGGGGGATGTTAATAGCACCTACCTCAGGATTGTTGTGAGGATCAAATGAAATATAAAAAGTTCTTTGAGAGCCTTAAAATGCTTTATAAATTGTAGGGATTATTATGTTGTACTGGTGATACAGGAGAAGAAAAAATTAGTTTTGGCTCTCAAAGACTTAACATTCTATTAGGGGAGACAAGCATACATAACAGCAAACTGGCCAGTGATCCCAGTCCCTCTAAGTATGCAGAGAGTGTCACAGATCCAATTCCCAACATGGAAAAGCTTGAGGGAAGCTGTTTCTGGGAGAGTCATGTTGATGAATGATGGATCCCCATTTAATAGTTGAGTAAACTGAGGCATGCAGAGATTAAGTGACTTACCCAAGATGGCAAAGCTAATAAGTGTCTAATGTCACATTTGAATTCAGGTCTTCCAGACTCTAAATCCAGAACTTTATCTGTTGCTACCCAGCTTCCTTTCCCAGAAAGGAAAACATATTGACCATTCAAAATCACAAAACAATTTCATTACAGATATTCAGGGTGATTCAGGTGGAAATCAGTGGCCTATAACCTGTATCTGATGACCCTGAAGTCCTGCTACATTGACCTACAGAGACGTGTGGAGATGGAGGAGCAGCGTCCCAGCTTCCTGGATTTGGCAGTATGCGTGGCTCTGCTAACCAAGCAGAATAGACCTCTGTCAGAACTAAGTGAGAAGATGAGGATTTTATTAAAGCCCTCGGGTCAGGGAAATGGGAAAGAGCCAGCTCTGTGCCAAGCAATCAGTCTGTGCCAACTACCAAGGAGCTGGGCAGGAGGAATCGAAGATAAGGAGGAAATGGGACTAAGATGAAGAGAAGACAAGAAACCTGCTTTATCAGGGAGGACCCTCCATCGATGGTTGAGGGAATGAAACCTAACCTGGAAAAGGAATCTAAGGCTGCCCTGAGCAATACATCTCAGGAGGAACCTTAGACCCTTCCTAATCCCCTAACTATTAACTCTCTCCCTCTTGAAATTACACTGTATTCTTTTTTATTATAGGCAGTTGGGAGCCCCAGTGGATAGAGCGTTTCAACTAGAGTCAAAAGGATGTGAATTCAAATTCAGCCTCAGACACTTACCAGCTGTGTGACCCTGGGCAAGTCATTTAACTTTACCTCAGTTTCCTCAGTTTTAAAATGAGAATAATAATAGTACCTACCTCTAGGGGTGCTGTGAGGATAAAATGAGATAATTGTAAAGTGTTTTGCAAACTTTAAAGCACTATGTAAGTTATGTTGCTATTATTACTACATATTTTGTATCTACTCAATCACTTACTTCCTCTCCCCATTCACATTCACACACTTGGGGTCCAATGCAAGAATAAAGGCTGGGTGGCCACCATGTTAACATCTATATTGCTTGAGCATACCCCTCCCCCCAAAAAATAGTGAGAAAAAATTTAATTTTTTAACTTTAATATTTTTTTAACTTGTCTCTTGGTCAGGACCTATAATTTCATAAATGTTAGGAATTCCTAATGAATCTCCTCCATATAGACAGATCTACAATCCAATTTAATGAATATTTATTAAGTGCTTACTATATGCCAGGCACTGTGCTATTATCTATCACTGAGCTACCCAGTGGTTAAATGACTTGCCCAAGATCATATAGCTTGCAAGTGTCACAGACAGGACTGGAACCTGGGCTGTATTTATTTCAGCCCTTTGGCTGAATCCAATTTGCCATGATTCCCTCAACTTTGGGAATTATTTTTTAAAACCTCCAGCGGAAAGGGACTCTTATAAGTGGGTCCCAGCAAAACAGTGGCTTTTTTAGATAGAAGGAATGCAAAGTTAACAAATAACCATTAAGTATCTTCTTCTGTGCCGTGCACTGTGCTAGGCATTGGAGATATAAAAACAAGAATGAAACAGCCCTTGTCCTCAAGGAGCTTACATTCTACCAAGAGGGAGTGCAGCATGTGTACAAATAAGTAAATATAATTTCCAGAACGAGAAAGCATTAGCAACCAGAAAGATCCAGGTCACAAGGGTGCGAGATTGAGTTGAGTCTTCAGGGATCCCAAAAGTTTGAGTCAAAAGATGGAGTGTCATGTCCAGGGAATAGCCAGAAGGTCAATCGACCTGGAATGGTGAGCGCAAGATGGGCAATAACATGGTATAGACCATATGGTGAAGGGCTTTAAATTCCAACCTGAGTAAACTGTATTTTAATTTCAGGACAATTAGGAGCCATTGAAGATTCTTGAGTAAGAGTAATCTTATTTTTTTGATGAGCAAACCAGAAAGAGTGTTAACCTCATAGTTTCCTACCTATAGGCCTCCAGATTTCTCCTGAGAATTGCATCAACTGGTTAAACTACCCATAAATGGACAACAACAAAAAGGGACAATGCAAGAAAATTTTCACTTGTTATAGATCTTACTATATTCTGGTATCCTTGGTGAAAATCATCACATTTACATCTACTCAGGCTTCTTTTACAATTTTCCTGGTTTCTGCAGAACAAAAGTCTTTACAACTCACTAAACTTCTCAATCTTTCATCCTCTCTTCCCTCAGCTTCCAGGGTCCCCTTTGGATAACCAGATGGCCCATTCAGATTTCCTTCCTTTCTAATGGGGTTTATTAAGAAGCATCAGTAAAGATATAGGCTAAAATTGAGAAAGATGAAAGCTCTTGGGGAACCAATTAACTGAATAAATTCAAAGACAACATCAACAAACCAAATTCAATCAAATTGCCAACTTTTTTGCAGCAAGTGTATATAACAGTATAGATAACAATTATTTTATGCTTATCTCCAGCTCACTCACTCTCCTTTAGTTTACCCTCCACTGTGAACATTAATGCAGCTAGCCATTTGGTTTTCTAATTTTCTGTATTTCAAGTTTTGCTATTTTGGAATTTACTCCTTTATGCGTTACCTGTTGTTTTACATTTCCAGGAAATATCGTCAAAGGAACTGAGTTCAAAACCTGCCTCTGTCTGTTCGATTTTAGGTAAGTCATTTAAATTCCATAATAATTTAATGGGTCTAAGTTTCTTTATCTGTGAAATAAAAGGTTTTGACTAGATGGCATTAAATGTCCCTTTCAGCTCTTAATACATGATCCTAAGTTGGATTCCTTTTCCTCATTCCAATAGAATTTAAGCTTCTTGAAGGTAGGGACAATTTTACTTTTGGTTTTCTATCTTGGTGCCTAGTATACTTCCCAGCTAATGGTAAGCAATTAATGAACGCTTGTTGAAATGAAATGAACTGAATTCCCAGCTGAGCAAGATGTTAAAAATTGCATTTCTCAAGTTCCTGGAAAATCCCAGACCAGACCAGGTCTTGGGATAGTTCTCCTCAGATAATTTCCTGCTTCCTCTTGACTGGTTTCTCCATTATAATTTCAATCTTCTTTTCTTTTTCTTTCCTCTTAGATATTAGATTTACTGATTGAACCCATTCAATATCCTATCTCTATTTGGAAATAATTCTTCTCAGCCACTCTGTCAACATTTATTGAATAACTATTTGGATGTGAAATTGCTGTCTGACATCCCTCCCAGATGAGTATCTTCCTGTTCCCAACACCACTTTGAAAAATTGAAGTCAGAATTTAAGGAGCAGGCTACATTGGTGTCTGTACACAAATAATCAAATTCGTTGTGATTGAAATAGTCTATAATCTTGTTGCCTGGTTGAAACAGAGTCACACACAAATGGACCAATATTTCCAAGTCTACATAATATCCATAGTGAACAGCTTCAACTCAGTTTTTTCCACTGCAGTATGACATGGTGGGTAAAGTGTGAACTTGAAGTCAGGAAATCTGGGCTCAGATTCTTCTGTCATTAAGTGCTGGGTAACCATAACTGGCTTAATCTCAGTCTTCATACTTAAAATTTGCAAAGTAGCCATGGTATGTCTGCCTCACCAAGTTGATGTTAATCCCGTATGAAATGTGTAGAATGCATCACCACCTCAAAAGAACTATGTACAAGCTGGGAGTGGGGGAGGCCACTTGTTCCAGCTACTGGGGAGACTGAGGATGGGAAAATGCTTGAGTTCAGAAGGTGTATTTGACCTTTGGATAAGGATAAAGCAATCAGGTGTTTGCACTAAATCTGACCAGTGTAGTGAACAAACCTCCAGAAGAGGGAGGGGGCACCAGACTGTCAGTGGAGGGATGAACTGGGCCAGGTCAGAAGCAAAGCAGTCAAAGCTTCCACTTGAATCAGCAGGGGGCTGGGTCCATACATGACCACTACACCTTCAGCCTGGGTGAGAGAGGGAGACATAATCTCAAAAGATAGATGAGAGAAACTGTGTCACATAGATGGATGAAAAGATAGATAGATAGATAGATAGATAGATAGATAGATAGATAGATAGATAGATAGATAGATAGATAGATAGATAGATAGAT
>NW_027185797.1:17976919-18024419 GCF_028583685.1 Petaurus breviceps papuanus | reverse complement strand
AACAATTAAAGACAAATAACTTCACAAGCCCATAGTTTCACAGATGTGCTTTGGGGGTGTCTCCTCAGCCATCACCTCCAATCATGAGGCAGCAACATGTAAAGAAAAGCATATCCGACCAGGAACCAGGAAGTTGACTCTCCCCTCGACCAGCTATGTGGTCTTGGGCAAATCATTTTATAGGGTCATACGTGAAGATCTGGAAGAGACCTCTGAGAGCATCCAGTCCAAATCCTTTATTTTACAGGTGAGGAAACTGAGGCCCAGAGAGATCCGGGTTATTTGAATCTTTGTGGGTCACATGTCTAGATCATGTTTGATTCCAACCCATTTCTTACCAACTCCAGCTCTGGCTACACTCTCCACTACACCAGTGACTTCCCAATTCCCTTCCAATTCTAGACATCTATGATCTGGATCTGGGTCCTTTTAGGCATCGCTGTGGAGAACAAAGAGGGCTAGCTGGTGTTTGAATCTGCTTCTCTTCCCAACCAGGAAAGGGGCAGAAACAGAATCCACTTATCCACTAGTTACCTTTCAGGGCAGGGTTCTAGACTTGTCTCATTTGCCATTCACTATGCTCTTCCTCTCCCCCATCTCTCTCTACCTAGAGTTGGGGCTGGAAATTTAATCAGTCATACCTCATCATATCAATCAATAGTTCATTAATGTCCAGAAGCAACAGCTCCAGATCCACATAGAATTCTCCCTCAGAAGTTAGTAATTCATAGAGTCATTAATCACATACAAAGTAAACTAATATTGTTCATGTACCCCCTAACCAAAGGGCAGAAACTGGGATCTCTACCATAAATTAGGAAGGGAACTTCCAAGTCAGTTTCCTCTTGTGTAATCAACCCCTACACCTCACCCCAGCCCTTAATTGAACCTTCTTAATATACACAAGGAAATGCACTCCTGTGCCAATCACAGATGTTTTATGTGGAGATAAAAAAGGATCATTATAAAAACAATTAACATAGCAAAGAACAAATCATAAAGGATGCTTGTTGAACAATAATCAAGTGAGGGGGGGAGGAGAGGTTCTCTCTGACAGATGGCTATCTCCCAGCCAGTCCAGGCAGGAGTTCCTGGATATAAAGAAGGCTGAAATGGACTGACACGAACCATTATCCTTAGGTCACAGTCCCAATAACCACAATAGTTTTATGGCTCTCTGGCCACCCCTCAAGTCCCAAATCCATCTCTCTGTCTCTGTCTCTCCCCCTCCTCCCTTCCCTCCTTCCCTCTGTCTCTCTGTCTCTGCCTGTTTCTCTGTTTCTGTCTGTCTCTCTGTCTTTCTCTGTCTCTGTCACACTCTCTGTCTCTTTCTCAGACGTGTCTGCAAGTGCGCGTGCGTGCACACACACACACACACACATACACACACGGTTGCCACTACCCTGCTGCCCAATACTCTGTCCCCATTACTACTTTCAGCTGCTGGAAGAAAGAAGAAACTTTTAGACACATTCAGTAACCATTGTGATTGTTCCTACCTCTGCTCTGACTTGCCTGTTCTCCACTCTTCTCCTCCTAGCTTATTGTGAGCTTTCATAATCACGCTTAGTCCAGACCCCAAGTTGTTCAATCATTTTGCCAGTTTGTTTAGCTATTTTTCAAACTACTTGTCTAGTGAACCGGTCCAAATGCCTGTTACATCTGCCTGTTCTGTCTTATGTAAAATGTCCTACATAAAGGTACAAATCAGCCTGCATCAAAATGTGACAGACATGGCCGCAGAGCCCAGTCTCACACCCAAGAAGAGAATGCAGAGCACAAGACGAATAACTTTCCCACAAAATGCACTCTGAGTAATTTGACCTGTGCCTGATGCTGCTGAAGGAGGAAAGTGAAGCTGGGAGCAGGAAGTAACAAGGGATTTCAAAATTATTGGAACTTTTGCCAAGTGTGGCTTGGCCCACGTCCACTTCATGCCAGCGCCACCCACTCCTTTGGAAAGGAGACAGATAATTTGGATGCGCTGCTCTTTCTCAATTGACTACAGGTAGTTTATTTCGTTTGCATATGCAGATTTTCAGTAGGATTGCCAAGGTTTTCTGGGCTTCTAAGGCATGGGCTCCAAGGACCAAATTAGCTGCTGAATTTGACACAAGTGCGGCCAGAGGTCCTGGCTAAAAGGTCCTTCTGTAAGGCTTCATGGTGGGCCAGAGGTGACCTTGAGTTCTCAAAGACTATGCTAGGTCTGACAGGTCCTAACCAAGCTAGAAAGCCTTCATGTTTGGCCTAGTGATGCACCACTTGCATGTCTGTTATCTGAGGCTAGTCAAGTTTGGAATGGCTTATCACCAGTTTGTGGCCTCAGTTTCCTCACCTGTATCTGGTAGAGGAAGGTCACTTTTTTAGCCACACTGACTGACAAATTAAATTCATTTTAATTAAACAACCATCTATTACATACTTACTAATAGCCAGACACTGTGTCTGTCAGTCCACAAGGCTCCAAAGACAAAGGCAAGATGGTCCCTGCCCTTGAGGAACTCACTAGTGTCAAATTCACACAGGTGAAGTTATAGCTGCTTAAACGAAAGAGCCAGAGAGAATTTTCATATCCTCATGTACAGGCCTAGGTCCAGAGGGTGCTTTTCTCTTTGTGGGGTCCTGGAAGGGGAATCAGAGGACCAGGGTCCTCCTTTCCATTCTGCTACAGCTCTTGTCATTTGTCCTTTGATTTCAGAGAGAAACAATGACATCATGGGTGAAATCTCAACTTATGCATGAACTGGATTTACGTGAGGCAGCATTGCACAAAATTGTCAGCTTCGTTCTCTCTTCCTGAGTCATCAAAGTTCAACGGCAAGGCAAAAGTCAGTGCTGCTACCGTCCTTACTGCCTGCATGTACCAGCCTTCCTAAGCCTCATTTCCTTCATCTGCAGAAGGAAGGGGCCAGATTGGATGAATTCTAGGATTACTCCCGATTCCAAACCCATAACGCTACACTCAGAGGAACGTTAATACTCTAGCTTTCCACAGGTTCCCTCTTAGCCAAAGTGGAACAGTCTGTGTGGGCTGTTAGAGGGTTCCTCCTCATAGGATGTCCCCAAGTGAAGAAGGCTAAACAGCCACTTGCCAGGTACATTGTAGAGGGGTAGGTTTTAGGTCATGGGCTGGCCCAGAGGGTCTCTAATCATGAGATTCTATGACTCTATGCTGCCCCTGTGTATCTCTCACTCTCCCAAGTTGCCAGACAGCCCTTCAACTGGCAGGGTAGACAATGTCACTAAGATACTTTTCATTAATCACTTGCTTAATAAGAAGAGACAATCAATTAACTTCAGAACCAGCTGCTACAAAGGGTGGCTGTGGATTAATAGGAAAACTATTCCTTGTTTGAGTTGATGTTTATGAAGCAGGAGAGCAAAGGATGCGCTGGGTAATTGTTCTGAGACCTATCGTGCAGAGGGTCATCACCTTGACAGACTGAGTCTTTTTATAGCAAAACTGAATTCTTCTGTGCTTTACAAGGCAGGAGTGAAAGGTGATATGGGGCCAGTGAGGGACCTTTAGCTGACTGGGAGGGGCATCAGTGCAGGCAGCTGAAGGGGACTGCATACTCACTCAGAGCCGGCATCTTTTTTGGGGGGGAGTGGGGATAGCCCAGGGGAGGGGAGGTGGTTTTTATAGAAACCCTTGCTGCTGGTGGAAGGCACTCATGAGTGACTTTAAACTCTTGAGCTTATGTTTGTATTCTTTTCCTTGTTATATGGAAGTTGGGGAAGGATATCAGGATGACCAGAAAGAAGCGATGACCTGAGTGCAGCCTCGAGGCCACATGTGGCCCTGTAGGTCCTCAAGCTCGGCCCTTTGACTGAATCCAAACTACACAGAACAAATTCCCTTAAGGGATTCTAGGAAAACCTACATACCCCTTCTCAGAATAATATTTTTAAATGCACAAAATCAAATTATTTTATTAAGGGGATTTGTTCTGTGTAGTTTGGATTCATTCAAAAGGCTGTACTTAAGGACCTGGAGACCTCAGGTTCCCCACCCACGAACTGAGTTAATTAGGGCAGACACAAGGCAACCTTTAAAGGCTAAAAAAGAACTCTTCCATCCCAATGGAAGCAGAGGGTGTCATGCAAAAGGCCCTGGAGAAGGATCCAAAGGACTTGAATGTGGCATTGGAGTCAGGAAGACCTGAGTTCAAATCCTGTCTCAGATGCTTACTAGTTATGTCACCCTGTGTGAGTCACTTAACCTCTTTTGTGTGCCTCAGTTTCCTCGTCTCTAAAAGCAGGGCATTGGAAAAATGGCACCTCCTTATCTATGATCCTCTGACCTAATTTTGACTTCCAGTCCTGCCACTGCCAAGACCTCTCTTGCAGCAAAGAAGTGGAAACAAAGTATATGCCCATCAAATAGGGAATGGCTAAACAAATCATGGTGCGTGAATATAATGGAATATTACTTTACTGTAAGAAGCTACAAATACAATAAAGCAGAAAGACTTGCATGAACTAATGTAAAGGGAAGGAGCAAATCCCGAACAGAGCCAGGACATTGATATACACAGTGACTACCACCATACAAAGGGTGCTATGGAGTAACAGCTACAGAGCAACCGGCAAGGGATGCTGGGAAATTAGAACAGGATGGTTCTGACTTTGCAGAGGTGAGAGCACATGCGGGTGGAATTGGTAAATATTTGGGGATTGTTTTTTGTAATGATCAGTTTTGCTCATTTTTTTTCTCTACTTTTTCTTCTCAAAAAAAATTTTTTTTTCTTATAGGAAATGTCTCTCTGGAGGCAAGAGGGACGGATAAAGAGTAAACTTAGTCAACATAGAAACAAGATATTAAAAGTTGATTTAAAAAACAACATAATCATGTGACATTGGCCTCGTTCTCTGGGTCTCAGTTTTTTTCTTCTGTCAAATAAATGGGGACAGGATAACTGAAAAGGCCCCTCTAGGCCCAGATCTCATGTTCCTGATGGTTTCTGAAAACTCCGTGCAAGACTAGACAAAACGTTTAGCAGGCCAGCACAACTTGGCTTCTGAAATATGTCAATGACACCAGCTGACCTGTTGACAGGGAAAAGAGTTGTTCTAAACCAAAGAATCTTTGCCAACAGCCCAGTATTTACATTTGAACTCAATTTATCATATTTGCAAAAAGGTCAGACATGACTGAGGAGCCCAGCTCAGTGGTTTTATTTAAATTAAACTGGATTTCTTTTAAAGAACAATTTTTATTGCATTGAGCCTGTAATAGAAGGAACATTTGATTTGTGTTTAAAGGGCAGAAGCCATAAGAAGCCTAGTCAGGTTTGGGGGTGTTTCAAACTGATAAACCCTGATGGAATTTTCCCACTTGATGGTAGTTTGTAGGTAACTCCCTGAAGCTTCCCATCAAGCTGTCCTTCCATGCCTGGAAGGCTTTCTCTCTTCATCTCCAACTTCTCCTGTCTTCCTTCAAGGTTCTGCTCAGGTGAAGCTTTCCCTGATCACCCAAATTGGGTGGCTCTCTCTTTTTTGCCCAATGCCATAAAACCCTGGGTATGTCATGAAATCGTTGCCATCAAGTTAGAAGGGTCTTTAGCAGTCCCCTACCTCTTTCTTTTACAGGTGAGGCCCAGAACTGAGGCCCAGACAGGCTGAGACTTGTCTAAGGTCATTCGAGTTAAATCAGGATTTAAATCTAGGTCCTTTGGCTCCAAACTCCACATTGTTTCCCTTCTACGGTGGTCATAAATAAGGTTCTGGGCTTGGAGGTAGGAAGACCCAGGCTTGAATATTGCCTCTGACATACAAGCATGTGATGCTGCGTAAACCACTAAACCTTCCTTAGCTTCATTTTCTTCGCATGTAAAATATGGATAATAATATCTATAGTCCATAACTCACAGTGACCCATGAGGAGTAAATAAAATAATATATACGGGGCATACTTTGCAAAACCCTAAATTGTATAGAGGAAGCCCCAAAAGTCTTCATGAGCTTTTAAGTTATCTGAAAACAGCTTTTAAAAATGCAAGCTATCTTAAGATAGCTTAAAACTACAGGAAGGGGCAGCTAGGTGGCACAGTGGATAAAGCACTGGCCCTGGAGACAGGAGGACCTGAGTTCAAATCCAGACTCAGACACTTGATACTTACTAGCTGCATGACCTTGGACAAGTCACTTAACCCCAATTGCCACCCCCCAAAAAAAAAAACCTGTACTAAGACTTTTGGGACAGTGTATAAAAATTAGATATTTATATTATCCTTATTTATGCTAAAATCAGCTCAGTGGTACTCAATTTATATATGGATATACAATATCTAGAATGCTTCCTAGACTAAGAACTGATTAAATTTATAGCTTAATGCATTTTTTAAGCCTAGCAAGTTACTGGATAAAGAAAGTACAAAGATGACAAAATGAATTTGGATTTGGAATCAGGAAGACTCAATATCAAATCCAGCCTCAGACACTTACTAGCTGTGTGGCCCTGGGAAAGTCACTGCCAACATCAGTTTCTTCAACTGTAAAATGGGGATAATAAAAGCATGGGGTTATTATAAGATAATATATTTAAAATGCTTTTTGAGTCTTAAAAAATATTTTATTATTAATTACAGTCTCCAGAAAGGATAGCTTCTGAATTACAGATTTGCGTGTAAATGACTGGATCTTCTGCAATGCCCCTGCAGGTCCTCTGGTCCAGGGAGATTAATTTTTAAGCGATCCTTTTCTCCTCCTCACACCTCGGTCCTACCCCTCCAAGCTGCCCACCAAAGTCCAGAAAAAACAAGATTTCTGTTTTAAGAAATGTAAGGCTAGGAGGAAGAAGCATCAGTAAATCTGAAAGCTTTAGTTGTCATATACTGGCAAGAGTGTTGGATGTAGATTCGGGGGACATGGGTTTGAATTCTGCCTCAGTCACTTGCCATTTTTTGTGAGTTTGGGCATATCATCTGATTCTGCTGAGCATGTTAGGTTATGTAAGGACCTCTGTTTTCTCAGTATATCTGTAATCAACTCCAAAGTGAAGGAAATGGAAATGAGAAAGTGACAGATGATGGAAAGGGAATAACAGTAGAGACCATATCAAATTCCGGTCTCCTTAAATTTCAGACTTCCTCACTTCTAATGCAATATTTAACTTCTCCGAACCTAAGCTTTCTCATCTATCAGATGACAGGGTTAGACTCAATGTCCTCTGGGGTCCCTTCCAGTTCCAAATATCTGATCTTATGGATTCATACAACTGTATCTTTCTCTGTGCCTGCAGAAAGTGGCACCTACACAAATTATATTTAGATGCAGATACAGACACATCCATCCCCCAAGCTTATTTTTTTAAGTGGAACTTGAATGCACTAAGAAGGCTCAAACTTTTTAGTCCATACTAACATTGTTGCCTTCAATTTGAATAGCTAAAGACAGAGTCGGCTTTGCAAGGCATAAGTATCGATAAAGCCTTGCTGGGGGCATACAGTTCTGCAACCATTTATGAGGGTACAGGTCAGCCACTGTACCAAGTGCTAGAGATACAGAGATAAAATGAAAGGACAAAAACACTCTGATTTCATAAGGAGCATATGTCCCGCTGAGACTGTTAGGTATGTAAGATTTGGGTCTTTCAAAACTTCTGAGATCAACTCCATTGTGGTGGAAGAGGGAAGGTAGTAAGGAATATTAATAGAGATGATCTCTTAAATTCCTAAGTCCCCTCAAATTTCATGTTTCACTCCAAAATATAGAATTTTAATGCTTTCCAGCCCAGTTATGCAGGGGCTGATGTAACCAACTATCTGATGCATTAGCTAGAGGCCTCTTCACATGACTCCCATACTGACTTAGAAGTTTAGATGCCACAGAGTTCAACTTCTTCTGAGGAAAGGAATCTATTCTACCAAAATCCTGAGAGATAGTCATATAGTCATCCAGCTTCTGTTCTTTTTTTTCTTTTGAGTACTTAAAAGAGGCCATTCTTTGCCCCATTTCTTACCTATCATTAATCACTGAATGGCTATTGCCTCCCACAAACCTGGGAAAGACCTTAGCTTAAAAAGGTCAGGGTCTCCACTGCATCCAGGGCTACCTTCAGTCATCCTGATCTATATCCTGCCATTGGACCCAATGGCTCTGGAGGAGAGAGTGAGACTGATGATGTTGCACAGCCCTGCCTCACTTAAATCCAATTTACTTGCAGGTCATGGCATCACCTCCCAGATAGCCTGGTCCTCTCCAAGAATTAAGGACAGACAACAAGATATGTGATAAGCCCATCATCCCCCTGGTACAGGTAAGTCAGGAGGGGTATATAAGGCAAGAAAACTGAGGCCCATACACATTTAGTGACTTGGACATGGTTGAACATATAGCTCATGATAGAGTTCTATAAAATTAAGATATAGGACTGGATGATCTCCGAATTCCCTTGTGACTATGTCATTGATCCTATAACATGCCTATGACTTCCCTCAATCCACCATCCTCAAAAGCCAATCAAGAAAAGAAATAAGGTTAGTTTAGAATGAATTGTTCTCAGTGTACCAATGTTGTGTCTTAGTGACCACTACATTCTTTTCTAAATGCTCATAAGTCAATTGTTTTATAATTTGTTTTATAATTTTATAATCTGTTCTATATAGTTTTATAAAATATATAAAACTAAGTAGTTTTATAATTTTATAATCTGTTCTATAATTTGGTTAATTATAGCTCTAAGAATCTAACCTTTTCAAAATTCAGTAATTACTTGTCTCATCATCTTTTGATACCTTTCCAATCACCCATAGGTTCTCTGATATCATAGCTATAAATCCAACCCTTCATTTGGAGATCTGAATTCTTTTAAAGTTACAAGGTATTAGGATAGCAAAAATGAGGCACTGTATTTTCCCTTTCCAGACAATGAGTATTGACATTTTGGAAAAAAAAAAAACATTTCAATGTAAATAGGTCATCACATCCTATCCCCTAACTTGCAACGAGAACCAAAAATCTACCTTGCCTAGGAGTACCATGGCCAATGACAGATTAACAAATCGTAAAGTCTCTGTTCTCCCCACCAAAACACACACACACACGCACACACACACACACAACCTACTTCCAAGACCAATGGCTGACCAGCAACGAATCCATCATGGCTCTTTATTTTCTATAAGTTACAAGTACCTGTGGGAAATGGCTCTTATTCAGAAGCCCATTTGCCCACAGAAACATCCTTCACTATGTGCCAACCGACGTTTCTCCCTGCCTTTGATTGTAATTATGGGTGAAATGAAGCCTTACTCACTTGTACCTTCAAGTGTAAGCAACGGGTTTTCTTTTCATTCTCACTATTTAGGTAATGGAGGAGGGGTTTGTTAAGGGATTAGGTAATGGAGGAGGGGTCCCATCTATGGTATGGTGGTTAAACATTCTGGTCATTCTGCCCTCCAACTGGCTAGCTATTGTGATCCTGTCTGATTAAGACAGATAGTTAAGCATTGTGGTCCTGTCTTGAGCTGGATGGATGATGTGATTGTGATGGACTATAAGAACACACCTGTTTCTGTGGGAATGGGTCTGGGGGCAGTGACCAGGTACAAGCAGTAGCTAGGTTCCCATCACATGGACACACCTGCTATTTCTGTGGAAACTAAGAGTTCGGGGACACACCTGTTGTTCCAGTGAGCAGTGAGGCATATATGAAGTTAGGATATTGCGGGGGGGGGGGGGGGGTGGTGGGTAGGTACAGTGGGCTTGCTGTTCACTAGTGCCAGGCTTACAATGAAGTTAGAATACTGGGGCTGGGGGCAGCTTTATTAGGATTCCATCAGGACCATATTCTTCTTTTCCTCCAAAAAACTTTATGCCACTTATTTCCATTTCAGCATTTCTTCAGTGGGCACTGTTCCCCATATTTGTTCTTAGTACTTTAAAGAACCAAGACTTTCAGTCCCAACTTTTCTTTTCTCCAGATCCCCTATACATCACTTTCTCCACTAATAAAGGAAGCATAGCAGAAACTCTATTGTCCAGATACTTCTCAGATCATCTAATAAAGATGAAATATCATCTGGTGAACCAGGAACAAGCAAAAGCTTTGACTGCTCACTCTGTCTTTGATTGCAGCAACCACACAAAATTCTCAAGTCAAGAGAAAATTGTCTTTGTCTTGTCTGTCCTTGCCAGAATTTTCCAAGAAATTCTGGTTTGCACCCAAGATTATCTCTCTCCTTTCAACAAACCTTTGAAGGCCTTTTTTTCCCCAGCTATTTCTAGTGAATCTTCCCTCAACAAATTTATTCAGATCACAGGAGAATTGAGTTTCAGCGGGTGTGCCCTTGAAATAAAGTCAACTGAGCAGGAGCCAGAGGGGAGGCTTCCTTCAAATGCACTTAAAGGAGAAAGAAAAAAAATTCATAAAATGAATGGAAATGATCTTCCTTCAGAAATAGCCTGCTGTGGAGGGGAAAGAACTCAAAAAAGGCCAATTTTGTGACTCAAAGGGGATGAAACAAAGTTAGAATCTCTTCCCTGAATGGCCTTGGGTGGGAATGAGTTGTTCAGCAATGTTATCTACCTATCCAAATCTTACTCTGTCCTGATCAGGAATGTATCCTTGGCAATTTTTTCCAGTTATTTTTTCCACCTGGTGCCAAAGGCTCTGTCTTTCTCTTAGAACAAAATCCCAAGTATTAGAGTGATTTAACCAAGCAATAGACTGCCCCAGGTAGTAGCCCTCACTTGAAGTTTTTAAGCTTTTATATACAAGCTGGATGACCACTTGCAGAAATTTTATAGGGGGTTGAGGAGTCTTGTTGAAGTATGGATAGGGTTTGATATTCCTTCTAATTCTGCAATTTGTTACATGATTCATTTTGCATTTGTAAGAGACAGAAGAGAGCCCTTGGGAAGGGCACCCAAAAGCTGAAAGTAAAATCCTTTTTACCTCCAAATTTCAATTCAAATGCCAACTCTTACATGAGAATTTTCTGATTCCCTTCCCACCCCCAGCTGTGAGTATCTCTCACTTCAAATGACCTTGTATTTGTTTTTTATATTGACACATGTGTTGCCTCTAATGAATTCCACCCAAGCCTTCATCAGGCAGAGAAAAGGTTTATTAGAACACTGGTTGGAGTGGGCAAGATTTTAAGAATCTGCACTATTGGCCAGATTTTAAGAATCTGAACTTTGTGTCACTAATGTAAACAGGTCAGATTCTTAAGGAATCTAAGCACTTTGGTGGAGGCAAGAAGGACCTTTTATACACAAGACTGTGGGGAGATCTGGACATGATCTAGGACTGGTCAAGTAGTTTGGGAACAGAGAAGAATTCTAGATTGAAATTAAGTAGTGGTGGTCTAGGGTGGGGCCATGTGCAGACAAGGAAGGCCACAGTGAAAGGATTAACTAAAAAGGGCTGGATGCCCCAAGTGAACACCAGGGACCTGGGCCATGTGGGAAAGTCCAGGGGCTTTTCCTTTTTGGGATCCAGATGCCAAAGACATGGTCTTTTCCTTTCAGGGGTTCAAATCCTATCCCCATCAGACCCATCATCTAACACATGAATGAATGTTTGTTGAGTGGTTGATTGATAGTCTTTACAGTATTTTTCATCTGAGAATAGGCAAAAAGCAGTTCCTACATCTGTCCTTAATTCTTATATTTCTTCATGATTTATCTCAAGTATGTAAAAAATGTAGTTGGGGATGTTGCTTCTGCATTTAAGAGCAGACATGCCCTTCTTTGCCCTCTGAGCAAACCCAAAGAACACCATTCTGGTGTCAACAATTACAAGGCCAGGTGAAGTTGTTTTAAGGATGAGGCACCTTAACCCAAGACATTACCTTGAATAATGGGACTTTTCTTACGTTAGTGGTAAAAGAAACACAAATACCCAGGGTTGTATTTTCAATTGCTAAAAAGTATTTAAGGCTTATTGTTCTTTTACCAAATAAGGTATAAAGAAAATAAGGGGAGGGGGTCCAAAATGTGGGGAATGGGAGATGTAAGCAGGGGCAGAGACTCACATGGTTTAGGCATTCAGGAGAGGCTGTAAATCCTGTGGTAGCCAATCAATAGGGAAACAGGGGAGGGAATTCAAAATGGGAACGGGGAATAACAAGCTGTGTATTTATCTCAACGGTGTGCCTACTTGTAAGTCACCCATTCTAGCAAGAATGTTAACGAAAAGTCCTTCCTGAATTCACTAATGGCCACATGGAGTTCTTGGTAAGACACTTTTTTCTTACAAGGACTAGCTCTTTAGCAAAGCCTTCTCTGATCATTCCATTTTCTAGAGATATCTCCTTTCTCAAATATTCTTTTAATTATTTTTATCTAGCATAGAGGCTAGAAGTACCATTGGATTCTGACCAAAGTTGTAGCTGACTTCTACCACTCCATGTCCTTTACCCAGCTATCGCATTCACTCCAAGTTCATTCATGGGGAAGATTTCACCTTTCTTTAGTGTTTGGACTCCCAGTGCTCACTTTCATTGACTCGTTAATAACCTCTGACCCTGGTATCCCAGGGCCAAATGCTACTAGAGGCTGGAGTCCAAGGCTTGTCTATACAATGGTGGAGGTAAGGAGGGAAGTAATACAGATCATTAATGCACCATATAAATTAAGAATATATCAGGTCATTTATTCCCACCCAGAAAGCATTGATAACACTAAAAAGAATGACAGTGCACATTCCAGAATGCAAGATTCAGTAACTTAGTTTGCAACAACCTAGAACAGTCTTCTGGGAGGCTAACATTCAAGCACTGGTGGGACATAAAATGGTTTTCAGGACCACCGAGCTGTGTTATATTTCACTTCCACAGCTAGTAAAGCAAGGCAGTATCAGCCCCTCTCCTAGTGATTGCTGTCCTCCCCAATGCAAGGCTTCCCTTGCTACCAAGTGAATCTAGTCATGCCTCCAAACACAACTGCTCTGGCAAATGTTTGCCACCCCCAAATGCAGATCCCAAGACCTTTTGAATTCACAAAGATACCTGCTAAAGGAAAAGAATCACAAAAGAGAAGTAGGCAGATGCAAAGTCACCCACTGATGACCCTCAGAAGCAGCTCCCATGTGGACAGGAATGCCAAGATGCTGGAGGCAGAGAAAGCACCATCATCACCCTTCCTTTCCTCACCCCTCCCTGGAAGAGACTCTTATCACCTAGAGATCAGTAGCCAAGAAACCCTAGTTGGAAACTGTCCTTTCTTGGAACATGTACAGTGCCTCTGAGTCAGTGATCAGTTCTCCCTGCTCAGTGGCCAGTTGGAGGATTCTGAGTGATGAGTCACACACCCCCCTCCTGCCCCCACCCCCAGCTCTCCCACATGGTTCACTGGAAGCAGGAAGAGAAAATCTGTGCATCCTCCATGACAAGCCATGTTATACTTATATTGAATCTCCATATGGAACATAAGGTCCTTGGAAACAAGAACTGTTTCATTTCTATCTGAATCCCCAAAGACTTAATAAACACTTAATAGTCATTTGTTGAACTGAATCCAATTGAATCCAAAGACTTTGGTAATCCCTGTCAAGGCAGGCATCCCAAGGCAAAGTAGAAAGACAACAATGTTTTCACTGAGGAACCAATGTTGCTGGAGTTGTCTGCAAGTTCCTTTGGATAAATGGATGCCCAATGGAGTAGATAGGAATATGAACTCCTTCCTTCTCTCAGCTCTGATGCATGGTTCTGTGTTTCATTGACATTCCAGCCTAATAAGGCAGTCTAGGAAATTCTACACAATAGGCTTTCTCTGTTTTATTAGCATAGTAAGTACCAAAGTACTTTAAAAATGCAAATGATAATGCAAAATCCGATTTGTGGATGTTTCTATGTTACTGACCTGCTGGTTTAGTGTGAGACTTCTAACTACCTGGCTTCTCAAGATAAGGGAAAGACGCACAAAGGAACCATGGTAGGCTAGACCAGGAAGTCAACTCCCCTTGAATGCTTTTCTGGGAAGAGTGAGGCCAAGATAGGACAATGCCAAAGGGAAATCGTGGGATAATTTAAGACTTCAGTTGCAAGTCTGGGCCTTAGGAAGCCCAGCCCTGGCAGCTTTCCCCAGACCTCTTGAACACTACAAACACTTTCAAAGGGTCACTATGAAATAAACCAGGCATATTCACCACCTTCCACCTCCCTTGCTAGGAAAACCAAAGAAGCATTGCTTGTAGGGGAAAGTCTTCACAAACCTCCCCTTCTGATGTTCAGGAGCCATGGAAACATTTTCTTTCCACCCCCAAGCAACAAAAACAAATGGAAATTACACATGAGGAGATTGAGAGTGAGACAAGACTCTAAACCATCATCCTAGATGTTCACATATCAGATTTCCCTGAAAATAAGGTCAAAAACAGAACAGACAATAACAATATTTATATAACGTGATTTCAAGGCACTAGGAAAGCCTGATATCTTCAAAAATAAAACAAAAACAAAAGTCCCCCCCCCAAAAAAAAACCTTCCCCCACAAAGGCAAGTAGTTCAGTGAATAGAGCATTGGACCTAGAGTCAATAAGACCTAACTTCAAATCCAGCCTCAAACATTTATTAGCTTTGTGGGCCTGGGCAAGTCACTTGACCTCTGTTTGCCTCAGTTTCCCCATATATAAATAGGGATAATAATAGCACCTACTTTCCAGGATTGCTGTAAAGATAAAAAGAGATAATATTTGAAAAGTACTTTGTAAACCTTAAAGCACTATATAAATGCTACTGTTATCAGAATTATGTATTATCTGACATTCCATTACAAACCTTCCATAAATGTTCAATCCCTTTAGTTTTGAAAGCTTCGATCTATGCAAAGGTGTGAACTTCCAGGTGGTAGACAATGTCTAAGAAATTATCAGTCATTTACAACCTAGTGTAAAGATTCAGACAAGCAGCCCAACTAATCAATAAGCATTTATTAAGCTCCCCTGTGTTCTTGGCACTATGTTAGACACCAGAGATACGAAGACAAAATAGAGATAATCTTTGACCCCAAGAAGCCTCTGTTCTATGGGGGGGGGGGGGATCTACTGGGTACACAAGTGAATTAATTAATCGATCAAATATCAATTAGGCGCCCATGTTCACTGTAAAGTACAAGGAATAACAGTGGTCAATGACAGTTCACATTTACATAGCACTTTAAAGCTTGGTAAGAATGAAACAATCCCTACATGGAATGAGCTTAGATTTTAACAGAGGAGACAAGTACACATATTGGTTTATAGGGAATAAAAATAAAGAAAACAAGGAGCAGCCAGGTAGCACAGAGAGTAAGAGCACCGGCTCCAGTGTTAAGAAGACCTGGAGATCGAATCCCAGGCTCAGACACTTAGCACCCACCCAGAAACACCTGGCCATGTAACCTTGAGCAAGTTACTTAACCCCAATTGCTTAAGGGTGGCCAGGTGGCTCAGCGAGTAAGAGCACCGGCTCCAGTGTCGGGAAGACCTGGATCAAATCCGGGCTCAGATACTCAGCAGCACACCCAGAAAACTGGCCGTGTAACCTTGAGCAAGTTACTTAACCCCTACTGATTTTTAAAAAAAAAAAAGAAAACAAATAAAGAAAACAAATACAAATAAATGCAAAGTAGTTCATTTCAATATAATTTAATAGGGAGAACATGAATGGTTGAGGGGACCAAGAAAAGCTTCATGCAGACAGCTTTGTGTGAGCTGTAGCCAAGGAAACTGGGCGGGGGGGGCGGGGGAGGTGGGTCTAGGTGGCAAAGGTGAAGAATGAATGATTACTGGGAATGGGGGACAGCCAGTGGAAAAACAGGGAGACTAGAAATGGAGAAATGATAGTTGAATCTCTGTCTGGAATGATGGAGAGATGGGAAAAAGGAAAGAAAAAGAAGGTGCCCTTCATCTGTTCTGCTTCACAGCTGTAGTGGGGAAGGCCATTCAAGCTCATATTTCACTCTGGCTGCTGCAATCCCTCTGCCTATGGTGGTCAACCTAGGAGGGACCCAGCTGCTCTCAATACCATTAGAACAGCTTCTGCCCATCACCATTGCTGCTGATGAGTATTATCTCCACCGCCTGAAAGGGCCTCTGACTCTCCTTTGAACATTTCAATTAATTGAGATGTGTTTTTTTTTTTCTATTGTGCAGATATGAGTGGAATCAAAGCCCATATAAGTATTCATGACCACAACCTCTCTAAATCAGACCTGCCTTAGTGCAAGGCCTACCCAAACTGCCTGGAAAGTTTTACTCTTTGCTGCTGAGACAGGCCACTATCTGGCAGTGCATAATTACTCTAAAACTGAGAAGCTTTTCCAGTTTTTTCACATTTTTATTTAAAGTTTTGAGTTCCAAATTCTACCCCTCCCTGCCTCCCCTCTGCCCTTCTTTAGATGGTAAGCAATCAGATATGAGTTATACATATGCAATGGTGTAAAATATTTCCATATTAGTCATTTTGTACAAGAAGACTCAAAAGGAAAAAAAATAAAAGAAAGTGAAAATAGAATGCTTCAGTTTGTATTCAGTCAACATCAGCTCTTTCTCTGGAGGCAGATAGCATGCTTCATCTTTAGTCTTGGTATTTTCTTGGATCATTGTATTGCTGAGAATAGCTAAGTCATTCACAATTCTTCCTTGAACAATACTGCTATTACTGTATACAATGTTCTCCTGGTTCTATTCACTTCACTATGCATCTGTTCATGTAAGTTTTTCAAGAAACTAGGAAACTTTTTAAAGCTCAGTGCACACATGGCCATCGGTTTATCCTCTGAATGCTATTCAGTTCCACAAATATTAACCAACTGTGTGCTAGTACCAATTACCTGTGAGAAGCAGCATGGTGCAGTGGACAGAGTGGGGTTTGAAGCAGCAAAGATGTGGGCTTTTTGCCCATTTGCAATAAATATTGGCTCTGTAGCCTTGTAACCACCTCTTGTTACTCATCCTTCCTTCTGGAAGAAGACCAATGACATCACAGGGTGATGTCTTGACTTGTGTATGGAGTGGACTTAAGTGAGGCAGAACTGCATGAAGTCCTCAGTCTCACTCTGTCTTCCATAGACATCGAAGTCCAGTGGCAAGACAAAAGTCAGGACAACTGGCAATTACTGGGAGGCACTGGATGACTTTGGCATCTCAGTGCTCTCCTTCATGAGTGTTGGAACAAATTGTTCTCATCCAACCATTCCCCCAGGGAAGTCTTCACATGCTGGGGAGAGACATCCTCCTGACTCACCAAAAGGTTTATGGCCTGTTGTCTACTCTCAACCTGGTTTACCTGTCTGCCAACTTGGTTTTACCAGGGTGTACCTGCTGCTTCTTGGAGACACTGTTGAGAGTTAGGTCAAAGGTGAACACCAAAGATGAATGAGTAGCCCTGAAAAAGGCTCAGCAAGCCCTCACAACAGATGTGCTAGTGCTCCCTGAATTGTCCATGGACACCACTTAACCTCTTAATGCCCTAAGCAACTCTCTAAGACTTTAAGCTGCTGAGAAAGTAGAGCCCTCCATTGTGAGGGTGAGGAAGGAAGAGAAGCTCCTTATTTGGGGACTCCTACCCAAGATCTGCTTTCAGCTCTGCAGACTTTGACATCATGCCCCAAACAGGTATCCTCCCCATCCCTTTTCATATTCCTTTCATGTGCGATCTTCTCTCATTAAAATGGAATATGTTTGAGGGCAGGAATCAGATTTCTTTTTACTTGTATTTATATCCTTTGAGCTTATCACAGTGCCCAGAACCTAGTAAGCACTAAAAATGCCTTTGCCTGCCTGTCTACACCAAAGAAATCATGGTCTCCATCCCTTTGCCCATGCCTATCCCTACCTCTATCCCTACCTCTATCATCCCTATTTACAAAACACTAAGGGAGTCACTAGGAATGGAAAGATGAAATCAGACATGGACCCTGACCTCAAATAGTTTACAACAGTGGCATCAAACTCAAATACACTTGCCTAGTGATATAGGAAACCAGAATTTAATATAATCTATGCATTGTATTTTTACTTATTCTGTTATTTCCTAATTATATTTTGATCCACTTTAGGTCTCACTCAGGAGTGGTGCAGGCAGCATGAGCCAATAGGCTACATTTTTGACACCTCTGGTTTACAACACATGCAAGGGAAGCTATGATACAAACAAAAAATATAAGCTTTTGGAAAGCTTCAAAGACTTAGGAGAGATTCCAAGAGGAAGAAAGTACTTCTGGCTGTTAAAAGTGTGCCTGCTTCACCATCCTTGGTAATAGAATAATCCTCACAAGTGACTCTTAGATATTTGGGATTAAGGGGATAAGAGGGGATAGTGACTACCTGTCTTCCATTAAGCACTACAAAACAAAAGAGAAGATATTTTGGGCAGCTAGGTGGTGTAATGGATGAAGTACCAATCCTGGAGTCAGGAAGACTTATCTTCTTAAATTCAAATTGGCCTCAGACATTTACTAGCTATCTGACCCTGGCCAAGTCACTTAACCCTGTTTGCCTCAGTTTCCTCATTTGTAAAATGAGCTGGAAAAGAGAATGATAAAACCATTCTAATATCTTTGCCAAGAGGACCCCAAATGGGGTCATGAAGAGTTGGACATAGTTAAAACAACAGCACAACAACAAAATAAGGTGGGAAGGATTTCAAGAGTCAGAGACTAAGGGGGGCTTGTTGTGGGAAAACACACAAGCAAAGGAAATGTGAGTTCAATTTAGCTAGAACTTGGGGTATGTGAAGGGGGGGTAATGTGTTATACAGTTAGAAAGGTAGAAAGAAAATGAAATGCCTAAGTAAGCATTTTGTATTTTCTTGTATTCAGAACAGAATACAAAGAAGATGATTCAAGCTGTACCATAAAAGATGGATGCAAAAAGAGAGACTGGAGACAAAGACTCCAGCTAGCAAGTTATTAGAGTCATCCAAATAAAAGTCTATGAACTCATCTGCGGGAAAGGACGGTGCGAAGGAGATAGATTTGGGAGATACTGCAAAGGTCGAATCTGCAAGACTCAACATAAGTTGCAACAACCACAAGAAAAATAAATAACTGATTAGATGATGTCTGGAATAGGGGAGAGTTGTGGATGATTAAGGTTTTGAGCATGGGAGACTGAGACATTGGCCATCTCACACGTAGGAAGAGAGGCAACATGGAATTGTGTCAAGTGTGCTAGATTTAGAGGTAGAAGATCTAGGTTCAAATCTTAGTTTCTACCTGCATCTTATGCCAATCACTTAACCTTTCTGGGCTTGTTCCCTCAACTGCAAAATGAAGGAGCTGGCCCACTTGGACTTCCAGTTCTAAATCTGTATCCTATTACATTGAATTTTAAGGAGAAAATTATGAGCTAAATTTTGAAGAGAAGATATCAGTCAGGTAGTTGGAAATGAGTGGCTAGAGCTCAGATAGGAGGTCAGGTTGGAGTTAGACCATCATCCAGATAAAGGTGATAACTGAAGCTATGGGAGCCAATAAGATCATGAAAAAAAGGAATTTAGAGAAGAGCAATGAGAACCAAGGTCAGAGTCACCCTCTAAGGCTCAAACAACAAAGGATTAATTTCCTGTCTCTTTTCAAAAAATTATATTGGTTGGCTTAAGCTGTGAGGAAGAAATTAGGAATCCATATATAAGAAAAATCAAGGTTTAATGAGTAGCTCATGGAGGAAAATAATCACTCACCTCTTAATCATCCTGGTGTGTATTCATGACTTCATGAATTCTCAGGAGCTATTTTGAAATTCCTAAGTTAGCATCCCCCTGCCACTCAGCACCCTTCTGGGCTCAGCGAATAGGAACTTATTTTAATATTATCCTAAGTAAAAGGTACTAAAAATTATCAAATGTGCAGCTGTAGCAAAAGGAAGCAATGCTTGAGGGAGAATCAGAGATGACTGGAGAGAGTTATCTTGGTAA
Source organism: Petaurus breviceps papuanus (assembly GCF_028583685.1). Classification (NCBI taxonomy): domain Eukaryota; kingdom Metazoa; phylum Chordata; class Mammalia; order Diprotodontia; family Petauridae; genus Petaurus; species Petaurus breviceps. The sequence goes on along the minus strand of NW_027185797.1, from coordinate 18,004,569 downwards.
ATGATGAAGTTCACTTTATTGGAGCTCTTCTAGACAAGGCTGGATGACTGCTCATTAGGTGTGTTGTAGAGAGAATAAATTTTCAATGATGAGTTGGACTAACTGGCTATTGAAGTCCTTTCCAACTTGAAAATTATAGGACCCTGTTCTAATAGTGTGGGTGACCAAAGGATCACTACATCATACTTCCATCTGGTATGAGGTAGAACAGAGCTTTTTGTCTCCAACGAAATCTTAATTCACCCTCTCTAGCTTCTAATTGGTGGAGATCACTGCCAAAGAGGAAAGGAAAGATGCTGACTTACCTCTCTGCCACTAGTGCCTGCAACTACTCAGCCTTCAATCATCAAATGAGAAGTTCAATTTTCATGCCATGTCTCCTTGGTCCAAACTCCACCTCTTAGCTCTCTAGTTCTGGGCTCCTAATTGGTAAGATTTCTCCATATGTTATCCAGACTCAGACTCTAACCATGATGCCTTGCCTTTCTGACCACTCCACCCCCAGCTTTCCACTTCCACCTCTGGGAACAGTAATTAAATCAATGCTACTATTCCCAGAAAGGATGAATCAAGCAACTATCCCATAGTTCCACTTTTAGTTTCTGTGAAGCTTCCCCAGATGCAAACTTCCTTGTCTAGCTAGCTCTGTCTCTATTAAAATATAAGCTCACTGAGGGTAAGGGCTATTTCATTTTTGCATTTCTAGCCTCAGCACTCAGCAAAAATCCTCATATATGTTAAAGGCTTAATAAATATGTTTTCATTCATTAATGACCCAAGAGGATGGTAGCCCCTTTCCTGGGCCTTTTTTGGTGCCTAGAATGAAAGGCCTTCTCAAAACTTGGCTGTCCCAGATGCACTGCCACTTATGGAAGGAGACATTCATTTCTTAGCCCCTCCATTGCCATATGCTTCCAATTATTACCATCTGTAAAATAAATGCCTGTTGGAATCTAATACCACCCTAGGCCCACATAGGTGGGACTATCACTGTTAGGGAAAAAAATAGATACCTTGAACACTTCCATAACTAAAATAGTGGTAGAGATTAATGGTGGAATTAGGGAGTGCTGTTGGACCCAAGGTTTCCACTCCCACACAACTCGCCCCAATGCAATTACCATCCATCCTCCTGGCTCTCATACCGTACCTTGCAAAGACTGTAGTGGAGAGGGACCACTTGGTGAAAATATATTGCACCTGTGCTGCCCATGATTGGTGGCCTCTTCCCCACTTTCCAGGCTGTCATCACTATCAATCCTTCTGGCCTTCTGATCAGATGAGGACCTCAATTAGCTGGTATTCTCCCTCTCTTATGGCTAGCAAACTCCCATATCCTCTCTGCTATTTCCTACTGTTCAGAGTTGTTAATCTGCCAGATTTTTAAAAATCCTTTTCCACTAAATACTTCCATTGTCCAAATATTCTTATTTCCATTGAGGACACTACCATCCTTCCAGACACCCACGGTTCATGATCTTTTCTCATCCTTTCTTCTCTTCTCTCCTTTCCTATCTCCATATACAATCAATCACTAAAGCCTGTCATTTATATCTCCACAGTACTTTTCCCATCAGTTAATTTTTCTCCAGCCACACATCTTCTACCATAATCCAGACCCTCATTACCTGTCCTACTGGTCTTCAGCCTCTGCCCTTTCCAATCCCCCCTCCCACCCCATCTCCAAAGCTTACAAAAGTCATCTTCCTATGCCATCAGTCTGACCATGTATCTCCCCTGTTCAAACATCTTTAACCAGCTTCTTAATCTGGAGTCTATGAGCTTGATTTCTATTTTTTTATAACTCTATTTCAATGTAATTGGTTTCTTTTGTAATTCTATGTACTTTACTTGATGCAATTAAACATCTTATTCTGAGAAGTTTGTGCAGATGGTCTCAGAGATCCAGGACACAAGAGAGGTGAAGAGCCCCTGTTCTGTTGTCGTTGCTGTTGTTGCATCATATCTGACTCTTCGTGACTCCATGTGGGGCTTTCTAGGCAGAGATACTGGAGTGGTTTGTCATTTTCTTCTCCAGCTCATTTTCTAGAAGAGGTAACTGAGGCAAATAGGATTAAGTGACTTGCCCAGGGTCACACAGTCAGTATCTGAAGCCAGATTTGAACTCAATAAAATGAGTCTTCATGATTCAAGGTCAGGCATTCTATTCACCTCATCACCTAGCTTCCCTACCCCCACTGCAGTGGTTCTCTATTATAACTGTATGTGTAAGGCTCTATATGTAAGGGCCCCAAATATGGCTCTGCCTTTCCATTATGTGACATTAACTTTTTTTTTGAGGATGAACTTTTTAAATTATATTCGCAAATTAACATAGCATGTACAACAGGATCGGATGTTTAGGTGGGTAGATCAAATAGTTGTCCAGAATCCAGTAAAATGCTAGTAACTGATGGTCAGTGTAATCACTGAAGCAAGATCCATAAATATAACTTAGTCCAACTTGATGAAGCCGATGTCTTTCGCATACTGCCAGAAGCACTGGTGGCACATGTTCAGGTCTTACTTGCATATCAGGCCATGCCGGTTCAAACAGACACGGCACGACCGAGACCCCTGGCTGAATTTGTGAGGATGGCTCCAGTAGAGCTCCTGGTGACCCACGGCGCCACTTGCAAAGTCCAGAGACAAAAAAAAAGTGACATTAACTTTTTGATTCTTCAGAGACATATATTTTAAGGCTCACTGCTATACAGTACCATTGGTAGGATGTTAAAATAATTGGCCATTTTTTTCCAGGGGAACACTGGGTGCATTAAAGATTTGCACTTTCCTGAAGGTAACCCAGCTTACTCTCCTCCTTGGGGTTAATTCATTCAGATCATAAATTTACAGAGAACCATGGAAGTCATTGAGTCCAAATCCACAAATGAGTAAACTGAGTCACAAAGAGGTTAAGAGACTTGCCCAGGGTCACAGCACTAGTGAGTGCCTGAGGCAGGATTCAGATTCAGGTCTTCATGAAGTACAGTATTGTATCAATTGCCTCACCTGTCATCCATCCATATTATCTATACTCTTCACATCTTTTAAGAATATTATATGGGTTCATTTTTTACCCATATTATTCACCACTGACTTTGTTCTATGGATTAGAGGTCTTACTAGAAAAAAAAAAGACTTTTAGACCTGCTAAAAAAAACTCTTCAGTTTTCCAGAGATGGGCAGAATTCAGGGCTATCTGGTAGCCCTGAAACTCCTAGGTATCCCTGGTACATTCTTCTTCCTGAATGAATATGGAGGACAGTAGCCATTTATACATACTCTTGTTATTAAAATAAGGTTTGGGTCTGTGTTTTGTGGGAAAAAAACATTAAACATGTTAGATAGACAGTAAGTTAACTAGCATTTATTAAGCCCCTACTATATGCCAGGCACTCTGCTAAGTCCTGGGCATGTAGAGAAAGGAAAAAAATTATCCTGGAGCTCAGAGAACTTGCAGTCCTAAAGAGGAAGATAACATATAAACAGCTCTCATGAGAGAGAAGTTGGGGGAATCTCAGAAGGAAGACATTAGAATTAAGGAGAATGGGGGAAGTCTTCTGGCTGAAGGAATGAAATTTTCAAATGAGACACAAAAGAAACCAGTTGAAGCCAGAAGGTGGAGATGAGAAGAGAGAGCATTCCAGGCAAGGGGCACAGGTAGGGGAAATGCCCAGAGTCGGGAGATGGAGTGGCATGTGTGAGGAACAATGAGGAAGTCAGTGTCTCTGGATCACAGGGAGTATGATAGAAGCAGGGAAGATAAAAAGGGAGCAGGTTATTAAAGGCCTTAAACCAAAGGATTTTACATCCAATCCTAGAGGTAGAGGGAGCCACCAGAGTTTATAGGCTGGGATGTGATATGGTTACAAGTGTGCGTTAGAAAAATCAATTCGACAAGTTGAGTAGAGGATGGTCCAGGGAAGGGAAAGGAGCTCCAGCTGGATCAGTCAATGATGCTTCTTCTGGTGCTCCTTAGCACTGAGCTCAGACCGGCTCTTCAAATAAGCTCGAAACACCTTCACACCCACAAAAGACAAATAAATTATCAGCCTACAAAATTTACATTAGCCAGGTTTCCAAAACGCAAAATCCCCCACAGAAACTGACAAAAACAGATCACGGGCCGGGTGGTGCAGGGCTAGAGGAACAGCATAAAGTGTCATTCGTTGTCAGGTTTCCTCTAGGCCTCTGGCAGTTTCCATGATATTACAGACAAAATGCTCCAGCATTATTTGCTATTTATAGATGCGGCTTTTTCAGAGAGAGAGAAAGGGGAGAAAGCAAAGATAGAATCACTGTAAAAATGCCCACTAACCTAGCTCCCTCTACTCAGAGCCAGAATTCTCCTCCTTGCTTGTCTAGGACCAACCGCTAAGTGAGATGTGATCATCCATGGGGAGAGCGTAGACAGTGCCCCAAAGGTCTCAGCTCTGACACCTTCGGGCCATCCTGGATTTTTCCCCTGCTTAATTAGAATGGCGAGTTAAAGGCACGGAGGGATGCGGAGTATACACACAAAAGTATGTGTTCTACGTGGGCATTATGTACTTTATTATCACTTCAGTAGCTTTTCAGTCACGCCCAACTCTTCGTGATCCCATTTGGGGTTCTCTTGGCAGAGATACGGGAGTGATTTGTTACTTCCTTCTCTAACTCCTTTTACAGATGGGGAAACTGAGGCAAACAGGGTGAAGTGACTTGGCCAGGATCACCTAGCAAGAGTCTGAGGCCAAAGCTGAACTCAGAAAAATTAGTTTCTTCCTGAATCTAGGTCTGGCACTCTATCCACTACCCTACCTAGCAAAACTAATTCAGGGATGTAAATGTTTTTAAAAGACTTCTCTAGCATTAAGGGAACCTTTACCCTCCCTGGCTTATTATTACCTTTTATTTATTATTGTTATTACTACCTTTTCTTTCTTGCTTTATTTTTTTCTCCAATTTTACTGTTATAAAGTGGACTCCCTCTACTGATAAAGATGAGTACTTTCTTTGAAGCTCAGGCAGCCATTTGATGTTGGACTTGGAATCAGGAAGCCCCAAGTTCAAATCCTGCTCCAGACACTGAGTAGCTAGGGGATCCCAAGCAACCCATTTAACATCTCCCTCTCTTTCTCATCACATGTCAGTGAAGATAATAAGTAAGAGCACCATCATCCCAAGGTTGTCACGAAGATCAAATGAGATCCCATATATAAAGTGTTTTGTACACTTTGAAGTATTACATGGCTATCATCACCATCATCATGACCACCACCACAATCATCACCATCATTATCATTAATGCTTGGGGAAACAGAGGTTGAGTGACTTATGATTATAATACCTTATAACTCTCTCAAGTAATATATCATGATTGTCAAAGACTTCAGTCAACGGGTATTGATGAAGCCCCTACAAAATGTACATTAGCCAGGTACTGTGTTAGAGACCACAGTTCATTAGATCATGACCAACCTGCTAATGAATTTCCTCAGTTTTAACTAGGCTGGTCATTGATGGCCAAGGCAAGGGTCCCATAATCAAACCCTTCTTTTCATCCTACTACAATCTGCCAGACCTTGCACTCCCCTGGCAACATCTTCAAGACCTCAGGGTTACTTCCACACCATGGGAAGGCATCACATATGATGAAACCCAATGTCAGCTATTCCCTATATTGTGCTGCATCTCCAGCCTCCATGCCTTCTCACTACCTGGCCCCCTCCATGCCTGGAATGAACTGAGTCCTCTAACTCCACCAGCTTAAATCCCTGATTTCCTCCAAAACTCAGTTCAAACACTACTTCTTACATGAAGCCTTTCCTGATTCCCCTTCTGTTAGTGCATCCCCTCCCCAGATCACTTTGTACCCATTTTGCACAGATTGCAGACACACCTACTTGGACTCATGTTTTTCCCATTGCAAAGTAAGCTTCTTGAGGACAGGGGAGTGGATGGGGGGTGTGTTTCACATTTGTCTTTGTATCCCCAATTTGCAATGTATTTCAAACACACACACATATAAACATTCACACACACACATACACAATCTCATACACTTACACACTCATACTCCAACACACATATGTGTTCACACACTCATAAACACATGCATATACACTCTCACTTGTTTGCATACATGCACACTTACACACACTTGTACACACATGCAAGCTCACATACTTACACATGTTCACACACATACACACACACACACACACACACACACACATCTGGGAATTCATGGCCGTAAGGAATTCCCTGAGAGGAAACATCATCTACCAAGGTAGATCAGCTCTCACTTTACAGCTTACAGTCAAATAGCCGCCTGGGACATTGAGAGATTAAGTGAAGGAAAATGCGCATATAATTTGCACACTGAAGCTAATTTTACATAAATAGCAAGGCTTCAATGATTTGGATTAACTGGAAGGGAAGGCTGGCCTGAATTGGTAAATACAGAATTATGGAATGATTTCTAAAAGAAATGCAGTACTTGTTACATTTCCTATTTATAGACCATGTGATTTTCAGGAGAAAACATATAGAATTAGACAGTTTTATTACAAACAATGACTCAAACTAGACAAAGAAATTGTTTCCTATTAGAGGAGTCCTCAGGAACTCACTGAGCTCACAGAAGGCCCTTAATAAAGTACCTGTTGATAAGCAAAATGATTTGCAATTAATATATTACAGTAGAACATGAATTACCTGGGGTCCAATTCAATGGAACCCTTAATTAAGTGGAATGGGTTCCCCCATACACACATGTGAATCTTAGGCTAAAGAAACAAATCAACAATTTAATTCAACTAGCATTTATTTAGTGACTATTTGGAATCAGACACCTTACTAGGTACTGAGGATAAAATGACAAAAAAGAACAATCCTGCCCTTGAGAAGCTTGAATTCTACTGGGAGAACATAACACGTGGGGATGGGAAATGGACAAAGACCAATTAATGCAGAACATTTTTTTATGGAAAGAGGGTTAACAAATGAGGACATCAGTAAAGAATTTGTTCAGGGGATGGCGCCCAAGCTGAGCTTTAATGAAAGGTACACATTCCAAGACACAGTGATGAGGAAGAAAGAGGATTTCAGGTAGGGAGGGACCATAGCCTGGGCAGAGATCACAATGAATGTAATCTAATGTGTGAACAATGGCATATAGGTCAGTTGGACCAGAACAGAAGAGTGAATTCCTGGGAGAAAAGTGAGAGATAGACCTGAGTCACTTGGTGAAGGGTTTTAAATTGCCAGAGAATTTTTGTATTTTATCCTAGCAGAAGCAGGAAACCACAGAAGTTTATTGCACAGATGAGGGAGCTAGTTGGACCTTCAATTCAAGAATATCAATTTGGCACTGTGTGGAGAATGGATAGGAAAGGGGAAAGACAAAACTTGGAGACCAATTAATAGGCTATTATAATAGACCAAGCAAGAGTCAATTAAAGGCCTGAATGAGGGTGTGTGAGTGTTGACAAAGAGATTGATCTGAGAGATGCTGTGAAGGTAGAATTGATAAGACTTAAAGATTGATTGGGAGTGAGGGGTAAGGGAAAGGGAAGAGTTAAAGATGGCTCTGGGATTGCAAATTTGGGTGGTTAGAAGGATGATGGTAATCTTGACAGAAACAGAGGTTAGGAGGAAGTATGGATTTAGAGAAAAAGATAATGAGGTCTGTTTTGGACATGTTGAATTTGAGATGCCCATGAAACTTCCAGAGAGAGATGTACACACACACACACACACACACAAGACCAACAAGAAAACATATTTCTATCAGATATTTAGTTTAAAAAATGAAACGAAGCATCCAGAGTATGAAATTAGTTCAGTAAACATCCAGCCCCATCTTTTCTACTTTCCATGTCTGCTATATTAAGAATTGATGTTCATTATCATGACCCTGGGAAACCACAAGATCTCAAAGATTGAATTAATGTTCAGCACAGTATCCTTAGGCAGAAAAGTGAACTAATATATTGTAGAAAGATTTTTCTGTAACAGATGAAACAAAAAGTTTTTCTGCTTAACTCCTGACTAGCCAGAAAGTTAAATTACCTGCAAAAGAAGCATTCTGATCAGCTGAGGGTTTTCTTTTTTTCCTTCTGGGATTGCTCATACAGCTAGTTCCCAAATCGTAGGAATAATAAATCCCTTGAAGTGGTCACATTATTTTAATTCAAACTGTATATCTTCATTTGGCTGGAACCAACTATCCTACTTTACATAATTATAACCTCAAATAGTACCAATTGGAATACATATAACCACTTCACAGCATTCCTTATTTGCACTAATTAGGACATAGCTATATACAAACTGGTGCTTCTGAAGGGCTTAGGGAGTCTTGAGAAGTTTTCCTAAGTATTTCAAACATTATCTCTGTAGAACCTGAATTTTTGAGTTGAAAGGGACATCAAAGAACATCTAGCCCATCTTCTTCAGTTTACAGATGGGGTCACTGGCCCAAAGAGATGATGAGATTTGCTGGAGGTTATACAATGAATAATGAAGACATTGAACTAACCCCCACTCTTCTGACTCCCTGTCATGTTTTTTTTTTTTAAATCAGTAATGATTATACAATACTGAAGACATGGAAAGTGGAGCATATGGGGAGCAGCTGAGTTTACTCAACTTAAGACATTTCCAGGAAGTGCATTTTGCTTTGTTTTTAAGCCTATTCCCTAATATATTTGTTCATTCTCTCAATTTAGTAATTTGGCTTGCTTTGTCACCAATAGCATTCATCTTACAAGTCAGAAGAGTAGGATGCAAGATCCAGCTCCAACAGACCTTGGTTAAATCATTCAATCTCTTTAATACTTGGTTTTCTCATCTGTAAAATGAAAATAAGTGGATCTGTACTTCCTGATTCACAGAAATATTATGAGGAAAGTACTTCATAAATTTAAAGGGTGATAGTATCAAGTTATTGTCATTATTGTGGTTGTGGCTCTTGTCATTTAAAGTTCCATGATTTCTTTGATCTGGGTACTATTTTCACCAATATCTCCATACCTTAGAAAACTGTGATCATTGATTTCCAGAACAAGAAAAAATTACCACTTAGTGGCCTATCTCTCTTGATGATGAGTCTTTCTGAAATTTGACTAGGCTGGTTCCCAGACAACAGACAAATGGGCCATTACTGGGCCCATAAGAGGACCTGTGTTCAAAAATTGCCTCTGTCATTTATTTCCTTTGTGAGACCTTTGGCAAGTCACTGCACCATTCTTTACCTCAGTTTCTTCATCTGTGAAATAAAACCAGAGATCTTGAGCTGACGGTATTCCTCAAGGCTATCTATTCTAATCTCTTCATTTTACAGATGAGGGAACAGGCCCAGAATAGTTAAGCAAATTGCTCAAGTCACACAGCAGTTAGATTCCATGACTTTTCGGGTCTTTACTGGATCTAGATCTGGGGTGCCTATCATCCATACTCAGGCCTTTCCAGCATGAAAACCTGAAGCCTAGTATAGCCTCAAGGACCTAAGGTCAATGATCTTGGAGTAAAAACTCCCTGCATACTATGGCTTCAGATTTCTTATTATTAATTCTTCTTGTTGTTTTTTGTTGTCCTATCAAAGAGGACCATTTTTGACAGGAAGGTGATGTCATGACTTACAAGTGAATTAGATTTAAATGACAGAGGGCTGTGCAAAGTCACCAGCCTCACTCTCTCCTCTGGTGTCATTGGGATCCAATGGCCAGATATAGATCATGATGACTGGAGATGGCCCTGGGTGGAGTGGGACACCTTAGCCTCTTTAAGTGAAGGTCTTTCCCTGGTCTCAGTTTGTCTGAGGCAACACCCATTCAGTGATTAAGGCTAGGTAAGAAATGAGGAAAGAATGGCCTCTTTTAAGTACTCAAAAGAAAAAAGCAGAGGCTGGATGAACATATGGCCATCTCTCAGGATTTTGGTAGAATAGATTCCTGTGCTCAGAAGAAGTTGAACTCCATAGCATCTAAACTTATGATTCAATATGGAAGTTATGTGAAGAGGCCTCTAGCTAATGCATAAGATGGTTGGTTACATCAGCCCCTGAATAACCATGCAGGAAAGTGTTAAAATTCTATATTTTGGAATGAAACATGAAATTTGAGGGGATTTTAGGAGATCATCTCTATTATATTAATATTCTTTTCCCATTATTTGCTCTCTATCAACCCTTACTACCTTCCCTCTTCCACCACAATGGAGTTGATTTCAGAAGTTTTGAAAGACCTAAATCTTACATACCTAACAGTCTCAGCGGGACATATGCTCCTTATGAGAACAGAGCGTTTTTATTCTTTTCATTTTATCTTTGTATCTCTAGCACTTAGCACAGTGGCTAACCTGTAGCCTTATAAATGGTTGAAGAATTGTACGCCCCCAGCGAGGCTTTACCAATGCTTGTTCATGCCTTACAAAACCGACTATGCTCTGAAGAAATAGTTCTCTTAACAACAAAGCTTCAGCCCAACAAGAAGCATCCCTTAAAGGAAAGAAAATAAGCATTTATATAGCCCACATTTACATAGCTAGGCTCTATGCTAAGCACTTTTTTTTAAAATATCCCATCTGATCCTTGTAACAATCCTGTGAAATAAATGCTTTTATTATCCCCATTTTACAGTGAAGAAAATCGAGGCAGATAGAAGTGACTTGCCCAGGATCATAAAGTTAGTAAGTGTCTGAGGATAGATTTTAACTCAGGCCTTCCTGATTCTAGGCCCAGCACTCTATCCACCTACTGAATGTCTTACTGAATCATTGAGTTTCTCCACTACTGCAGTGGAAAAATAGGAAGAATATATCTATCTATCTGTATACATGTACATATATAGATATATAGAGACATATGCACATGTTTATATATCTATATATAACATATGTCAGCTATACCAACAATGTACATGCTCTAGAGAGTTAGAGATAGAGACAAAGATAGAGATGAACATAAAGCTAGATGATATATAAGGATATAGACATAGATGTGTCTGTATATATCTATGCATGGATATACACGTGTGTGTATGTATCTGTGTGTATGTAGGTATATGTATTTTTTCACCACCACTCCCTTGATGGGCCTCTAGTCCCACCATGCTCCCTTGGCTCCCTACACACTGAATATACTTTCCCATAAACTAAAATAAATGATGATGACATTCCCATGTCAACCCACTAAAAGCTATTTAACTCATTATCTGGCTGAGATAAAAACAGCATAGTATAGTGGGTTGAATCCTTTGGTTGGAGTCAGGAAGGCCTGGATTCAAATCCTACCTTTGATATATATATATATATATATATATGTATATATATATATATATATATAATAGCTAGAATTTATGTAGTATTTCCAGGTTCACCAAATGTTCTGTGTAGGTAATCTCATTTGGTTTTCACAATAACCCTTCAAGGTAGGTGCTATGATTGCCCCCATTTTACAGATGAGGAAAATGAGGCTGAGAGGTTGGGTGACTTGGCTAGGCATATAGAACTAGTAAATATCTAAAGCAGGCTTTGAACTCACATCTTCCCAACTCCAAGTCCAATACTCTTACCCCCCAGGTCACTTAGTTACAGTGTGATGCTAGGCAAGACATGACCCCTTGAGTACATACCTCGAACAAATCTATAAGTCAGAGGTGACCTGTAAGCAACATTGATACAAGAAGTTCCAATATAGGTACAACTAGGTGATACAGTGAATACAGCACCTGGTCCTGAAGTCAGGAGGACCTGAATTCAAACATGGCTTCAGGCACTTAACACTTACTAGCCATGTGACTTTAGGCAAGTCACTTAACCCAATCGTCCTGCATCCCCCCTTCCAAAAAGACTCCAAAAAAGTTTAAAAAAAAGAAGTTCCAATACAGTTCCCCAAAATCATAGCTCATAGTCCCATATCCAAAACAACAACTTTATTCATATAAAGTATATAACTGTACTAGGATTTATTAAAGTGTTTATGACTTGCAGAAATTTTGTTAGAAATGTCTGGAGTAAATTAAAGCACCTTTATTGCTTTCCAAAAAAAAACAAAGTAGTGGTTTGCCATTTCCTTCTCCAGCTCATTTTACAGATGATGAAACTGAGGCAAATAAGGTAAAGCAACTTCCCCAGGGTCATATATAGCTATAATATAATATATAATAATATTATATGTAATATAATGTATTATACATTATATGTAGATATAAATTGTTATTTCTCTGGAAACCAGGAAAAACAACCTATTCAAAACAATGTTGATACCAGGTGTAAGCCCAACCTCAGATGGTTCTATAACCTTATTTTTGTTAGAAAAATTCATTCTGAGTTCAAACAAATGAATCTGAAGGAGCTCTTGTAAGTTAGGGGGTTAGGAGTATGAGCAACTCTAAGTCAGTGGAGTTGGCATCCATGAAGTTTCATTCTATTACAATCTCATACATACTGTAAAAGCAATTTAGCCTGTACAGTGTGTGGCATGTAGAATGTGATTAATATAGATTTATTGATTGGTTTATTGATAGAGTAGTTGAGAGACCCCCCCCCCATGATATGTGAACAATCATTTCTCACTGTCCTTCATTTAGCAAAATTCAGATGCATGCATGCCACATGGTCCTGAAGTTTTTATTGTTTTTTTTACACGAGTGCTGTAAATTTAATATGCCTATGTAGGCTTCTAGGAAACTGCTGCAAACACAAAACACTATGTTTTTCTCCAAAGGGGAGAAGTGTGTAGGTGTGTAATCATGCTTTGAGGTGTCTTTTTTGCACCTGGAGAAGGACGAGTCACAAACAACTCAGTTTCCCAACACAGTAAAGCATTAGACCTCCTGCAAATGCCTTGATGGCATGTGTACTTAAGCTGATCTCTGAATTTAGAGTTAGAGGACCTGAGCTTGCTCCTTTCTACTTCTATTCCCCTGGGAAAGTCCTTCCACCTCTATGATCCTTTCTTTTCTAATCATCAAATGAGATACATACATATATATTTCCATACTTGAGATTTCCCTGCTTCTCTCACAAAACTATGTAACCTATGAGGTGGAAGTATAATTATCCCCAATTTAAAGGTGGGGGATGTGACATGCAGAGAGGTCACACACCCCAGGATGGCTACACATCTGCTAAGAGTAAAAGTCAGGACTCAAACACAGATCTTTCCTAATAAGAAACCCAGTGTTCTTTGCATGAAATCTCTAAAGTCCCTCCAGCTCTGAATCCTAATCCTCCAGCTTTCCCTAATCATTCATAAGACACAGAAAAAAAAAGGAGGTATGAAGGCAGAGTTGTAATGAAGGTCTGAGAGGTAGTGTGACAGACCAGACCAGGGAAAACTATGACTAGGAATTTAGAAATACTTGCAAGGTCAAGCAAAGGCCAAGTTAGATTCATGTACTTCTAGGGGCAAGTACAGGGTAATGCGAATTCTGAAAGATCTGCAACTGGGAATCAATCCAAAAGGTGGGGAAATGGGGAAAGAATGAGCCCCACCAGGATGTGGGTGCTTCTGTCCATGGTCCTGATAGGGACCAAGATTCTAAGCATCTTTGAAAGCAGAGCTCAGGCAGGGGCTGGCAGGGGGAAACCATGAAGGTAAGCAATTAGTATCAGAGAGGAGTCAGTTCTAACCCTTGAGAAACAGGAGATGTGTTATTCTAAGGGGTCATCATGGAAGGCAGTGAGTCCAGAAAGTAGATTCATACCTGGGAAGTCAGTTTGAAGAAGGAAGAGCCACAATTCAAGTGCCGTAGACCATGGTCCAAAAAGGATTCAAGATCTGGAATATTTAGTAGGCAGGGGCATTAACAGAAATATAACAGAAAAAAATGGAACTCCAGGGGCAAGTAAGGGGCGGGATATCTAGTCAATAAAGTAGCAAGGAAACATGTTTAGTAAGACGGGCTCACTTGCATGCCCAAGTGACCTGTTTATTGGAACACCAAAAATAACATTAAACATTAGTACTATGTTTTGTTGTTTTATTTGCTTCTATAAATGAAACGCACTTATTGATTCCTCAAACTCATCTCTTATTCTTAGAGGCTGAGCATTCTCATTTACCGCCATTAGTGAAGATAGATGATTAGAGTGGAAACTGAAGGTTTATTCTCTGTTCTAGATGTTGGGATGAACTTTTTTTAAACAAGACCTGTGATTTCATTATGTAGTGAGCTCCCAATATGAGGCTTCTTCTACCAAGAGCAGCCAGGACCTTATTCATATATGACAGATGGATGGCATGGTAAAGTAAAGAAGACCTGAGTTTGAATCCTGTCTCAAACACTTAATAGCTGTGTGACCCTAGGAAATTCATTTTTTCTCTCTCAATTTCCTGTACTATAAAATGGAGATAATAATAGCACCTACATCCCAGGGCTGAGATGTAGATCAAATTAGATAATATATGTAAGACCTTTTTCAGGTTTTAACAAATATTATGTAAATATTAGATATCATTTTTAAAAATTTTTGTAAATAGTATTTTTTTCAATTACATGTTTTCAACATGCATTTGTATAAGATTTTTAGATGCAGATTTCTCTCCCTGGACCCTTCTCTTCTCCCCTGACCAAGATGGCAAGGAATATGACATAGGTTAGACATATGCAATCATGTAAATCATATTTCCACATTAGTCTTGTTGTGAAAGAAGAAACAGAACAAAAGGGGAAAACCACCCAAAGAAGTGGAAATAGTATGCATCAATCTGCATTCAGATTCCATAGTTCTTTCTCTGGATATGGATACCATTCTCCACCATGATTCTTTTGGAATTGTCTTGCTGAGACAATTGTATTGCTGAGAAGAGCCAAGTTTATCATAGTTGATCATCATACAATGTTGCTGTTACTAAGTACTATGTACCCCCGGTTATGCTCACTTCACTCAGCATCAGCTCATGTAAGTCTTTCCAGGTTTTTCTGATGATGATCATTATTATATCCAAGAGAATTACTTAAGGTACTTAGAAGTCATGTGATTTCCCCTAAGTCACACTTTAAGTATGTTTCTAAAGTGGGACTTGACGCCAGGGTCTTGTTGACACCAATGCCAGTCTTCTACATGCTATTGTGAGTTTCTTCAGGGCAGGGATTATCTTTTTCATTTCCTTATCTCTCCAGTGCCTAGCCCTGTGTCTGGCACACATTTGGTATTTAATGAATGTTTGTTAACTGATTGACTACACCATTATGCTTGAACCTTCAAACAGTTCCTTATTTGTGCCTCCCCCCTTCATTTTTTACATTTTTCTCTTGGATTTTCAGGTTGGTTTCATTGTGAAGTAAAATGAGCACTGGACTTGAAAGCAGAGAACCTGAGCTCAAATGCCAAGTCTGCTGCTTACTATCTGGCTCATATGTTTGAGTCACATCATTTCTTTGGGCCTCATTTCTCTATCTACAAAATGACATAGCCTTTAAAATTCTTTCCAGAAAGAAATCTATTGTCTTATAAACCTATGATCTTCCTGCTTAGTACCAGATTGATCACAACATCTGGGAGAGAGATGGCCTACAAGTGGGGTGTAAAAATGCTCAGTTTCTAAGAATAGAAGACTCTGAGATTGGGAAAGCAAAAGGCCCATTAAAAAGATTCCTTTAGAAGGAGATGAGATCAGGGAAGCAAAAAGCCCATTACAAAGATTCCTTAAGCAAATTCCATTTTTAGAAACAAATATGACAGTAACATAGTGTTAATGCTTAATGTTAGCTTTGATATTCCAATGAAGAGGTCCCTTGGGCATTCAAACATCCTTATTTGACTCAATGACAAGATGTAAAAAATTAAAATAATCACATAAAAAACATTGAAATGGGTATTCATAGATGCTTCTTCCACCACTTCAAAAACAATGTTTCTGCAGCCTTTAACACTCTTACAATTGCCTGCTGGACTTGTATTTTAGGAAATGAATGCTCTGTGATTGTTTCTCCATTTTTTTCTAGAGTCAGATTTCATATACTTTCAGGACCGGACTGTAGATCCAGCTAAATCTTTATACTTGTTGCATTAACCCTGGCACAATAATTTAATAGTCAGATTTGCTGCTTTATTCCTGAAAAGAAAAGCTAAAATTGGAAATGTATAATGGCACTTGATTTAAAAAATGGTTGTCAGAGGGCACTAGGAAACTACAAAAACCCTCCCTGGTGAATGCAACATGAACAAATATCTTCAGAACTTGTCTTATAAAAAGTGTACCAGTTGACAATTATTTTAACCTGGGCTAGGTATAGACTTACTAGTCTTGGAGGAATCAAAAGGACATCAAATAATAGTGAAAAGAGAGTCCAGCTGTATAATCTTTGGAATTTCCATTGGAAAAGTTCATCATTGAGCCAACCAGTCTTCAATGGTCTGCTTTGATTAGACTGAGAAAAAACTAGGGTGGGGCAATAGGGGTATTATCCAAGGCACTGCAATGGTATATGTAACTTGGGGGGTGGAGGGAGAATGGAGTATGAGTCTTGCCTCTGACACATTCTGGCTATTTAATGCTGATAAAGTACTTAGAAAACACTAATAATCAACACTTAGAACAGTGTCTGGCACACAGTAGGCACCTAATAAATCATTATTGATTGACTGACTGACTAGGGAATGAATTAAGGTTTCCTCTAGAGAGTGATTTTATTTTCATTTTGTTTTAGTTTCACCAACAAAAATAAGCAACCAAAGAAAGAAAAAATGTTCTGCTTCTCCTCTTTATTCATAAGATCATAAATTGACAACTAGAAGGAAACTTGGAGGCCATCTAGTCCAATACCTTCATTTTGCAGGTGAGGAAACTGAGGCACAAATAAATAATTTGCCCAGGGCTATACATCTATGAGGTGTGAGTCGAGCCTAGATCTTGCTGACTCCAAATCCAGTGTTCTTTCTTCGATATAATTTTGAAGGGGACATGCAGATTCAAGTAGGTTCCAACCCATAACCCTCCAAATGGCCATGTCTACAGTACTAACTGACCCAGCCAGAAATGCCAGCCTCATTTTGTAGGATGAAGCCCAGAAACAGATGCCATCTGACAGCTTGCAAAAGTAGTATGACTCACGACTGATGTTAGCCCTGTTGAGTGCATAAGGGTAGGGACAGCACTGCAAAAATCCAAAGTTTCACTCCCACCTTCTGTAAGCAGTCCTATCTGCCTCTCCCATGATTCCCTTCCCACAGAAGCAGGACTGCAAACACTCCTGTTACTTGGGCTCTGTCACTCTTGCCAAATAGGTCATGAAGTATTATCATAAAATGATGTGAATGACACTTCATAAAATTAATGAGCTAGGAACATTTTGTGATACAGGCATCATTATCATCACAGGCTCTGGGGGAAGTTTTATTTTTGGGTAGGACTTTTGGGTGGGTTTTTTAACTAGTTTGCTTCATTTGAGAATTCTCGGTGGGTTCTCTCTGTAATTAGAGAGAATTAGGCTGTTCTGCTATACTCTATTCAACCCTCCAGAAAGGCACTAAGACTCCTCTTCACTTAAAAAAATTAGAACGAGTCAGCAGGCTCTTCTAGTCTTTTTTTCTTTACACACATCCCAGAGGACTGAGGCACATCTGGATATGTGACAACACTGCTGCTTTTCTTGTTTTGTCCAATGGCATGGCCTAACATTTTCCAAACATTCCATCTCACTGGTAATTTTACAGTTTCCTCAATAACTTTTTTACTAATTGAAATGATATTAAAAGACATGTAGAACTTTTAAGTAGGTGGTGGCATATTTCCAGTAATGACTTGTATATAAGAAATGGTATAAAAGATATCATTAAGAATGTTTGTGCCTGGCTGATATAAAAATGTGTTCTACATGACTTAACAGTTATAATGGAGAGCATGTTGGTGGCCTTCTCTATGGACAGGAGAAGGACTGGAGGGGGAAGAGAATTTAGAACTTAAAATTTTAAAAATGAATGTTGAAAAAAATTAAATCCAATACTCTAGGCACTAAAAATAATGTCAAAAAATGTTTAGGTCCAGTATTCTAGCATATGCATATGTGTGTATGTGTATATGTATTGTGTGTATGTGTATTGTATGTATATGTATATATGTATATGTGTGTATTGTATTGTGCCTGCATGTGTATACATGCTGTGTGTTGTATGTATATGTGTGTTGTGTATGTGTATATTCATATGTATGTATACATGTGTGTGTACACATGTGTATGTGTGTGTATATGTCCCTGGGAAAGGAGGTCAGCCATCACACTGTAGGGATTACAATGGACAAGCTGAGCAATGCAGTCATATCCCCTAGATATTAAAAGAACCAGAAGAAAATAAGATCTTTGAAGGCAGGGACCATTTTATGTCTGTTTCTTCGGGTTAACACATAGAAAGCCTAATAAGGGAGTTTCCATGTGTTCATTTACTCATTGATTTCACTCATTTGTTCATTTAATTCATAGCTTTTATCATTCATGTCAGTACCTCCTTATGCAACATCTTTTATTTTCTAATCCATAGCTGACAATATTCACCTCCAACTTCCTTAGTCAGATTGAGTACTGTTTTTTTTACCTCTTTTTCTATCCGCAGTGATCAGCACATTGTTTGGCACCGCTATATTTAATAAATGTCGATTGATTAATGTAGTTGGAAAGAACTTTCGACCTCATTTTATAGAGATTGGGTAATTTGCCTAATTTTACATGGCAAAGAAAAACAGAATTTTAACCCAGATCTTCTGCTTCCAAACCTAGGACTCTTTCCATGACACCATGCTATCCCTGCCCCCTTTCAGGATGACAACAACGACGATGGCAATGACGATGATGACGATGATGATGATGATGATGATGATGATGATGATGGGTGTTGATGATGACCATGATATTATGGTGTTTTAAGGTTTACAAAAAGTGAAGTAGGTGCTATTATTATTTCCATTTTATGGATAAGAAAACCAAAGTGAAATGCCTTGCTAGTAAATGGAAAAGCCAAGAATGGGATCCAAGTACTCAGATTCCAAATGAAGTGTTTCTTGCCATGCTCTATCCTGCTTCTTTGTACTACTTGTCCTTATTCTGAATGTAACTCAGAATGTCCCACAATACATAGTAAATAATGCAGGACATACAAGCATGCCTGGCATAGAACACAGGGCCCCCCAGGCATTTCTGCCTCCATTCCTTCCACAGACACTCTTGAAAACCAGTCCCTTGAGTTAGGATTTCTCTCCAAAAATCATCAAGCTAATTTCAGGATTTGTTACTGGATGAATATGAAACTCATCTACAGCCATCATTAGCTTCATTTATACACCATGGTCCATCACCCTTAATCATTATAATACGACCTAGATTATTCACATCCGTACCCTGCCCACATCTAGTTGTTACATTATTTCCACAGAAAGGGCTCTGTGGTGAATTAATGTTGATTAGATGCATTGTTATTTCCATTGGATGAAATTGGATTTATTTTCTCTGGGATCTCCAACTATATTATGGCTAAATTATTTATGTTGTGTTAAATAATTTGCATTTTGATGAGGCCAAGAGGTACTGCAAGCCCCACATTTCAGTTGTTTACATCCCTTTCTATCACTGTTCTTCATACTTATATTCTTAGACCCTTCAATAAAGTCCTGCTGGATTGTCCAGTCAGAACATAGAGGTGACCCTGGGTTCTGGGAAGCAAAGACTGTCAAACTATAGCACTGAAAGTTCCTACAGAGCTGAAAAAAACTTTGAGTAGGCTTTGAGTCTGGACCTAGTGATAGAGTTTACATCTGTCCACTGAGAACCAGCCTAGGTAAGTTTGAAAAGACAGCACCAGTTTTGTCAGAGGGTGGTAGGTTTTTGACCATAGAAACTCTTTGTGACCACGTATGAAGTTTGAATTCTGAAGGGGCTATGGTCTGCAACAATAAAGAAAGTCCCTGGGGCAGCCAGGTAGCACAGAGAGTAAGAGCACCGGCTCCAGTGTTGAGAAGACCTGGAGATCAAATCCCGGGCTCAGACACTTAGCACTCACCCAGAAACACCTGGCTGTGTAACCTTGAGCAAGTTACTTAACCCCAATTGCTTAGGGGCGGCCAGGTGGCTCAGCGAGTAAGAGCACCGGCTCCAGTGTCGAGATGACCTGGATCAAATCCGGGCTCAGATACTCAGCACCACACCCAGAAATAATAACTGGCCGTGTAACCTTGAGCAAGTTACTTAACCCCAATTGCTTAAAAAAAAATAGAGTCCCTCCCCTTCCTATAAAACATAGAAAGTCACATAGTAGGTACTTAATAAAGGTTGACTGCTTGTTCAATCCTTGCAAATTTTAAGAGAGGAGGCAGAATGGTACAATGGAAGATGTGTTGATTTGGAATTGGAGCAGATGGGTAGAAATCCTGCCTCTGACATTCATTATGGGTGTTACCTTGGGCAAATCATTTCACATCTATGGGATCTCAATTTTCTCCTCTGTGAAATGATAGAATTGGAGCAAGTGCCTGCTAAGGTCCTTCTCAGTTCTAGTGCAAGGATATTAGGTCCTATCAAATAAGGTACTTGGATAATTAGAAGGGTCAGTGACTTTCATTCTTCAAGATCATGGTTCCTCTATAGCAGAGGTTCTGAATATCTTTGATATCATGAAACCCCTTTGACAATCTGGTGAAGACTATGGACCTCTTCCCAGAATCACCTTTTTAAATAATTAAGGGAAATGCTAAATTTCAGGTAGAGCTTACTGCAAACAAAGATGTAATGTTTTTACTATCTATGTTCATAATTCCTGAAATTTATCTGCAAAACCTGGTTTAGAATCCCTCTTTCCTGATTCTCCCTCATCAATCGCTTTTTGAATGAATGATTGCATTTTTAATGTATTTTGTTTTCTAAGTGTAGTACATGCTAGCTCTGGGGTGATTTTCAAAACCATTGTTTTTAAATATTTGTTTTCAAAACCACCTGCCAAACTGGGTACCCAAAGTAAGGCTGCTGTTTGTGCACTCAGAGTTCTAGAAATAGTCTTAAGGTGTTGTGGATGGTTTTTTTTTTGTTACTATAGCTCCTTGAATCTCCACCAATGTACTCCCTACCATGACTATAAATATAATATCAATTAGTCAGCCAGAATTAATAAGTTTTTATATAGGCACTTAGTACAGTGGTACCAAATATCCCCCAGTTCTGTGACACACTTTCCCACAAGTACATATAGACAGCAAGGGATACTGGGCTCAAGCTTAGAGTAACTCACAGCTTCTAGAAGTGCCTGCCTGGACTTCTCAAGATGTCTACTTTAAGCATAGCTTTCCTGCTACAACTTTACGTTTTTGTTCAGCCTTGAACCTGAAAATAGTCTATCCATGGCTCCTAACACAGGCAGTCCTCTTGGCTATTAACTATTGGCAGGAATAGCTTCTATTGGCAATTTTGGGGGTATTGTGAGGGCATCAATGGTAATATGTGAAGCTTAACATCCTCTAGATCCTTCAAAGCTCACAAAGGATTGGACTGAGAGAGAAGAGCAGAGACCCAGCCTCAGCTTCATCTTACTCCACCCCTACTGTGGTCAAAGGGAGCCAGGGAGGAAGATGAGGCTGAAGCTGGGGTTCTGTTGTTCTTTCCCAGTTCAGTATTTCTCAGAGGTTTAGCTGGAATGCTTTCTCCTTTCTGCTTATGCAAATGGTTCTGAATAAGCTGCCTAGCTTTACACAGATCCAAGAGGGTATCACCAAGTCTCTCATCCAGTTGGAACAGATTTCCAGTTATAGCTGGTTGAAATGTCTTTGACTGATCAGAGACTTGCCCAGGCCTTATTCACACCTTATGACCATAAAAGTGAATTCTTATCTGATCAGTGTATCGGAGCGTAGTAAATTATCCCTTACTTTAAGTGGGAGTGCTGGTCACTTGCCTGATTTACTTAATCAATCCCACACTTATATCAGGATGGATAAATCAGCAAATTTCTTTCAAATAATTTTGTATTCCATTGAGTAAGTTTCGTCATGTGTTCTGGGGCTCCAAACAATCGGTATAATGTCATCTATAAATGGAGCATTTGGAGAATGTCACCATTGATACCTGAGGCAGTTGGTCATAGTGAAAGAAAAGCTGGGTCCTGGAGTTCTATTGGGGACTCTCAGTTAGTCACAATTACTAGATGTGAAACTCTTCCTTGTGACTTTGGTGCAAGTGCCCCAGCCTCTCGGTGCTTTTAGCAACTCTCTAGCACAGCAAGTTACAAACCAAAGATCAATGTGCATGGGTGGAGGGAGTGTCCTCTTCTGGGAGTCCTCTACACTTATTCCTTTTTCTCTTCTATTTGGACTCCATATTGGGCATCCTCCATGACACTTGGAATAGCTTCAAAGGAAGATCTTACCTCCAACCACATCCTCCCTCAGAGCAAGTGACTCAACTTCTCTGAGGTTCAGTATTTTTACCATGAAATAAAGGTACTAATGCTCAGAGCTCTTATCCCATAAGGCTGTCATTAGGCTCAAATGAGAAGATGCACATAAAATGTTCTTCAGACCCTGATGCACTCTCATTGGCTGCTGTTAATGTTGCCATATATCTGTTATTGTTAATTTTCTGTGGAAATTTGAATAACATTCTCCTTATACTCATATCTCTTATGGTTTTTTTGTCATATCTGCATGGGAGAGCCATTGCTTAGAGTCTTTAAGATCTGTTGTATTAAGCAAAATGTTTTTTTAATCAACAAATAATGGGAACAACAGTATTTTTTAAATCTTCCAGTTAATTGTAAGACTATAAATACATGGTTCCCTGCAGAAGATCATCAACCAAAAAGCTTTCCTCTTCTTTTCTCAGGATTTCATTGATGATAACCTCAGAACATGCATAGAATATTTTATAAACATTGTATAGAAATGAGAAAGGTAATAAATAGATAGATACATACATTTTTTAAAAATAAAAAAAAAACAAAAAATAAAAACAATGCAAAAAAGACTTCATTGATCAGGCTTAGTAGTACTTATGTTCACTGTTGAGTTTTAACAAGACATTAAAGAGAAAAAAATATTTTTACAAAAGAAATGAGAAAGGTGACAGCACACCAATTAGTAATGTCTTCTCAGGGAGAAGTAGGGGTAAAAAGATCATAAAGATGTAGGAGTAGGAAAAAGATCACAAAGCCTGTTCTCTTTTCCATTTCTTTGGAATTCAGTGATTCCAAACTGATTCTTTTAAAATGCCTTTACAACTCTGCCACTTCTGGCACAGATTTCTCTATGTACTTGGTCAGGCCTTGGTCCTTTCCTCAACCTTCGTTTCTTAAAGGCCACTGCAATTTCTTTGGTGCAAAGGTAGCAGAATTAAAATACAGTGACCCCTTCTACAGCAAATTTAAATAGAACATAGTAGAAATCTCAGCAGATGGGTTTCATTTTATATCTCTTTGTGATCCTCCCATTTAATCTACAAATGCTCTGGCCATTTCATTCCCCTGCTCAAAAAGCTCCAGCAGTTTCCTACTACCTCTAGGCTCAAATATTGATGCCCTCCATTGGGCATCAAGAACCTTCACAATCTAGTTCCATTCTACCTTTCCAAAAAATTAGTTATTAATCACCTTCACACACTCCTTGATATACAATCTAACCAAACTCATCTACTTATTGGTTTTCCAGTAACAGCATTCTATCTCCTATCTCCATGCTTTGTGTATTGTCCAGTTGCTGGAATGGATTTCCCCTCCACCTTGGCCTTTTAGAAACCCTAACTCTCTTCAACTATCAGATCAAACATTGCCTCCTATAGGAAGTCTTTCCCAGTCCTCCCAATTTCTAGTTCCTCTGTCCCTCCCAACAAATTACCTTGTACTTAATTTGTATGTATTTTATATGTAATTATACATGTCCATGTTATGTTCCCTGATACCTGTAAGCTCCTTGAGGGAAGAAGCTCTTCCATTTCTGTCTTTGTGTTGCCAGAACCTGGCACAGTGCTACACATAGAGTGAATATTTAGAAAATCGGTTTTTGATTCATTAATTACAGAATGGTTTTATTCATTAACATTAGACTTGGAGCAAAGAAGGTCCAGGGTCAAATCCTGACTCAGATGCTTATTAGTTATAAGACTCTGGACTCCACCTCTCTGGGCCTCATTTAACTCATCTGTAAAATAAAGGTATTAGATTCAGTGCCCTCACAGGTCCCTTCCAGCTTGAAATCTATCATCCTGTGAAATTATCTCAGCTCAGAGCTATGTCTGGCCTTCTCTACTCAATTGTTTTCATTGGTCTGTGCAGAGAAATTGTTCAAAAATCTTCCATCATTGCTCTGAAATGTTTGGAAATGAGCTCATATGCGAAACCTAGTTTGTCCTTACTTGGCAGGCCTCCTCTTTGGCAAAACAGAATTGCCTACTGCCTGAGGCAGCTTCCTCAATGCGGCAATCATTTTCCATCAGTTTTATTTTTCTTTTAAATGGTAATAGACCCAATATTCTTACATTTCTCCATTTCTCAGTTTTTGGATTGGATTTCTCAATTTTTGATAACTTAGTTAAACAGGTCAGGCTAGGGGGTGCTAAAATTACAGAAAGTATCTTTTTTAAATTGTTTATGGTATTTCATAAGATAATATAATCATTTAAAGATGGAAGAGACTTCAAAGGCCATCTAGTCTAATTTCTTCATTATACCGATAGAAAAATTGGAACACTCAGAGATGAAGTGTGACCAAAGTCACACAGCTTGTAAGTGGCAAAGTCAAGATTCAAACCCAGGCCCTCTGACTCTAAATCTAGTACTCTTTTCCACTGATCTAAACAGATAAATTATTCTGAAAGGATTCCTAACCAGTCATTTCTGGTCAATTCCATTTTGGGCAATGTTTCAGTGATGTTTGCACCCAGGACTTTCTATCTCCTACTTGAAGAAACTTCAGATATAAAAAAATGAGACAGATTTAAAGTTTTTTTGCATGAAAAAAATATATTGCAGTTCTCTTTAATACTGACTCTCATTCTGCTTTGCAATCTTCAGCAGTATGATTTGTATTAAAGCCTCGGGATGTACCTAGATGAAGGGATGGGAGAGAGTCATTCTACTCCTCTCGCTGCCACCAATCCTACTACCACCCTAAGAAGTATGAATGAATGATTTTCAAAGCATTTATTAAGTGATTATTATGTCCTAAAACCTGGGCTAAGTGATGGGGATTTAAAATAAAAAAGTTAGCCAGCCTCTTCCCTCAAGGACCTTACATTCTAATACGAGGAATCAGCACATATTAGGAGAGATTAGGGGCATTTTGGTTTAAAGTTCACAGGGTTAAAGACCCATAGGGCAGACAATTGGCATGACCTGTCCAGAAGCAATGGTACTGTTTGTTGATTTACTTATTAGGACTATGGCAAGAGGCAAAAAGGGGAGGGGGGAAGTAAGAGAAGGAGGGAGGAGCATGGAAGCAGATCAAAAAGCAATATGGGGGAGCTAGATGGCTAGATGGTAGCTGAAATTTGATCATCCACATTTTAAAAAGTTATTTATTTTTAGTTTTCAACCTTCACTTCCATAAGATTTCGAATTCTAAATTTTCTCCCGCTCCTTCTCCTCCTCCTCCCCAAGATGACATTCAATCTGATACAGGCTCTACATATGCATTCATATTAAACATTTTCACATGATTGTCCCCATTTTATAGATCACAGAACATTGGAGGTAGAAGGGCCTTCAGAAATCTTCTCCCCTACACCTCTCATTTTACAGTTGAGGAAACTGAGTTTTAGAGAGGTTGAGTGATTTACCTAAAGACCCTACATATCAGAGGAAAGAGGAGCTCAAGTCCCCTGACTACTAGTCTTTTATTCTTTTTACAATACTCATTTGTCCCAATTGATTGTCTCAGGTAAAAGGTTTCTCCTAGTTTGGGGCATCTTCAATTCACAAGATTCAATCCTGGTATCTTCCCTGACCCTGGTACCTTGAAATTAAAAAAAAAAAAAACAGAAAAATAATAAGAATCCCCTTTCAGGGAAAATAGACTCTTGTCAAAGAGGTGTTAAACTGTGCCATTTGGAATTTACAACTAATTAGCTTCTCTGAATTTCAAACAGATTGGAGCTGTCTAAACAGCATATCGAGGAAAGTCTGATTTCCTTGTTCTGAGCCGTTGTGGGTAGGGGAATGGGGCCTGGAGGAAAAAGAAATCCCTGTGCTATGAAACTAGATGAGCCTTCTGGTCACCAGGGCCAGAGCAGGAGCTCTTTAGATTGGCTCAGCATCACTGCTTCCCCATACTACCTGCTTTAAATCCTGGAGAGGGGCAGCTTCCAATTAGCAGTAGAAAGGCTGACACATGGTGGCAGGGGAAGCCTTCCTGTAGAGGGGAGGTTATGCTCTGACGCACCTACTTTTAATGCCCACTGGCCGGACTCCACAGACAAAGAGGGAGGGGGCAGAGCTTCTACCTGACTTATCCAACATTTGGCAGAATAACTTGTGAACTCACCAAGCTTTTCCAGGCAAAGATATATTGCTAATTAGTAAAGCAACTACATTTCTAGTGAGGCAATATTAATTGGAAGGGTTGGTCAGTCAGGAAGGTAATAAAGGGAGAGTGTGGAGAAGATAAGTCAGTAAGGGTGGAATGAGAGGAGGAGGTGGTCCCTCTCCCTCTGGGGAGATGGAAGTAAGACTGTCTCTGGAGTCAAAAGACATGGGTTCAAATCCTACCCCTGACACTATGATAGGACCTTGGGGAAGTCATTAAACCTCCCTGGTCCTCAGTTTCCCCAACTGTAAAATGAAGGGATTGGATAGGATGGACTCATGTCTTTCCCAGCTCTGTACCCCAAAAAGGACCTTCTCCTAGGTTGGTATCATGCTCAGGACCAGCTTTCTCAGCTCCAGGCTAAAGACAAACTCTGAAGCTCTTTGAAATTCTCTAAACCTTCTGGCCAGTTGAGGTTTGATGAACAGTCTATTTTTTGTTGTTATTGTTGTTGTTCAGTCATCTTTCAGTCTTATCTGACTCTCCCTGACCCCATTCGGGGTTTTCTTGGCAAAGATAATGGACTGGTTTGCCATTTCCTTCTCCAATTCATTTTACAGATGAGGAGACTGAGGTAAATGGGGCTAAGTGGCTTGCCCGGGGCCACACAGACAGTAAGTATCTGAGGCTGGATTTGAACTCAGGAAGAGGAGTCTCCCACTGTAGGCCCTGGACTCCACCTACTGAGTCACCGAGCTGTCACTGTACAGTATATAGCCATTTACAAAGCAGTGTGTGTGTGCATTATAAGATACAGTCAGGGTAGATACAAGGTAATCTTAATGGAGGGAAGGCTCTAACAGCTGGGGGTAGGGAGGGCAGAGAAACCAGATAATATCTACCACAGACAATTTTGCCTAAACTGAGTCTTGAAAGAAGCCAGGTATACTAGGAGGTGGAAGTAAGGAAGGAGAGCAATGGGAGGGAGGGCATGGGAGGCAACCAGAGAAAATATGGGAACAGCAAGTAAGCCATGGACCATAAAGTACATGAAGGAGAGTAATGTGGAAGCAGACCTGAGATCTGGAACTGGTCATAAAAAAATTGGAATTATTTTATTTGCCTTAATAATTCATGGTGTGTGTGTGTGTGTGTGTGTGTGTGTGTGTGTGTGTATAAGAGAGAGAGAGAGAGAGAGAGAGAGAGAGAGAGAGAGAGAGAGAGA
>NW_027185797.1:17958800-17976909 GCF_028583685.1 Petaurus breviceps papuanus | reverse complement strand
AGAGAGAGAGAGAGAGAGAGAGAGAGAGAGAGAGAGAGAGAGAGAGAAGGAGAAACACAGAGACAGAGAGATGGAGACAGAGACAGAGGAACAGACAGAAAGAAGAAACAGACAGACAAAGAGAAACAGACAGAGCCAGAGAGGGATAGACAGAGAGGAGAGAGACAGAGACAGAGACAGAGGATAGACTGAGAGGAGGGGTGGGGGGAGAGACAGAGAAAGAGAGAGAGATCTATTAGTAGAGGGCAAAAAGGAATATAACACCTATGTTTTCCAGTTCTGGGAAATTTTTTTTTGCCTTTTTTTTGGAGGGAAATTGGGGTTAAGTAACTTGCCCAAATTTACAAGGTTAGTTTTTTTTTGTGTGGGTGTTAAGTGTCTAAGGCCGGAACCGAACTTGGGTCCTCCCGACTCCTAGATGGTGCTTTTATTCACTGCGCCACCTAGCTGCCCCCGGGAAATTTATTATAGAGTAACTCGATTCTCCTTTTCATTTAATTTTCCAAAGAAGAGAAATTTTAGATATTTCATAAGCTCATAGGTCTAGAACTCTAAGGGCCATAAGAGGTCATCTAATCCAACTCCTTCAAGTAATAAATGAGTATGAAGCTCATAGAAATCAAATTACTTGCCCAAGGCCACACAGTAAGGAGCAGAGTTAGGATCTGAACTCAGGTCCTGTGACTGAGTTCAGTATATTTTCCACTACATCAACCCTGGATATCTTTTGCTTCTCCCTGCCTCTCCCACCCTTTCTAAGTTCCCACTAGCCTGTTGGACTGTTCAACTTTTTCTTCTGTCTCCTTGGAGTTATGGAAACTGCCTGTCCATTGTTCAGTCTGTCTCTCTGGGACCCCAGTTTGGCAGACTGCTATATAAAAACCACATCTGGTTAATATCCAGAGTTTGCTTTTCAGGGGTACAATTCTAACTAGACCCCAGACTTAGGTATGCTTGGAGACAACTGCTAGTGGGATGTGGGTCCTCAGCAACCATTACTCTAGTTATGCAATACTTCTTAATCTGGGTATCTGTATCTTCATTTGAATCAACAGTTGCTTTAACAATGGTGATTACAGCTCTTCCATGCCATGATAGAAAGTTCAGTGAGATGCCATGCCTCCTTTCCCAAAGGAAGAAAAATCATTTCCTGATAACTAATTCTCTAGTCAGCCACAGAAATGCAATATGTCGCTGGTCTACCTTGAAGACTGGCAGGAGTCCGATCTTGCACTCTACAGTAATAGCCCTTGGGGACATAGAGTCATCTCCATGACATGAGGGAAAAAATGGGAAAAATTCATGGGAAAACGCCTCTCATTACTCAAAGAAAAATGGCAAACAGAACTCCTGTTAACAATGAGGTGGCAAATAGAGTGAACCTGGAGATGGAAAGGAAAGTAAAATAAGGAAACCAAGGACAAGAAAATGGGGACAGGATTTCCTCAAGAATTCTGTAATTGTCTGCCCAGTTCTAAGGAGCAGAAAGAATGCATAAGCTTAAAATGCTAGCTATTTTTATGGGAACGTTTAGATTGTAGTTAGTTATTGATAGAGAAACAGTAATCTGGGCAACTTTTCTTAGAGTCTGGTAACACTGCTGTTACTCTAATTCATTATGGCAATATTCCAACACAGACATAGCTCTTATTTCAAAAATATGTGTACCCCATGGTTTCTATCTATCTGACCCACCAAATAAAACAGCATACAGTAAAAATAATCCATATGATATCTCTTTCCAATAAAGCAATTTCCCTACACCAAAATTGACATTGTGTAATGGATAGAGAGGGGGGCTTAGAACCAGGAATACCTGTTTTTGAATCCCACCATTCTAACAGTTATTAGTTCTATGGCCCTGCATACATTGTTCAATCTCTCTGGGCCTCAATTTCCTCATCTATAAAGGTTTGGACTCAATGGCCTCTATGGTCTTTTTCAGCTCTAAGTTTACAATCCTATGTTGCCATGCCTCATTGAAGTGCCATCCTACTAATAGACTATTTCAATCAATCAATCAATCAATATTTAAGTATCTACAATGTGTCAGGTACTACTAAGGCCTAGATATACAAAAGAGGCAAAAGATAGTCTGTGACTTCAAAGAACTCAAAATCTAGTAGTGGAGACAACACACAAATATGTGCGTAAAATATTATAATCTATATTACATAATGTATAATGCGTGTATAATATACTATGTGTGTATATCATATAATATTCCCTATATGGCACGCTTTATTCAGGATAAATAGGAAATAATTAACAAAGGAAAGGCACTCGAATTAAGAGCAGGTGAGAAAGACTTCCTGTAAAGATGAGATCTCTGCTTCCTGAGGCCCACCCTTAGCTCATCAGAGAGAGGCTCGTTACAAAAGAAAGATGGCTGCTACATCAACTGACAAAGGTGATACAATACAAAATGGCCTGAAGTCTTGTATGGTCTCCTTTGACTTCTTCGATGATGGTATGAAAGGTAGGAAAAGAAATAGAGGATGCTAAAAATCATTCAGATTTTAGTTCATCTGTCTCCACATATTGATTAAACCATTTGTTCACAATGCAAAATCTGTCTAATGCCCACCTAGTTTATACATGATGGGAAGAATTGAATCACATCAATATGCTATTGTTATATTTCAATCAACACGGAGATAGACCATAATTTCTAGAGGACTGATGATGAAGCAAGCTACCCATCTCCTGCCAGAGAAGTGATGGAGTAAGGGTATAGAATGATACATACATTGTTTTTAGAGAAAGTCAGGGGGAAATTCGTTTTGCTTACCTATGTATATTTGTTTAAAGGGTTTTCTTTTTCTTTTCTTTTTCATTGGTTTGGAGGAAGTGTAATGGAAGGGAAAGAACATAGATTTTTTGTTAATTTTTTTTGAAATGTCACTCATATACTAAATGTATAGTAAAAGGAGAAAACAATTGGAGTGGTAAATCCATTGCATGGGACAAAGAAGAAAAGAAGCTTATAAAAAATTGACCAGATCTTCCAAGATAAGTCAATATTCCCTTTAATACTCAATCATTATAGCAAAGGTAATATGCTGGAGGGAAAATAGCAAAAATTAAGCTGGAAAAATAGAGTTTGGGATCAAGAAACAAAAGCAATGCAAATACTCGAAATTATGCAGAAGCCTCATGCCTTCTTATCATGAATATTTTCTTTAACAAGAGCGTTGCATCTATTGCTTACCCTAACGCCATTCAAAAATGAAATTGACTATGTACACTGGTTAGTTTCTATCCGCCCAACAAATCCAGTACCTTCCAATTTTCTTCTTGTGTAAAACATTAATGTTGTACAATTGTGAATACTTATACTGATGAAATCTTTTAAGTAATTGCATATAAAGTAATGTCCCCCACTTGAGGTTGGCTCCAGCAAAGAGATTAAAATACAACTCAATAGGACAAAAGGGCTTAGACAAGGAATATGTGAATTAGGAACAAAGAGACTAATCTTTTGTGTGGCACTTGAACAGAATACAAAATAAAATTCAATAGATACGAGTTTAGTTGGCTTGGTAATAGTATTTTTGGTTCTTAATGGGGTTCTTCCAGCTCAGGAAGAAACAGGATCTTGAAGTATCAGATTTCCTGTTCTAAATTTTAAATGAATGGCATTGAGAAAATTGAACCACTGAAATTTGTTTTCCACAGACTCCTACCTTCATATCCAGTTTGAAGAGGCTCAGACCCAATCTCTCAAAATTAGGATTCAAATGCATTCAAACTGAAATGCATCCATAAAACCTTGCCATTCTCCTGCCACCTTCTCTAGGTGAACTGAATAGGGATTTTTTAAATAAACATAATAAAAATGCCTCATTAAGTCTAAGATAATATTTCATTAAGACTCGGAGAAGGCTCTCATAGAATCATTGTCATGCTGCTGCTTCTTTCCTTTGCTTTGGAGGTTACATGGGGCTTTCATAGAGCTGAAGAAGCCATTGATGGTTTGCATTGATGGTTTGCATCCAACACTAGGTTTTTCTCTAATCCCTTTACTTCTGAGATTCAGTCTCTTTTTTTCCCTGAGAATTATTTATTATAAATGAAAGTACAAAGTCCAAAGAAACCACCCCCCAAATAAAAGAGCTCCTGGGTGGTTTCTAGGAGATTTAGTACATGGGAAAAATTCTGACCCAGAGGGAGATCAGTACTTATGGTTTCATTAAGACATTTTCTAAAAGCTGCTGAATTTAATCTCTTCACACAATCCAGGTTCTAATTATACCATCAATTGCTGGGGATTTCTAGTTTTCCAAATTAGAGGATTTTTTTTTCAGATCTGACAAACCACCCAGAAGGAATTCAGATCAGTATTTTGAAGGTACCAAATAAAGACTCTTACATCTGTTCCCTTCCCGTTTTTAATGCACGGATCCTTCGTAAAGGTTATCTAGTTTCACCAAGTTGTGCATGTTTTTGCATATATCTGTTTATATTTATATCCAGGAAATCATTTAAATACCAAAAAAGATCATAAGAAAATGACATATATATTCTTCCTGAAAACACTTTTTAATAAAAAAAGCTATAAACTTACTTTTAAAAAGGAGTTATGAAATTAGGAGCCAGGTATGGGAGCATCAAAGTTCATAAATGTGTCTAAATTATATTCAATCACATCAATTTGTCATCCTATTCATTTGAATATGAATATGACCATATGCTTGGCAATGCACTGGAGGTCAAGGGGGTAGTGGTGATGCAAAAGTCTATGAATCATCCTTGACTTCATGGGGATTGTAGTCTAATTGGGGAAAGAAAACATAAGCATGAAAAACACCACCCAAGTATGATTAAGTTCAAAATATATCATTCAGAAAAAAACTGCAATATAAATTCCAAGGTAGAATTTTGGAAGAACCCTAGATTTGGAGCCACAATCAATGATCCAGGTTAACAATCTCAGCTAGACTACTACCTGTGTCACCCAGTTCCATCATGTCACTTTGGACAAGTCCATTCACATCTCCAAGTCTGTTTTCTTGTCTGTTAAAATGAAAAAAAAATGGATTAAATGTTCTCTAAGGTACCTTCCAGGTCTAAATTATATGATCTTGAGATTTCATGGGGGAGTGAGATTTTGTATAGTCGTTAAAGGACAGGTAGAGTTTCATTAGGGTGACAAGGAAGAGTATTTTCAACAGAAAAAAAGGTGGTATAAGCCAAAGTCCAGAATTAGAAATCAATCAATCAATCAAAAAGCATTTACTGTGTATTAATTACTGGAGATTGGGGAGGAATGGTTAAAAAACTATGCAAGCAAGATGTGATAAAATAAAAAGAGTAAGTCAATTTGGTTAAGGCAGAAGGCTCACATGTTACAGTAATGGAACCTGATATTAGAAAGGAGGGTTAAATCTAGCAAATGACCTTCAGTGCCTATCTATGGAACCTGGACTTTCTTTTGTAGTCAATTGTTAAATCACTGTTGGTTTTTAAAGTAGGAACTGGTGCTTCATGAAGATTAATGCAATCCATACATAGGATGAATTGAGAAAATGGAGAGACTGGAAATATGGAGATTAACAAAAACATTTCAGTGATCCACATATAGAACTATAAGGCTCACGAAATCATGAGATTCAGGCTAGAAGAGACTTTACAGAATGCCCAGGTGGAGCAGTAGATAGAGCAATGGGCCTGGAGTAAGGAAGACATGATTTCTAATCTGACCTCATGTATTTTCTAGTTGTATGATCCTGGACAAGTCCTATAACCTCTGCCTTCCTCAATTTCCTTATCTATGAAAAGAAGACACTTTGCTCCCTCATAATATGTTATTGGGTTACCATGCCACCTACATCAAAAGGTTGTTGTGAGAATCCAAAAAAATGTATGTAAAAAGTTTTGCATACTTTAAAGCACTACATAAACACTACAGTCATGTTTACCTGCTATCTACTCTACCCCTATACTCTGAACTATTCTATGGTGATCAAACTAAAACCTAGAAAGTTTATGTGACATGTCCAAGGTAACACAGGTTCTCAGCTCAGCTGAGAATGTTAACACAGGTCTTCTGATGCCAAATCCAGCATCCTTTCCAATATTATACACTAGGCTAGTGGCAGTGAGGATGTAAAAGAACTTAATGGCTGATTGCTAGGAAATTCAGGACAAGTGGGGGGAGAACAAAGGAAAGAAAGAGTCAGAAGCTCCTTGAGGGCAGAAACTGTTTTCAGTTTTGCCTTTGGATCCCCAGAACTTTTCTCAATAAATGCCCCCCCTTGGGATCATAAAAAAATGGAAAAGGGCCAACATGTACAAAAATATTTATAGCAGTTCTTTTTGTGGTGGCCAAGAACTGGAAATTGAGGGAATGCCCATCAATTGGGGAATGCCTGAACAAGTTGTGATATATGAATGTAAGGGAATGGTGTTGTGCCATAAGAAACGATGAGTCAGTGGATTTCATAAACATCTGGAAATATAAATGAACTGATTCTGAGTAAAGTGAGCAGAACTAAGAGAACATTGTAAACAGTAATGGCAACAATGTGTAATGATCAACTTATATAGACTTAGCTCTTCTCAGCAATACAATGATTGAAGACAATTTCAAAAGACTTGTGATGGAAAATGCTATACACATCCAGAAAAAGAACTATGGAATCTGAATGCATATCAAAACATATTATTTCTTCTTTTTTTCTCTTTCTTATGGTTTTCCCCTTTTATTATGATTCTTCTTTTACAACATAAGTAATGTGGAGATATATTTAATATGATTGTCCATGTATAGCCTATATCGAATTGCTTGCCTTCTTGGGGGGGGGGGGTAGGAGAAAGAGAGGGAGAAAAAAATGAAACTCAAATCTTATAAAAGTGAATATTGAAAACTATCTTTACATGTAATTGGAAAAAATAAAATACTATTAAGTAGAGGAAAGACAGACAGACAGACAGATAGATAGATAGAATATGGAACCATTTTTAGAGAAGAGGAAGATGAAAATCATTTGTGGCATCTTAAGTTAGAAGGAAATCCAAAGAAAACATCCGGTGAGCAGTTGCATATAATCAGGCTGAAATTCAAGTGAGAGTGTGGGCTCAGAAAACACTGGTTCCCTGCTTGCTTCTTACCTGGCTTCCTCAAGTTCCCTGAACTGAGAAACATTACCCTGAGGTTTCTGCCTCACTTCTGAACCACCTCAACACCATGGTGTGCACAGTCATCACTTCCCAGTCATTTTCCTCTTTTCCTCCCATCTGAATATTGGATTCTGCCCCTGCAAACCCAGGCTCTGATAGATGAACCTTCTCCTTAATTTGCCCACTACAGCTCTCCATCACTTCCTGGCCATCTCTACATTATGTGGCTTTGTGTTCCTACTCCCTATGTAAATGCCTTTTTGTGTTATCTCACTATCTACTATAATGTAAGCCCCTTGAGGGTAGGAACTGTGTTGCTTGCCTCTATTTCTATTATATCCTTAGCATTTAATATGGTACCTGGAACAGGCCATGCACATTTTATCTGTGTAACTATGTATCTGCATCTATCTCCCTATCATCTATCAATCTATCTTTCATCTACCTACCTATCTATTCAAATCATCTGCTGTCTTCCATTGAGTCCCAATTTCCACAACCCTTTCACTACTGTTTCACAACCCTCAATTAAGCCTTTTGGCCTTTGTTTCTCTTCAGGTGTGAATAGTAATCGTGCCAAATCAGAAGAATTCTCTTTTCTTTGAGGTGGCTGAATATGCCCTTCAGTAATTTGAGTGAGTCTATAGAATTTTAACAGACACTGTCAACTATTTTAAAAAATTTAAAGTAATAAATGAGTGAATATAAGTGCCTTCCCCCCCCACCAAAAAAAAAGAATCCTGGTTTAAAAAGTCAGATTTTCTTTGATTCTTTCCCTTTCTTCATGTCTCACATCTAGTTGTCAAGCTTTGTTAAAGTCAAAAAGAACAACATATATTGTTTCCCTCTTTTTCCTTTTTCCATCTTCTCAAACTAGCACTGTCAGTTTAGGTCCTCATTACCCTTCCACTCAACTATTGACATAACCTCCCATTCTAATCTATCAATCTAAGAATTGGTCTAACCATGTCACTCCCCTACTCCACACTCTTTAATGAGTCCCTATTCCTTCCAAAATAAGATACTAATTTCTTTTTCCTGACCTTTAAGGCCTTAATTGTGTATATCCAACTCTTGCATTCCATACTCCCAGTCAATATGACTAATAGTTATTCTCTAAATTTGATATGCCATATCCCACCTTCATAATATCTGGGTTTTAGCTCACTATTACCCATTTTTTTTCAACCTTTCCTATCTGAAAATCATTCACCTTTTCAGAGAAAAAAAAAAGTTCATCCATTATTGTTATCCTGACCACCCAGGGAAGTGATTCAATTCCCTATTCTCCAAAATTGTTCTGAACCTTAGTTTAGCTAAGAAAAACAACTCCAAGAAATTTTTATCTTTATAATTCATTATCATCCCCAACTCTTTTGGAGCATTATCACCCTTCCCCATGTGTTTATTAGCTGCTTTTGCTTCCATCATATATATATATACATATATATACACACACATACATACATATATACATACATATATACACATACATACATATATTCACAAATACATGTTTATGTATGTGTATACATATATGTATTATGTATGTGTGTATATGATCTAAGCTGTGACCCCAAAGAAAAGATATAAGGAAAAAACTCCCTCAGCACCTTTTAATAGGTTGTCAGGGTTGTTAGGGAGAGATCTACAGATATGAAACCACATAAAACACTAGATTTTCCCCATGCATTGATCAATTTTACTGAATTTTTAAAACTTCTTTCACTTTTTTAAAAAAAATCTTTGTTAGAAGAGATGATTCTCTAGGTGGGGATGGGTATAGAGGAAAATCTACAAGATATAAAAATGAAATCTATCTATTAACATTTATTTTTATAAATTCCATGCTGGAAAATGATTCCATTTTGCATCTATATCAGCTTAACGAAAAGGTTTCATTTTTCTTCCTCGTCAGAATTGTTTCTATTTCCAGGTTCAGAATTTCATACCTGAGAACTTCCCATTATTCTCATGCTGATTTCTCCTACCAAATTTAAAACTCTGGGACCTTCTACATTCTCTCTCTGATTTTAAGCCTACTGCCCTTAAATCTAGAGTGGCTATCAGAGCAGGTGATGTGCCTGACCTTCCTCACCTTTTTCATCAAGAATACTAAGTGAGAATGGTCATTTCCCAGAGTGGTTCCATTTTAGCTTTGGTAACCAGTTCTTCCTTGCTGATGGGAACAGGCTCAAGTTACCTATTTCACTTCCTTCCTTCACCTTCTGAAGAATAAAATCAAGAAAAGTCAAGAATATTCTTGGCAGGGAGTGAGCTCCAGCTGATGCCCAGATGACTAAAGTCCCCCATCCCTATTTTGTTGTTCCTCAATGCCAATTGCTAAGGTTTCCTGAACTCCTCATTTATTTCCTCCTCTTCAGGTGGTTTATAAGACTCCCACAACAATATCGCTTATGTTTCTCCATCTGGTGATCTTCAACCAACTAGTCAACATCCTACTTCCCCTCTAGCCCAATTCCTAAATTTTTTTCCACACATAAAATATCTAAGTATATAATGCTACTCCTACCCACCTTACTTTATCTAGTCTATTCCTTTGGAACAAGGTATAGCCTTCCATGTCTATGGAAAGTTATCACGTCATTACAGCTGGAGAACCAGACTTGAATCAGGAAGACCTGATGGGGAGAGGGGCATCCTGACATGCTCCCAGGAGACCCTGAGAACATCAGCATCTAGCTCACACCTTCTTCCAAAAGGGCTTCTCAGCTCCTCTGCAAGCAGTCAGGGCAGCAAGACATTGAATATAGCTTGTTGTTTAACCTGACAAAAAGCATGGAACAGGTTCATGCTTGAAACCCTCCATCCAACTCAGGAATTGTTCCCTTTCCATGGACACTAAGTCATTAAGAAAGATCTTGATGATTTTTAGAAAAACATAAATAGAATTGCACAAAATAATGAAGAGCAAAATGACCAGAACCAAGAGAACATTGTATGTAGTAACAGCAATATTGTTTTAAGAACAACTTTGAGAAACTAAGTCATTTTGACTATTATGGATACACTGACTGCAAAAGACCTGTAAAGGAAGATGCTATCTGCATCCAGAGGAAGAACCGATAATGAGAAGTATGTGTAGAATAGTTTTATATATATATATATATATATATATATATATATGTGTGTGTGTGTGTGTATGTATATGTGTGTGTGCTTATATATGTACACATATACATACATACATACATATTTGTATCTAATGGTAGCCATTTCTTTTTTTATAACTCACCATTTTCTTTATTTGTACAAAATAGTGAATAATCATATCCTGACTGGGAAAAAAGGGAGTTTTAGCTTTAAACAAGTCCTTCTGCTCTGAAGCATCTATTTTGAAGGCTTGGGACCAGCAGCTTTAGCCCCAGCATCTTTGGGTTTGGACTCAGCAGGCTTAGCAGCCTTAGAATCAGACTTGGCTGCCTTGGGATCGGACTTGGCAGCCTTGAAATCAGACTTGGCGACCTTGGGGTCAGACTTGGTGGCCTTAGCATCAGATTTGGTGGCCTTCGGGCCAGATTTGGTAGCCTTAGGATCTGACTTACTGACCTTGGCGGCAGACTTGGCAGCCTTGGGGTCAGTGGGGTTGGCAGCCTTGGGGTCAGTGGGCTTGGTAGACTTGGGGTTAGTGGTTCTGGCAAACTTAGAGTCAGGCTTTGTGATCCTGGAGCCTGGACGTTTGATGCTGATCCTAGGACCTGGATGCTTGGTAGCCATCTTGTGGCCAGCACGCCAGGCGCTGGCCTTGGGGATCTTGTGCCTGAGGAGCTTGGCTTTGGAGGCCTTGGTGCTCAGGGCCTTGATGGCCTCTGCTCGGGCCTTGATGGCTTTGGCGTTGTTGGCCTACATCTTCTTCAGCCCCTTTTTATTGTGTTTCTTGGCAAAGCACATATTTCTCAGAAACTTGGGGTCGATCCCTTTCAGAGACTCGTATCTCTGTGACCTAGGTTTCTTGATGCCATTTCTCTTCCATTTTCGTGATTGGTTGTGAGTGGTATGGTTCTTAGACTTAGCCATCTTTACACCGCAGCC
The DNA here is from genome assembly GCF_028583685.1 of Petaurus breviceps papuanus. NCBI lineage: Eukaryota > Metazoa > Chordata > Mammalia > Diprotodontia > Petauridae > Petaurus > Petaurus breviceps. The sequence goes on along the minus strand of NW_027185797.1, from coordinate 17,965,734 downwards.
TGCGCTAACAGGCACTCCACCAACTGGAAGAGGCCAAAGGGAGAGAGAAAGAAGGAAGAAGTGCGGGGCAGTGTGGGAAATAAGGGCCGTGTGGGAGGAAAATCTGGTAGCCATTTCTAAGGCAGGGAAGGGAGGGAGACAAAAGGAGGAAAAAAGAAAGTTACATAAAACTTTATCATATATTTAAAAGGAATAGCAAGTTGTACATAATAGATTTATAGTTTCATGCACAATCTTTTTTTTCCCATTCTACTATGTTATAGAAATGCTTTATTTCTTAAGTTCAGAATCAAAGAAGAAAAAAAAAGAATTCTCCTTTCCCCCAGATTGATGCAATTCAAATATCTCCCAGCACCAAATGAAGGGAGAAGTATGGCCTGCTCCTGGGTGTTGGGAGCGAAGGCCTTAGGGCCAAGTACCCTTCCCCCCGTAAGAAAGCTACACCCCCGAATACCCTGTCCTGAGAATCGACCGACCAGGAAATGTACTCGATGTTCTAACTGCAGAAGTTTTGGTTGCTACAACTGCGGATCAGTTACTACAACCACAGAAGTTTCAGTTGTTATCCATGGAAACCCCCCTCCCTCCCCCCTTTCTCTACTTCCTCATCCCCCAAGAGTATATATGCTTTGCTTTAGCATAATAAAATCAGACCTTGACAAAAACTCGCTTGGTCTCACTCTCTCTTTCTTTCCCACCCATTCCTTTGCAGGCTGGGTCCTCCTCGACCCCACGAATAACTTGGTCCCGCTGGACGGGACACCTGGGCACATGAGCCTTTCTGGCCCTGATCTCTAGTGTTAGCTCCATCCTATTTCAGTATCTTTATTCTGGGGCCAATGCCTCAGGGTGCATGCCTCCCTGAACATGGTCAAGTTTCAGCATAGGTCTTCATGAATCTAAGCATACATCCTTTCCATGGCTTGTGTGGTGCTGCTTAGATCCTGAATCAGACCCCCTCTCATGCATGTGCCCCCGGTATTAGGAAGAAAGAGCTTACCAGAGCAATGAGAAAGGGGCACCCCACAGGTTCATTAGTTTATAATGTACTTTAGGCAAGTATCTTCCGTTAATATGGTGTTTTATTAGGAAGAGGTATGACCAAGAGTCTTAGTACGAGTATAACCTTTGTTCTATAGAAGAAAGGGTGAAAGGTGGTTATTTTTCCCTTCATTACCTACAAAGGTAACCAAATACCAGTGATACATACTCGTCTATTTTCTTGGACTCAGTCAAAGATGATCTTATCTGAACGAACTTTATGTTGGAATGATGTAAAAGGGCAAAAAGCAAGCTCTATAACACTGCATGAATTTTATCGATGGGAGGCCAAAGAGCTTACCTTCTACCAAGGAAATGGCACACTAATTAAAGTGAGATAGCCAAGGACAAAAGTCAATGCACAAAATCAATAACCCCAAAGGTGACAGATTTCACCTCTTCATAGATAATCTGTTTTCTTTTTAACATTAAGAAAAATTAGCCACCTTGGTAAACCCTATAGGGAAGGTTTGCAGGAAATCTACTATGTCAGAGAAAGTTATTGAAGGCTTTTCTATTTGCCATGAACTGTACTGATTCTACATACTGCATGAGTCTATTTTACAGAAAGAGAGAAAGGTTGAAAGATTACAAAAGGCTGTGGCATCAGTAATCAAAGGCAATCTCAATGGTGTTTCATGTTATTTCCTCTGGAGAGTCTTCTTGCTTTGCTTAAAAACTCATTGAAAATCTCAGGATGCCAGGGAGAATTTAATTATTCTACATTTCATCCTGCCTTCAGTTTTTCCTTTAGAAAAAAAGAGGTATTTATTGAACATGTTATTTCTGACAAGGGCATGTATATGAAATGCAAAATGATACAATACACACATATGTATACAATAATTTAACATTTTATATACACATGAAGGCAGGATATTTCTATGCTTCAGGCAGCAAACTCATGTAGGTATATGTTGGATACATATATATACTTATAGGTTCAAGATTAAGTATTTTAGGGGCTGCTAGGTGGCGCAGTGAATAGAGCACTGGCCCTGGAGTCAGGAGGACCTGGGTTCGGATCTGACCTCAGACACTTAACACAAAAACTAGCTGTGTGAACTTGGGCAAGTCACTTAATCCCAATTGCCCTCCAAAAAGCAATGAATGAATGAATGAATCTTTTTCTGTTGTTTTAATACTTTAGTGGAGCCATGATTTCATCAATGTGAGTCCCCTCTCCAGTCATGAGGATGGCAACCTATGCATGCTTTCCCATCCTCTGAATCTTGTTTGTGTCTTCCCATAAATCCTCAATAAAGCGCAGATCAAATCCTCAGTAATGGGTATGCCTACTAGTCTGGAGTCAGGGGAAGAGAAAGAGGAAGTCTTTTTCTTGGTCTCTTGACATTGCCTGGGTATCAATGAAGTCCATGAACTTCCCATCTATTATTCCTTGTTTTTACTACATGATTAACTCACCTCCTTTCCTGGTCATTCATCTCTTTGATGATATCTTTTGTCCCACTTCGTGTATATAAATTTTCATTCAAATTCACTATTGCGGTACAAATTACTCATGACTTATTAGGGTTGACTCTCAGGTTAACTCTATTAGATTTATTAAATATCATGTTTTATTCCACCGCCATTACATAGGCAAAAGAATCTTAAGACTATCTGTAGCATTTAAGGATCTCTCATCAGCCTTGAATTCAGTAGAAACCAAGCAACATGGCACAATGAAAAAAATATTTGATTTGGGTCAGAGTTCAAAACTTAGCATACAGAGTATGCCATTTCCTTGGTAGCAAAGAAGCAGCTTGGTATAGTTGTATGAACATTGGTTTTGGGGACAGAGGACCTGGGTTCAAATCCTACCTCTTATACTCACAACCTAGGTGACCTTGGACAAGTCATTTAATCTCCCCAAGTCTGAGTTTCCTCATCTGTAAAATGAGAGTTGGACTAGATGACTCCAACGTTCTTTCCTGTCCTAGATCTATGAGCCCATGAAAGTCAATTAGCCTCTCAAGGTCTCTATTTCTTCATCTGGAAAATTAGAGAATTGAGCTAGATGGTTTCTGTAGTCTATTCTAGCTCTAATATATGGTTGTGGGTTCAGTACGGAAAAGTGAAGGAGCCTGGCACAGCTCCTAAGTTTTGTGGCTTCTGTGGTCCCTGTATCTACAATGCAATCAGGGTGCTCAAGTAAACATATATTTTTTGGAGTTTTCCAGTTTTGCTTAACTAATGACTTTTGCTTAACTATGAATATTTGTTATTCTGGCTTTGTTCTTCCCTTTTTTCCTCAAAGAAAGGCAAGAGGAAAAGGAAAGTAATTTTTAATTAAAAACAAAATTTAATTTAAAAAGTAAAGCACTCAGTACTTCTAAAACCAGATTTAGCAATAATGGACACATTCCATATATAGTTGCTGTTTCATTTTTCACTTGAGTCCAACTCTTTGTGATCCCTTTGGGGATTTTCTTGGCAAAGATACAAAAGTGGTTTTCCATTTCCTTCTCCAGCTCATTTTACAGATGAAGAAACTGAGGGAAATGAATTTAAGTGACTTGTCCAAGGTCACACAGCTAGTAAGTGTCTGAAGTCAGATTTGAACTCAAGATGATGAGTCTTCCTAACTCCAAGCCTGACACTCTACCCACTGTGCCACTTAGTGCCCATTTCATATGGAATCCTGGTCTTAAGTCGCGTCAAACAGGGCTATGCTCTCATAGCCTTTCATTTCCATCTCTCTGTGTGCAGAGAGGAGTTTGTACATGAATCGCATTCCTCCCATGAACACAGAGAAAGACAAGCAATCGTCATCAGGCTGGTGACATGGTCTTATTGCCTTAGACAAGAACAGTTTTCAGAAGGCTGGAGATCAGTGGCTATTTGATCTCAAAAGGAGCAGGTCAGCATCACCCCGTAGAATGTAAGCAAGCTCCTTGATGAAAGGTACTGTTTTTCATTCTTTTGTATGTCTTTCCAGCACCTAACATTATCTTGTATATTGTAAATGTTCCATGAATCTTTTCTGGGGGGAGGGGGATGTCTAGACTTGTGATTTCATTGGTGTAGGTAACTCTCAGGAGTGAGAAAATTTCTCCTATCAGCTCCGATCGTCATCTGCACTGCAACATAGAGCTTTGGAGAGTTGCCAGGGCTCACTATAACTTTAAGGGACTTGGCCATGATCATCCAACAAGTATGTGGCAGTGATAAGACTTGATCCTAGATATTCCTGGTCTCAAAGCCAGCTTTCGATCAACTACCCAGACACTATATTTCTGTGGGATTGGTTATGCAAATGAAAATTAATCTGTTTAGAAGATATTCATGAACACACAAACAGTCCACCATAACCTCATTTAATAAGCGAATTCATCTAACTGTTTAGGGACATATTTTGTAGCCAGCTTCTATTGCTGGATGAATCGATCAGTCAATCAACAAAACAACATATAACTAGGTACATACAAGATATGTACAAGTAGATGGAAAGCAATCTCAGATATGAAGGAAGTGGGTGCTTTCACAGTCACAGAGGCTGGGGGATTGGGAGGATTATGCTTATTTAAATATAAAGTAATCGGGAAGTTGAGAAGAGATGATGTTTTGGGTAGAAAGATAATAAGTTTTGTTTTAGACATGATAGTTAGAGATGTCTATGGGATATTCTACTTCAGATACCTCATAGGCAGTTGGTAATTCAAGACTATGACTCAGGAAAAGAATACGGGCTGGACATATACATCTGGAGATAATTTGCATAGGATGGTAACTGAACCCATGGGAATGAGATCTCTAAGCAAAAGAGTATAGAGGGAGAAGAGAAAAATGAACAGCAGAGATCCACAGAGGACACCTACGATTTTAGGATTTGTCATGAATTAAAGAACCAACGAAAAAGACTGGAGAATGATCAGACATGTAGGAAGAGAACCGAGGGAGAACAGTCTGACAAAAACTAAGTGCAAAGAGATCCAGAAAGAGAGGGTGATCAGCAGAGTCAAATTCTAAAGAAGTAAAGAAGGATGAGAATTGAGAAAAGGATATTAGATTTGCAATTAAGAGATAACTATTAACTTTAAAGAGGTCATTTCCAGTTGAATGAAGTCAAATTTCAGAGAATTTAGAAGAGAATGAGAAGAGAGGAAATAAAAGTATCCAGTGTGCATAGTTTCCTCAAGGATTGTAGCCAACAAAAAGAGAGATAGGGCATAATGGTAGAGGATAAGTGAGGTTTTGTTGTTTTTTTTAAGAATAGAGAAAATAGGGGTGGCTAGGTGGCACAGTGAATAGAGCACCGGCCCTGGAGTCATGAGGACCTGAGTTCAAATTTGGCCTCAGATACTTGATACACTTACTAGCCATGTGACTTTGGGAAAGTCACTTAACCCTGATTGCCCTCCAAAAAAACAAAAGCAAAAAAAAAAAAGAATAGAGAAAATATGGACATGTTTGTCAATATCAAGAAAGGGACAAGTATAAATGAAGAAATTAAATATTGGAGAGAGAAAAGAGATGATAACTGAAACAATTTGCTGAAGAAGTTGGAAGCAGATGGGATCAAGGTAAATGTTTGGGCATTTGCCTTGGTAAGGAAAAGGGAAACTTTTCAATGTAAGATAGAATGGAAAAGGAGATGACACAGGAAAATTCATATGTTTGAGTGGTGTGAGATGAAGAAGAGGACAGAAGATAAACCTCTGAATGAATGGTCTAAATTTTTTTCAGAAAAGCATGAGGCTAGGTCTTCAGCTGAGAGAGTAAAGGAAAGAAGTGACACGGGAGGCTTGCGGAGAAAGAACAAAGTTTGAAAGAGCTTCTGAGTGGAATGGGAAAACAAATCCATTGGAGAGGAATCAACTTGCTGCAGAGAGGTCCCAGCTGATATTAAACAATATAAATTCATAGTGTACCCAATTAACATGATTTAATAGGTTTCTCCAACTCCATTTAACTATGTGAATAGGAGTGAAGAAGGGAGATGGTGGGCATGACCTAGGACTGGGGTTTGGTAAGACATTGATGATAGGATAATGGGCAAGGGATTCCGAAATAAAGAATGGTGTAGTACTGAACTGGTTCAAGAGATAGAGATCATGAAAGGAAAGAAAACATAACCAGTACATGGGGTGATGGGTGGAAAATAACAGGAAGTTGGAGGAGAGAAAGGACATGATGAAGATGCAGAACAGTATTAAGGCATAAGAAAAGATAAAAAGATAAAAGATGATTGTCAGAGCAAGGAATTTTCGAATTCATGAAAATGAAAGAACATGTGGCTGATGGCATGATCAGGGGTCTGGCTATCTCTGTATAGCTGAGGTAAATTAGAGGAATGATTATGAGATTTGAAGAGACTGAAGAACTGGGAAGTTAAGGTATGACACTGGAAAGAAGCTGGCATATGTGAGAGATGCTCTAGAGATAGAACCAGCAAGATTTGTTGGCAAGGTGGATTTGTGAATTGAGAGAGAGTGAAGCATTAAGGTTGACACTAAGGTTTCAAACCTGGGTGATTAGAAGGATAGTGGTCCCCTTGACAAAAATTGGGAAATTCTCAAGAGGCAATGGAATTGTGGGTAGAAATGATTTGTTGAGTTTTGACACATTGCATTTGAGTTATTTATAGTACATACAGGTCAAAATGTTCAGCAATAAATTGGTGGTAGCAATGAAAACTCAGGAAAAGATTGGGGTCTATGATCTGAGAGTCATCAACATGCATGTAAGCTGATAAAGTCTCCAAGAGAGAGAGGTCACAGAGATAATAGAAGAGGTCTTGGGCCTTGAAGTACACTTAGAGCTAGAGGGGTGAACTATGAATGATAATCCAATAAAGAGACTGAGAAATGGTCAAACAATCAGAAAGAAAACTAAGAGAAAGTTGAGAGAGAGAGAGAGAGAGAGAGAGAGAGAGAGAGAGAGAGAGAGA
>NW_027185797.1:17928527-17958700 GCF_028583685.1 Petaurus breviceps papuanus | reverse complement strand
GAGAGAGAGAGAGAGAAAGAAAGAAAGAGAGAGATGAAGAGAGAGAGAGAAAGAGAGAGGGAGAGAGACAGAGACAGAGAGAGAGAGAGAGATGGAGATGGAGAGAGAGGGGGGGGGCGGGGAAGAAAAGTATCTGGGAGGATAAGAGACTCAAACAAGTTAAACCCTGCAAAGAAGTCAAGGATGAGGACTGGGACTGAGAAAGATCCGGTAGTCTTTTCTCAGTTGCTGGAGTGACCCCTTTATCTGGACAAAAAAAGAAACCCATCTCTTAAACATTATTCATAACTGAAAGAAAACTTTAGACCTCCATCATACATGGCAATGAGCATGACTCTCATTCACTATGGATGCTTTTTTAAAAAAAAGTTTCATGGTTCAAAAATGAACTGCCAAAGGCTACTTTTGACATATACTATTTGGGAGGGAAAGCCTACTGAAAACACTGCCCCACCACCTCCATTTGTCCCTCTAGATACTCCAAGTTACATCCCAGCATTAAGTAAAAAGAAAAGACACAGACCAAGAAATGCTGCAATCTTTTATCTTAACTTTACAAAGAAATGCCTGCACAGGTGTACAATTTAATGTGTAGCCTTTAGCCTTTATAGATGTTTTATACAGAACACAGAATAGAACTTCTGTGACTTCTGGAAAACCATAGAGAAAGTTATTGTTCATTTTTTTTGCTCAATGTTCCTTCTGCTAAGATCCAAAAGATCAGTTTCTCTTTGATGTTAGTTTCAGGGTGGAAAAAAGTTTGTTTCTACAATGGAAGCTTTCTTTCATCATAAAATGGAGGTTGATTGCATAAGACAAAATGTCTCCCTTTCTTCCCTGGATCCAGGAAACAGAGAGCTCTATTTTCTAAATGTCCCTTTGTAATAAAAGACTGATTGCAGGTTCTTAGCAGCATAGACATGCCACATTCCCTTTAAAAGGTCCCAGTTTGAGTTTTATCCTCACTTGTCTTGTTTCACAGTGTTGTGTCTTAGAAGTTGCCTAAAATTCTTCTGAGAGGCAAAGGTAAAAGCCTTAAACACATTTTTTTAATCAACAATAATATTTTTTAAATAATTAGCCACCCATATTAACTCCCATCAACAGTAGAAATCTCAGAGAGGAGGGACTGAATGGAATAAAAGTGAAAACCTCTCAGGTAACATTCCAGAAACCTGAATAGAATTGTAATAAAATACCAAAGACTTAGTAACCTGGCCTGGAACCCTTGCCTTGCTCCCCTGGTAATAAGTTGAAGTTATTGCTAAACATAGGATAGGACAGCACAGACTCTGAAAATCTAACCACAGGCCCAAATGTTCCAGACTTGTTTCCACTAACCACAATCTGATCTGTGTAACTATAAAACTGTAACTCCTGTTGCGGAACTCTGGGCGGGTTACCAAGCAGGTCACCATGTCCTCGGAACTCTATTACGGAACTCCAGGCAGGTAACCGTGTCCTAAAATTTCCATGATTCACAAAATATTGTCTGCTTTCATATCTAAGTTGATACCAATGACATTTGTCTGTTTTCATGTCTGCTAGATACATTCCACTTTTTCATATTACTGACATTTCATCTGCAAACGCCAGCAGATTCTTTGGCGGTTAGTTTATGCACCTCAGTCCCTGATTAACAGGAACAGGACAGGAAATATAGGGGGAAGAAGGGGTGGTCTTTTGGGCATATAACCAAGCTTTGCATTTTGTATTTTGCCTCTCCTACTGGACTGCCTCTAGTAGCGAGACTGCCTTTCTTGCAAGAAGAAATAATTAAATAAATCCTTCCTGTCTCTACTTGGAGATACCTCTGCTTATTTTATTTTGGGCAAGGGTCATCTTGTCCCACACACTCTGTATTACCATACAAAGTATCAATCAATCAACTAAGAAGCATTTATTAAGCACCTTCTATAGCCAAGCACTGCGCTAGGTACTGGTGATACAAGGGCAAAAATGAACAGTCCCATAAGGAGTTTGTATTCTATCAAAAGGAGACAAAAGGTACACATATAGATCTATCCAAAATCTATACAAAATAAATTCAAGATAATGATGGTGGAGAGGCACTGGCTGGCTGGGCATCAGAAAAGTATTCATGTAGAAGGTGACTTTTGAACTAAGTTTTAAAGGAGATGAGGGATTCTAAGAGGAAGAGATGAGATGGGAGTGTATCCAGGCACAGGGGCATGGTCTAAAAAGGCAGGAGGAGAAGAGAGAGAAGATAAGAGTGTCTTGTATGACGAACAGGAACGGGACCAATTTGTTTGGACAATAAAATGTGTGAAGGGGAGTAATGTGTAATAAGGGGGGAAAGGAAGGTCAAAGCTAAGTGGTGAAGGGTTTTTATTTTTTAACATTTTAAACTCTTTTGCTATGTTTTTGCTCAGTCATGTCTGACTCTCCCTGACCCCATTTGGGGTTTTCTTGGCAAAGATACTGGAGTGGTTTACCATTTCCTTCCCCAGCTCATTTTATAGATGAGGATACTAAGGCAAACAGGGTTAAGTGACTTGCCCCAGGTCATCCAGCTGGTATCTGAGGTCAGATTTGAACTCAGGTCCCCTGACTCTAGACCTGACCCTATATCCACTATGGCACCACTTGGCTGCTGTCCTTTAGGGGGACTTTATATTTGCTTTTAGAAATAATAGGGAATCACTGGATTTTATTGAGTAGGATTATTCCATGGTCCAAAATGCTCTTTGGGAAAATCTCTTTGGCAGTTGAGTCAGACTGAATTGCATCAGGGAAACCAATTAGGAGGCCGTTTCCTATAGTCCAGGAAAGAAATGATGAGACTTGAACAAGGAATAGAAGTTTTGTGAATAGAAAGAAAGAGACTTATGTGATAGATTGTGGAGACAGAATAGATTTGGCATCTGAGTATGTGGGGTGAGGGAGAGTGAGGAGTAAAAAATAATAATTCAAACCTTAATTAATGGAAAGATGGCAGTGTCCTTGACAAAAATAATCCATAAAAATTAGTGAAGCCCACAGGTCCAAGACCCAAAAATAAATTAGACTGGACCTAAAATAAAGTTCCAAGAAAGTGCAAATATTAATATTAATTGAAATTATGGCCAAAAACAGTAACATTCTATTTCTCTAGATTCCTGAGAGTCAGAACCACTGGACATATCATAAGTAAGTGTGAAAAGGATAGTCTAAAATAAAATCAAAGGTTGATTAAAATATTTGCAGAACCCCTTGAAGTTATTTCAATGTTATTATTTCAGTACTATTTGTTCTAAAGAACTAGTCTCATAAATTCAGATTCAGAGGAAAGGAAAGGTGAGATAGTGACTAAAGGCAGACAGACCTCAAGAAAAAAAAAAACTGATTTATTGAGTATTTAAATAAATTCAACTTTTTTCACTGAGTTGCAGATAGCAACTAGGACCAAGCTAACAAGGTGTAGGGCTAATCCCAGGTCCCAGGGGACTCTAGCTTTTTAGATTAAGAGTGATTTGTAATTAGCATAGTAGTTGTTTGTATACAAATGAATGCTACTCACCCTGTTTAAGGGTGTTTAAAAAGTTTGCTTTCTTAAATAGTTCAAACACTTTCTAAAATACTCTTTGAATCCAGGATAAGAGAGATTTGCTTTACAATTACATTTGCTTAATATATCCTTCCTTTAGTAGATACAGAGAGGGGAAAAGATGGCACCTAGGACACTAACTTGAACTTTCCCTGCCAACCTCAAGAATTGATGGATTCATAATTCTTCCTGGAGGTTACAACCTTAAGAAAGTCTCTCCTCTTCATCACTGCTACTAAATATATACCTGTAGTCAAGTATAGACCACAAAGTTGGTTGAAAGCCATTTTGGAAGTTGTTTTACTACGAGTTCTGAAATTCATTCCATTTACCACTAGGCAGCCAACCCAATCCAAACTATTCCTCTCACAATTTGCAAAGTCTGCCTTTTTAGTTTTATTTTGTTTTCTAGCAAGCCCAAGTTCTTTAAAGTTTCCTGGTCCACAGAAGGTATATCCCCCTCCCCCCCCCCACTGTTCTCCTGAGTTGACTCAATGAGAAAACCCATGAATCTTGAAAATCTATATTCCATCTGTCCAAAAGATTTCTCCTCTGGCTTGTCTTTACTATTTTCTGACTCTTCCTTCTAATTTCAATCAAATTCAACAAACACTTATGAAAGTGAAAGACCTTAGAGATACAAAGATAAAAATGCAATTGTCCCTATTCTCAAATAATTTACATTCTATTGGGGTATAGAGCACAGTGCCTAGGAAATCGTAATCGCTAAATGCATGTTTTTGATTGATTGATGTACACACAGAAGTAAATATAAAGTTTATGCAAAATAATTTCAAGATGAAGAGAACCCCAACAAGTGGGGGATCAGGAAAGACTTCTTGTAGGTGGGAATCCCAGAGCAGTGTTTCAAAAAAAGATAGGGACCTGAAGAAGCAGAAGTAATTTCTATCTTCCATCTTCTTTACTTCAGAAGCATTAGTTCCACCCTATTAAACTCCCTACCAGCAAGATGGCTGCTCATTTGGTGGGGGAGAGGGGAAGGGGAATGTATAATGGTGGGGGAGAGACCATTTTTTAAGCCAGGCCACAAGAACCCAGGCTCAAATAAAACCTAGTTCCATCATAGTAAAGAAATAGCATATAGCAACCATGCTGTGGCCTCAGACAGACAATATATAATTGGGAGTTAATTTGGCATGAAAATATTAATATGTGAAATCACAGATGAATGGTTTGGAAAAGCAACAGGAGAAATGATCATCACAGATACACTGTCAAAAAATGAGTAACAAAAATCCTTTGACTCCCCAGTGGTCCTAAGTCACTGGGAAGGTGACAAATCAGGCAAAGTTCTCATACAGAAAGTTATTTGATAATTGCTAGCACTTGAAGTGGGTCCATTTTAACTGTTTATGAGCATAAAAAGAGGTATGAGGAGCATGAGATAGCTGAAATTGTTCTGTAATTCTTTTGTTCTTCCAAATCTGACAACTGCAAAGCCATACATTAAGAGTATTTATTTGTTTGTTTTAAGCGGCCTGTCATTTTCTTATCCTACTATTAAATTCCTCATGCACTCTCCCCTTTGGTGCAGCCTCTGTGCTAAGTGACTTGCTCAACTGGGTTCCCAGGCTTCACTCTTCTTCACAACTTGAGTCTTGAATTATCAGGGCTAGCTTTCTCTTAAATCAACAGCCAGCTCTTTTCTCTGCTGCCAGAGGTCCCATTCCATGGAGCTGCCATTTCCCTCAAGTGTGTCTGATCTCTCAAATGTACCTTGCACTCTCCTAAACTAATGAATACTAGAACTGGATAAGTTGCTTCCCTCTAGATATGATAGTTAGTTTGACCTTGTTATCATATAAAAAACTTTAATCAAGGGGCGGCTAGGTGGCGCAGTGAATAGAGCACCCGTGTGGGGAGTCAAAGAGGCCTGGTTCAGGACTCAGATATTAAATCATAATAGTGGACTTTAAAATAAGAGCTCTTTGAGATGAGACTTTTTTGTTGTTAGCTCCTGAGTTCTTTGTTATGGGTGACACTTATAAAGATGTTACTTGAGTTCTGAGATCAATAGCCTATACCCCAAGATCTTAGTTATTAAGAGATAAAATATTTGATTCAGCACTCAGGTATCTTTGGATGGTCAGCTCTAAATGTGATGTCTTTTGAGGACTGCAGCTTTGGCTTTGAAGTTTACTCTCAATTGTATCCGTTTATGACTGCGGCTACATTAGCAGATACCTGAGGAATAGATCAAAGGTTTTACCCTAAGACTTTAGTCTCCTAGATAACAAATCCTTATCAAATTATCTATTCTGTGTTACCTCCAGGATACAACAGACTAAGGTAATAATAAGAAAACTTGAGTCCCCTTCCTTTGTCTCTTTTGCTCTAAAAAACCTTGTACTAAGAATCAATAAATGGAGTACATCGTTCTTCCTTGAACTACCCACATGGCCTGGTCATTTTTTAATCATGTCTCTGGTCATGCTTAAGTGCTGGACAATGAGCAGCCCACCGTACACTGGCCCTAGAGTCAGGAGGACCTGAGTTCAAATTCAGCCTCAGACACTTAACACTTACTAGCCATGTGACCTTGGGCAAGTCACTTAACCCCAATTGCCCTGCCTTCCTCCCTCCAAAAAGCCAAAAAAAAAAAAAAACCCTCTATTCATGTATGGTTAGAACTATTATTACATCCACTCAATTGAGGGAAAGGAATCCCATCCCCTCCCTAACTAATGTATTATCACTCTCATTTTACACCCCCCTGATATTCTGAACCCCCATTAAGTGATTCCTTCAGGGTCACAAGGCTAGTAAATGGTTTAATACTCTTTACAATACACTAAGCTGTCTCTCCAAAATTCATTCCAAGTAACATCCTTTTAAGTGTAAAAATATGGCATAAAGGAGAGAGGACTTGGAAGGACTTGGAATCATAAAGACTTGAATTTAAATCCTTACCAAGACACTAACTTGTTCCATGATGGTGGAAATTCACTTAAGCCCTCTGTGGCCTCAGTTTCCTCACATTTAAAAATGAGAAGATCAGTGTGTTGGACTCACTAGCCCTTAAGATCTTTTATTGCTTTACATTGATGATCTTCTGATCCTAGGAAATAGCTATTAGGCATCTACTGTATGTGCTATGTACAAAACACAACAATAATTTCATCCTAAATACATTTAACAAGAAATGCATCCTTAAATCTATTTAGTACAAAATCATTTTTGTTTCTTGAACAACTTCAAATGGACTCAGATAAAGAATTAGCAGCACAGAAAGTTCTGATACACAGACTTAGGGAAATTAGGAACAGAAGATCACAAGCTGGGAGCTAGAACATACCTTTGCCTTCTTAGGCCATCTAATCTAGGCCCTTCATTTTAGGGATAAGGAAACTGAGGCCTATAACCTTTAAGTGGCTTGTCTAAAATCACTCAAAGAGTAGAAGACAGAGCCAGGATTCAAACCTAAGTCCTCTGACTACAAAGTCAGCCACTTCTCCTTCTGCATCACATACCCTCTCATAGAACAGAAGGAGGGCCAACCTTTGACATGAGAACACTTTCAGCTAGCCTTCCCAAACCTTATGCCTTTCTTTTCTTTTAATCACCCTACTATCCTATTAAAAATAAGTTTTAAAATTGGCCCCCTTCTGTTTCATATTATTCTAAAATCCATTTCCCGGTGATATTTTTATTGTACCTACAGAAGTGTCTGAAATTAGCTTATGGAAAATTTTTACTCAATACAAATTCTGTATTTCTGAGTATAGTCAAGACCCCCCTGAACAGGGTAATTAATGAGAAAGCAGGAACAGAGTCTACTTTGTACATTAAAATGAATAAATGGAAATCGAACTACATACTGATGGTGAAAATAGAAAAAAAAATGAACTGAAAGTTGCTGAAAAGAAGGATGGTTGGGAGCAGAGGTCATCCTAATTCTAATAATGAACTTTAACCTAGTATTTGCCAACCAAGGTGAGGTAGACATCTTAGAGAACAAAAGCTATCCCCACACACACAGCTCTGTCTTTCGTCTGGCATTAACCAGAGACAGAACTGGGGCAAAGTGTACTGAAATCCTCTCCAGGGTTCTGAGTGTAGCTGACATAGGTTTGGGGAGGGGGCATATTTCTTCCTTGTTCCTGTGCCTCACAGTCCTCCAACAGCCCCATGTCCTCTGGAATAACTGCTTGTGACCAGAAACTCCTAAAGTCCCATGGTACTCTTTGTCCAGGGTCAACCTTCTCCTACCATTGTACTTCCCCAACTGCTGCCTTACCTTGTCCTCCACCTCCATCACTGCCATAGAAGGGCTGGAGAATCAGGATCGTGAGACATACCACAGGAGGCAAGAGAAAGCCTCTCTGAAGATACTCACATCCCCCAATGCGACTGTACTTAAGGAGTATGGACATTTTCTCCCCCTTTATCTCCAACAAATGAATTTCCCTCGAGGAAACCAGAATTCCTGATTATGGCTCTGTATCACACATGACCAATCACTCAATATGACCACTGTCCCACTGAAGGTGTATAAACTAGAAAGAAAGAAAAAACCTACATCCAGATGAGCCAACACCTCCAGAGCGACATTTGGATATCCGTCAAGCAGAAGGCAATTTCAGCAGGCTCCCGCCAAGCCTCACAGACTGGCAATGGGGACGACTATTTGGCAGATTTGTTCCTCACCAACATCCAGATTAGATGAAGCATTTTGTCTCCCGCAATTCCCTCTTGGGAAGATGTGCATGATTTCACTTTTCATTTTCCTATATGCTGGATTCTGCCGAATATGACCCAAAATAGCTTCTCCTCACATGGCATCTCTCCCTTTGCCTGTACCAACAAAAACAGTGAAAGAATAGACATGAGTTTGCTGGAACACAGGGAAGGGGACCACAAAAATGACATAAATTGTTGTATAAATAATGGCATTGGGAATTGTGTTAAATTGATTCTTTGCCAATCATTTATTTCTTCCATGGAATCATCAAAATTGGAGAAATGGGATAGAAAAAAAAAACCATACTGCTTAATCTAGGTCCCTGTCATGACCCAATTGTTCCCCATGGAAAACATACCAAATATCTTTTTTTCCATTTCAGTTTATTTCAATATAATAATAATGACACATTCCCATAAAATCTCTCATCCTTAAGAATGCTAAATAATTTCACTAAGTACTTGCTATTCAATCACTACAAAGCACAAAGGAAAATGTCTTATAGTAATATGGAAAAACGAGGACCATGTATAGGTGGACACCCAACAGCCCTAAAAACCCCTCCTCCCAAATAGCAGGCATTTCTGGCATTGTTGTTGTGAGACAAAACAGCTGCCACAGCATCCATCTCCTGAAAATGATCAACCACCATTCTTCTTCTTTTCTCTCTCTGGCCTGACTGGATGATCTCTTACATGATGACTCCTGTGGATTCAGGTTGCCATTCCTTGTGAGGTGAGTAGCTACTTTCTTCTCAGAGATATTGGTTTCTTCCTCTTCAAAAAGACACTCATATCTATTATTTAGCTCACAGGTTCTCAGAAAAATAGATAGGTAGATGCGTGATGTGTGCCTGCATCACACACCGAGGATCAATAAGAAACACTGTCACATGGGATACTTAGTCATGTCCCTGGGCACAGGAAAAGGGTTCACCCTAAAGATAGAGGCATCTTACATTCCAGCATCTGCTGAATTCATAAAGATGTAAAGAAGTTCAATAGAGAATTTGAAAAGATCCTCTAAGCCAAGTTTGGATTTGTTGATAATCCTTGCTACTTGGTGAATTTGAAGTGAAGGCAGGCAGAGAGAAAGACAGAAAAAAAAAAATGGAAAATGTTGTTTTGGAAACAAGAAGTCAACAAATTCAAAGGTTCCATCTCTAAATCTATGATACCATAAAAAACTTTCTTCAAGAAGAGAGTTAGAAGGGCGGCTAGGTGGCGCAGTGAATAGAACACTGGCCCTGGAGTCAGGAGGACCTGAGTTCAAATACGGCCTCAGACACTTGACACACTTACTAGCCATGTGACCTTGGGCAAGTCACTTAACCCCAATTGCCCTACAAAAAGAAAAAAAAAAGAAGAAGAGAGTTGGAGGAGGCTGGATATGGTGAATATTGACCAACATATTAAAAAATGAAATCTACTATAGCTTGATAAGAAATGTTTTGTTACAGAAACATCAGTCACTTCCAAATAAGCTCTCAATGAACAGTCAGATTATAAAACATTTAGAACAAAGGTTAAAATGAACATCATATTAGAAGTAATAAAGATAACTACAACAAACCTGACCTATCCGAATGACCTTTTGATTCTAAAAATTGGGAAATTGACAAAAAAAAAAGACACATTCTGATTACTGTTAATTGTTTAGAAGAATCTAACCATTCCAAAATAACCACTATAAAAAGGAGGCCAAAAACATCCCAAAAAGCATCTCAGTCAGCAAACTTTCAAACTCTTTGCCAAACAGAAAGACATGGCAGCCAAGGGCAATACTAAAATAAAAACTTATTTGCAAAACATCAATGTGGAAACTGACAGAAGAGAATAAGCATCATTCATTTCCAGTAAAAAGCCACAGAGGAGAAAATAAGCCTGCAGAAATCTTGGTGAAAACTCCAGAAGTCAAATTATCCCAAGATCATGACTAGTCAAAAATTGAAAATAGAATAAAAAAAAAACAGCATTCTTGGCTAATTTTGTCATCTGAAACTTGACTTATTCTGTTGTCTCAATTAGTTTTTTGATGATTGCCTAAGATTTTCTAAGTAAACCAACTTGTCTTCAGTAAATAGAAATAGCTTCTTCTCTTGGTGCACCTTCATACTTTTAACGTCTTCTTATCTGATTGCTATTGCTAATATTTCCAGAATTATATGACAAAAGAGGGCATATTTGCTTTGTTCTTACATTTACTTATAAATTTTCTAGTGTTTTTCTATTGCGTATGATGATAGCTTTGGATTTATGTAGATTTATTCAAATATTTCTTTTCCTATTAAAAAGATAGCTCTATGCGAAGTCCTGCTGGTAAATGTTTAACAACCAGCTCTCTGAGGGGAAAATAAATGTGTGCACAGTAAACTTTTAAGTTTAACCTGCAAATATTAACATTTTCTTCATCACTTTCTTAATTGTAAGGTAATTTTTAAAAATAAACCAATCCTTGATTTATAGCATTTGCCAGTTTCTAAGGTGTAAATAAATGTTTACATCAAAAATTTAGCAGTCGTCTCTCAGGAACCAGTTCAAGTTGACTTCAGCATACTCTTAAGTCTATGTCCATACTTTGTAGGACTTTAGGATAAATGAGTATTGTACTTTATCAAAAGCTTTTCCTGTGTCTATTTAGATGATCATGTAGTTCTGGATATAGTTTTAATATTATTACATTAATTATTTTGTTAATGTTGAATCATCATTGCATCCCTGTTATAAATTCAATTTGATTATAGTGAATGGTTTTTAAAGATAAAAATAAATATAATGATATAAATAAAATAATAACATAAATGATAGATTGCTGTAATATTTTTGTCAGGATTTTATTTAAAATGTTTAATCAATATTCATTCACGATATAGCTTTATTCTCATTGTTTATTTTATGATTCTTTGAATTAGATATTAAAACTATATATGTCTGTCCCATAAAAGAAGTTTTATAGAAAGACTCATGATGAAAATGCTATGTACCTCCAGAGAAAGAACTGATGGAATCTGAATATAGACCAAGGCATGCTAGCATTTTTTTTTTTAACTTTATTTTTCTTGGTTTTTTTTTCTATGTTTTCCTGTGCAACATGACTAATATGGAACTATGTATTGCATGGCTGCATGTTTATAAAAAATTGCCTGGGGGAGGGAGGGAGAGAATATGGAATTTAAAATTTTAAAAAACAAATGTTAAAAAATTTTATATGTAATTGGAAAAAATAAGATAAAAAATGTTTTAAAAGAAAGGAGGGAACAGATGTGATAGACAAAATCTATAGGATTTGGTAACTAATTATACAGTGTCTCCAAAGTCTTAGTGCAGCTTTAAGCACAATTGGAACTGCCTTAAACTTTTGGAGATAAGTTTTAAGCATTAATAGTTTTAAACTGTTCTAAGACTTTTGGGCCACCAGGTGTATGGAGGGGATGAGATAGGGGGCAGGGAAGCTGACTCCAAGGTTTGAAATCTGGGAAGATGAAAAGGCTGACTCCAAGGTTTGAAAACTGGGAAGATGATGGGGGGAATAGGGAAGTTTGGAGGAGGAAGTCAAGTTTATGGACTTTAATGATTGCTTCAGTTTAAGGCCAATTGAACTGGAAGTTTCCCAGACAAATCGATGGAAATGACCGACAAGCAGTTGGATGTATAGGAACAGAGCTCAGGGGAAAGAGTAGATCTGGATATATGCATTCGGGAGCCATGTGTGGAAAGAAGATAATTGCACCCAGGAGAATGGATGTGATTACTGAAAGAAATACTGGAAAGAGTATAGAGGGAGGTCTAGGACATAGCCTGAGGGGACAGCTACACTCTGAAGACCTTGCAAATGAATGGTCACTGAGCAATTAACTATTAACTTTTTAAAAGTCATCTGTCTGGACAAGTTTCCAGTTTTCCCTCTTGCCTCTGAGGATGGAGGGCTAAAGAGAATATACTGTAAGTACTCTGCAGTCAGAGTCAACAATTAAAACTGTTTGCAAAGTTTTATAGAATACTTTCTAAATTTTTTTAGAATAAGTTTCATAGTATAGGTCTTACAGTCAAGTCAACAAGCATTTCTTAAGCATTCATACATGCTAGGAACTGTGCTAAGCTCTAGCAGTACAAAGGCAGTGGAAAAAATAGTTTCTGGCCTCAAGGCCCTCACAGCATAATGGGGGGGACAATGTCAAAAGAACTATGTACCAACAAGACACACAGAATAAATTGGAAGTAATCTCAGAGAGAAGGCACTAGAATTAAGGGAAGCCAAGAAAGGCTTCTTGCACAAGGTAGGATTTTAACTGAGACTCACAGGGAAGGAATAAGTATTTACATAGCACCTACTAATCAGGAACTGCTGTGTGCCAAGCTCTTTATAAATATTGTCTCATTTGATCCTCATAACCTTTCAAGGGAAGAAATGTTATTATCCCCATTTTGCAGTTGAGGAAACTGGAACGAACAGAAATTAAGTGATTCGCCCAAGGTCACACAGACAGACTGGAACCCAAGTCTTCCTGATTCCTAAACTCTATCCACTATGCCATTTAGTCATCTCTAAAGGAAGCCAGTGTATAGATTATCCTGTAAATCCATGAGCATTAGAAAACGTTTTCTTCCTTCTGGTAGTTCTGATATGGCTTGTTCTGTTTCTTTTTCTGAGTTTCAGCTATTTAAAATCTCTCTTTTGCATTCTGTTAATCTGGGCATTATAGACATTTTTGTAGGGAATCTTTGAATTCTTTGGAATTTTCCATTTTGATTGCATGTCGCTATGCATAATCAATCTCGATAATTTTTTTTCATGTCTTCAGATGTGAAATTGAATAGTTCTGCCAGGATTTTTATAACCATCTATTCTTACTATTGAGGACAGTGGGATCATCACATTTAGATATTCAATGGGCTATGTGAGGAACATTTTGATTACACCAAGCCCTGGAAAACTTCACGGTTTCTTCAATTAGATCCATGGCCACTCTGAAGACATTAGCCTAGTAATTTACATGGGAAAACCAAAGTGGATAAAAAAAATACATTTTACCTAAATTAGGGCATGTTCTTGTGCGGGCAGCCCATTGAACTGGTCTAGGAGTGGGGAGCCTGTGGCCTCAAGGTCACATGTGGCCTTCTAGGTCCTCAAGTGTAGCCCTTTGACTGCAATTTCACAGAATCCCCTTAATAGAAGGATTTGTTCTATAAAACTTGGACTCAGTCAAAAGGCTTCACTAGAAGGCCACATGTGGTTTAAAGCCGCAGGTTCCCCACCCCTGATTACTGGTCCATCAGTAAATATATCTTGAACAAGTACTTTCAATGGACAATGAGCTGAGGCCAGAATTGAAGAGGAAAGCAAGTTGGATTGCATTTGGGAAATTGAACAACACTTTGAGTCAGATCCAAATGTTCTTTGTCAGGCTAGTCCATCTATTAACATTGATATTCTCCTAGAGATGCTAGATTTTGGTTTCAGCTATGCTATTGATTTTTTTTTTGCATTAAATGAAATTTGAGGCACATTTAGTATAAACTAAGTGCTCAAGATTTCAGTAATGAATTTCTGGAACAAAAGTAAGTGAACTTAGAATCTTCTGCCCTCAATTTAATCTTGATAGGTTCCTAGTGCACTTTGTGAACCTGATAAAGGTAAGTAAGTCTCACTCTGTTCCCCAGCAAACTTGTTCCTATGAAAACAGATTTTCCTGGCAATAGTCATTTTTTTCATTGCTGTTAAGTAGAAGTCAATCTTCTCTAGTCCTCAGTTTCTCTGGCTATACAATAACTGGTAGAATGCTTTCTAAAGTGTAATGAATAAGGACTCGGGGGAAAAGCAGGGGTACAGTGTTACAGCAACACATGAAGAGAATTTTTAATTGGTTTGTTTTTTAATTAAACTTATATTGGTTTTTACATTACAAACACATAAAAACAACTTTCACTCCATGAGAGGTCTCTTGCAACAAAACAAAACAGTTCAAACCAGCAATGCTGTGATCTCCCTGAAAGTGCATGCAAAATTGCCTATCTCTAGTGGTTCCCTTGCCTCTATTTTTTTTTAGTTAACATAACTTTAAAAAGAACTAAAAGAGATCTCAGAAATGAACTTGTCTACTCTCTCATTTTATATGAGCAAACTGAGGTCAGTGGGCTTGAGGGACTTCCCCAAGGTCACACAGCTTATAAGTTAGAAAACTGAGAATTGAACCAAGGTAATGACGCCAAATCTAGTGTCCTCTCATAAAATGCTCCAGCTTTACAGTCAAGTAATTAAAAATAAGTGATTTACTAATGAAAATTAAAGAGAATCCTAGAGATCAAAGATGTTAGAAGAGGCCCCAGAGAAAATAAAAACCAAAAGAGACTGGCCAAGTAGGTTCCTATTAAAATAAAAAAAAAAAAACAACCAAACAAACATTTCTTTGCATTAGAAGATATGCATCAGATTGGGCAGGTCTCGAGACCTAGAACTTGTTTCTCTGGACTGTTCCAATAGCTTTCTCTTCTTCCCTGTAGATATAGGATAGGGTTAAGAATGGTTCCTGGATCTATGATTTTCAGTGGTATAGAGATCTTCCCAGTGAGGAAACTCCCTTATGCAATGTAGGTCAATGCCTTCTCTACAACTTAACCCTTTACAGAGCTGCCTGGATCACTAAGAGGTTATTAGTACTTGGTCATTCAACCAGTGTGTGTCAGAAATAGGCTCTTCACCCATTATACAACACTGTCACCAGTTATATTCGAAAAAGTTAGTAGGAATGAAAGACAGTTTGAGAGTTTGGGTCACTGCTGATGCAGGTATGTGGAAAACCACAAAACTCCCCTTTTGCCATCCTCCATCCCTGCCAATCAAGTCCCCAATGCTCTCTCAGCAAAACATTGGTGCAATATTCCCACCCTCCATGGGATGGGTGGTGACCCTTAGACATTTCCAAACAAAGGTGCATACCTGTAATCTTATCAAAATGATTGGAGGAATTTGAGAGAGTGATCAGAATTCCCCTTACATGATATTAACTCACATTTCTCAATGAAGTTTCCAAATTACTTCCCCTCCCCCCCAACAACCATGTAAAGTAGAGAACACAAATATCGTTATCCTTATTTTTAGTCAACTAAAGTGAGGTGCAGATAGTTTAACAAACTCAAGGTCAACCAGTTAATGTCACAGTCAGGATCCCTGACTCCAAGCCCAAGATAGCCCCCACTTTCTCATAGTCTCCTTTGTGTAACAGTAAAAATGAAGGTAGACCGAGGCACAAAGGAAAGAGCTTGGCACACAGTACATAAATGCTTGTTGCACTGAATTGGCCAAGCAAAACATCAATGCAATGATTTTCCCCCCACCAGACCTATGAATTAAGAGAAAATATTTTCCCTCTCTATCAAACTCTACAAAACATTGGATTTAAGACTTTAGCAACTTCAGTTAACACATTAAAAATATGCTAAGAAGATAGTGTTTAGAGATTAATTGAGCTTTAAAAAGTGAGCCTTTGATACCAAATTTTAGATCAGAAAAGGTTTATAAAATTTTTAATAGCCTTTAACTATAGCTAAAAATAGTTCAAGGACCCTTCATTCATACACACACATAATTTTATGTTTCCTTTCAAATTTCATTCCATTCAAACTCTGTAACCATCAGCAAAATGCAAATGAAAATATCTTATATCCATCTAATCGGCAAAAATAGCTAAAAATAATCAAATTCTATGTTGACAGGGATTCTGGGTAAAAAAAAAAAAGAACCTTTATTACATTGTTGGTTGACTGAAAATTGAAGTTCATTTTTGGAGAGGAATCTGGCAATGTAGTATAAGAATTCTATGATTGATTAAAGACAGAGCGGCAGAGTAAGGAGAATTCTGGTCTTGGAGACAGGGAGAGCTGGATCCCAATAGTGCCTTTGACTCATGGTAGTTGTCTCAGTCAGGGCAAGTCTCTGAGACTCCATTTACTCATCCATAAAATTGGGAAATAATACCTCTAAGGACCTCCCCTCGGACAATTTATGTAAAGTTCAAACAAGATCATGTTTGTAAAGTGTGGTGCAAAAATTAAAGCTTTTGTGTGAATCTGTTATTACCAGGGTTCCCCCAACCTTTGACTGATTGGTCTGAGTTCTAGGACTATATCATGATGCTACTCATGGGGGAAAATACATGGTGATACAAACAGATAGCATTTTACTAACATCTCATAGGTTATTATCTGTCTTGGTGTTTGCAAAAGCTCTTCCCCAAGCTAAAAATAATTTTAAAAAAAAGAAAAACAATCAAATCTCCTTTGTTTCTAGGAAAGCCAGGGTCCTACATAATTCCCAGAGCCTGTGGGGCTCCCACCAGAGGGATTTGGAGCCCAAGATCAACAGGAAGACACCTCCTCAGCCTGAAACGAGAAACCAGACTATCCTAGGTGAAATTCCTCCATGAAACTGGGGGTCCAGATAAAGCATCATCTGGTGTTCCTCTCAGTATAGCACACACACACACACACACACACACACACACACACACACGTCATAAATTCTATACTGTTTAAATCCTTAGCGCACTCAACATGGATTTCAGGTAAGCCCCCTAAAGCTCCCTTTCCTCTTTCGCATTCATTCTTTCTTCCCTGTTCTTTGGTCTCAGTGTAAATATTGTCATCTCTGTCACTTCTACTGTATCCCCCAGAAAATGAAAAGCCACAGACCAGTCAGGCTCTAAGTCAAGATGCCAAAACACCTGAAAATATCAGAGCAAATCAAACACTAAGCCACATAGGATGAGTTGGCAGGAAGGAAAAATGTGGGCCAAATTACACTACTAGACAGAATGAGGGTGAAAGAAGAGGGAGTATTTTAAAAACTTATGTCAACTTGAATGGAGGTCTCCAGTGGTGTGCCCCAAGGGCTTGTCTTTGACCCTGTTCTATTCAACAAAAATTTGTTATGGGGCAATCAGCAGCATGGTTATGATGCTTGTAGATTGTTGTCATTATAAATGACATGCCCCATTCCTCTTTGGGCACCACTCTTGACTCTCCAGACCTCTTTCTCCAGCATGCCACTAGCCTCCTCCCTATGAAAGCTCCCTTTGCCACTGTGCTCCATCAGCCTTCTCATCCTGGAAAACTCCTCCACTACAATAGCCCCTTCCTCAGATGATCAGATCCTCCCAGAACCTTTGTTTTAAGGAAGATCCGCCATGCCAGCCATGTTCATGCCATCATTCCCCTCCGGGCACTGCTCCTGACTCCTGGGACTTCTTCTCCACCATGACCCACTCCCTCCCCCATCCTGATGCTTCTCCACCTGACCCATGCCCCACCCCTGCTTTTCAGCCTCCTTTTAGGGGTTACATTGCCCCCTCCTATTAGAATGAAAAAACCCTCTAGGGTACACACTATCTTTTTGCTTCTGATGTTATTCCAAGCACCCACTGAGGCTGGCACAGAGTCAGAACTTGATAAATGCTTGTTGTCTAACATGGTGGACACCCAAGATGGCACCCTGAAAGAGCTTGATTTGAAGGCAGAAACTGTGTCTTCTCTAAACTTCAGGTATGCTCCATATCTAATGCAATCTTCTGGCCAAGGAGAATTGTTAATCCTTAGACTGAATTTCCCATGCAACACATTTTTCTTTAAAAACAGTAAACATAACCCATAATGTGCATTTAATTTATAGTTCATTGGGTGCATAGACATGGGACCCCCACAGCTATAAATTCTAGACCTGAAGCTAAACCCTACAAATCTGAAATAATAGAATGAGAACAGGGGTGGATGAAAGAATGGGAGAGGGTAATTCATGACCCATGCAGGCACAAAACCTTCCATGAGTTTTCCCTTTCTTCTCTCCCTGTCCAAATGTGGCTACGCTTTGTTATTCATTCGTTTCAGTTGTGACTGACTTTGGGATGCCAGCGTTTTCTTGGCAAGGAGACTGTAGTGGTTTTTTATTTCCTTCTCTAACTCATTTGACAGATGAGAAACTGAGGCAAATAGGGTTAAGTGACTTAGCCAGGGTCACACAGCTAAGAAGAGTATAAGGCCAGATTTGAACTTAGGAGGATGTCTTCCTGACTCCAGGTCAGGTGCTCTGTCCACTGCACCATTCTACCTGCCTACTGGCTATTGGAGTTTATCCTGAAATATTGACCATTGGGATTTCAAATCCCAAACAACCCTCTAAATAGTGAATTACAGTAGTAACAGCTCCATTCCAGCAACCTCATCTATACAACCATGGCCTGAAAGATCAATGGGCGGCTAGGTGGCACAGTGAATAGGGCACCAGCCCTGGAGTCAGGAGGACCTGAGTTCAAATCCGACCTCAGACACTTAACACCTACTAGCCATATGATCTTGGGCAAGTCACTTAGCCCCAATTGCCCTCCAAAAAAATAAGAAAAGAAAAATCAATGGTCCAAGGAATCTGAGAAACAAATAATGATCACAAAGTCTAGGAACTTGACCACAGAAATTTCTTTCAGGTCAAATAGTAATGTGTCCAATGAAGTTGGAAGCAGGAAACACTGATAGGAAAAAGCCTCAGACCGATCACAGACAGAGAAGATCAGTGGTTGCAGGAGCGAGCTTCAAAGGATTCACAAGAGCCACAAGTTCAATTTCCAGAGTGAGCATTTACACTTTAGAAGTCACAAAGGCAGCAAACCAGGGTTTGGTTTACGGTTTTGTGGATTGCTTCCCTAGACTCAAGAAAGTGAAGGAGAAAATGTCAATAATGCAAATTAAGCTTAAAAGTGTTTCCTGAAGGCATTTTTTTTTTTTTAATTTTGGAATGTACCAGTAGAGAAGTACATCTGTCTCTGTAATTTACTGCATGAAACAATGGCCCCACGCTTCAATGGGACCTGAGGGCTTCTTAAGAATAGGCACCATTCAATAGCTGGCATTTACATAGAATTTTAAGATTGCAAAACATCTGTGAATTCTCTTGGAATAAGAACACCTTTCTGCAGCTCAGACCAGTGCCCATCTAGGACTTCTGAGACGACTTCTCAGACCCACTGGAGAGATGAGAAACTGAGGCAAATAGGGTTAAGTGACTTAGCCAGGGTCACACAGCTAAGAAGAGTCTAAGGCCAGATCACACACAACTAGTCTCAAAGGGGAGACTAGAAAATGTCAGGGACTGGATTTGAACCTAGGCCTGAACTCAAGTCAAACATACAATCAATCCACTTTGCTGCAAATGCTAATGAGGAGGGTTTGGGCCAGAGCGCAGAGTCCTTCAGCCCACATTCTCTGGAGCGCCCTCTTGCCCCTTCTCTATTGGGATCTTTCCCTAATACCTCAGGGTTGCCCAGTTAGGATAACAGGACTGGGCTTGACTTATTATCAGACTCTGGTCATAGTTAACCCCCTGGACTAAAGGTCAGAGAAAGAACCACCTGGACTTGGGGATAGGTGTCCCCTTATGGCCAAGACTCTGAAACCCCTTTCCACCTCAGCAGGGCACATCTCATTGTGTCTCTCCCCGGCTCAGCTATTTCTGGCTTCATGTATATGTTGAATAAACCTCCTGGCTTGACCCACTTCCTGCCTCCACAGTTCTTGCTGTTTCCTAAACATATCGTTAGAATTCCCTTTGACATAGCTGACCTCTGGATCTGTCAGGCAATTAGGATCCTCCCCACCCACCTCATAAGTAGAGGGAGGAAGGGGAAGGACACAGGAATTCTTGATAGATTTCTAGGGGTCCATGAAGTTGGATGGGAAAAAAAATAGATTTTATTTTGATATAATTGATTTCCTGTATATCATCTATATTTTATGCCACTTAAAATAGAATTCTGAGGTGTCCTGAGGCTACATCGGGTGTCCTTGACCAAAAAGAAGAAAAAAGGTTGAGCATTCCTGCTTTGGGGAATCGGGAGATCCACAATGATGAAATCATAAATCATTGTTTCTTGAGTATTGACATGTTGAAATAAGCAAGCTCAGTGAACCCAAAAGGACCTGACCTAGAGCCTATGGAAAGAGAGGTGATGAAGGAGACCATTGCTGGAAAAAGTCGATCCTTGTAACTGTCTGGAAGCAGATAATATGAACAGGACCAGACAATGGTATTCAAGCCCAAAAGGCCCAGAGAGCTATATATAGAAATGCTTTGTGCACGAAGATACAAGATCGGTATGCTTGCCTTTGGCCAGAGAACTCAGAAGATGATCGAATAGAAAAGCCAGGGAGAGATGCCTTTGTTTGGTTCGGGGCACGTAGGCATATTTGGGGTGGCCTGCAAGAGTCCCCAGGGTCCCACATTGTTATTTGGAGGTGGAGGGGGGGGGGTAGGAAGCCATGTCTGGGAGGGGATGTCTCCCTCATTTCTTCATACACGTAGCAGCCTTGTACAGGACTCCCCTCCCACATTCCTTAGACCTCTTTGCTCCAGTGGCAACAGCATAAGCATACTAACAGTTTACATTTTGCTTTAAAGTTTGCAAAGCCCTTTATATACATCGTCTGGGTTGGTCCTCACAGAAACCTCACAACAACTAAGCACTGTGATGATACCCATTTTACAGATAAGAAAACTGAGACTGAAAAAAAATGATTAAATGATTGGCCCAGGGATCAAAGAACTGGTAAGTGTTTGAGGTGGGATTCCAATAGCCCAATAGACCTGTTCTGCCAGAAGTAAAAAAATAAATAAATAAACAGGAGGCCCACATGATACTTCCTAGTGCTACCAAACCACATTGAAATGTAATTGGGAAATATTTAACAAAAATAAATAAAAATACAATAGAACATAGATTAGGTTAATATGTGATTTTCTAAGTCATTGTGCACCAGCAAGGATCCTTATGTACTATTCAGTGGCTTCAAAAAAATGGCCCCAGAGCCTAAAGTTAAGCTCCTGGAAGGCAGGGGCTGGTATTGCTTTTCCTTTCTATTCCCATGGCTTTGTACAATATGGGGCACACAGTAGGCCCTTAATTAATGCTGGTGGGTTGATTGATTGTCCTTTGAGCAGTAGCCCAGGGAATGGTTATATTGGTGTCTAAGGGCTGCTCCTAGAGTAAGCTGCCCATCATTAGGACCACGTCAGAGACTTACAGAGTAGCTTATCTTCCATACCTAAGATTTTGTATCATTGTGTTCTTGTCAGCCTCACAGAAAAAAAAGGGAACTCAAAGCATAAGTAGCTTATTGAAGTGATGGGAGGATGAAGGAAGAGAGATGAACAGAGAGAATGGAAAGGAAGGAGAAAAGAGAGAACAGAGAGGACAAGAGAGAAGGGAAGGCATGGAAGAAAGAGAGAAGAAGAAGAGAGGAAGAGAAAAAAAACATAAAGGGAGAAAGGAGAATAGGAAAGAAGGAGGAGAATAGAAGAAAAGAGAGAGAGGGAGAATTAAAAAAAAGAGAACAGGGACAAAAAAAGAAGAGAGCTGGAGAAAAAGAAGGAGAGAACAGAGCAGAGGGACAGAGAGGGGAAGAGAGAAAAGAATAGCATCAAAAAGAAAGGAGGCAGCAGAAGAGAAAGGAGACAAAAGGAATGAGAGAAACAAGGATGGGAGACAGAAAGAGGGAAGAGAGGGCCAAAGGGGAGCCCTGGTTGGCTCGGGCTTAAGCCACATTTCCAATATACTTTTATAGCCCTGAGTCCCCAGGCTGTTCACCATTGGCCTTCTGTCCCCAGACTAAATTTGTCTCTTATTCCAAATCCTGTCCCTGCCCCATTCAGTATTTATAAAAGGCTCAGGTACAAATGACTAAGCCCTCTCCACCCCCCACTCCCACTAATGGCCATTTTCCCAATGTCATACTGAGTAGTGTCTTACCTAAATTTAAGCCACAGTTCCTGGGTGTGGCTCCTGTGGGCCATACAATTGTTTTTTTTAATCCATAATTACAAAAATATAGAGCTCATAAGAGTATGGAAGTAGCAGTGGTGGGTCAGAAGCACATCAGATTTGGAGGCCTAGAAACCCAGAATCAAACCTTAGCTCTGCTCCTTAGTGAATGACCCCGGACAACTCTCTTTACCTTTGTCTGCCTCAGTTTCCTAAGCTATAAAAAGAGAGAGTTGATCAAGAAGAACATTGGAGTCCTTTCTGCCTCTAAATCTACAGCTGTAGAAAGGACTAAAGGAGGGAATAATTGAGAGAGAACCAGCATCAGGGGCAGGAAGAGCTGGGTCCAAGATTCCAGCTCTGGTACGTAAGTGGTGACCAGGAACAAGTCATTCAAAAAGCTGCATCCCAAACAATTTTAAGAATAGGAGGGACAGATGAGTTCCCAGCCTACAATAGAGCAGTTCTTTACTCTAGTTTCATCAAAGGTCCATATTTTTTTAAGTGAAAAGAGAAAACTATTTTTAGCCAGATAGCTTTCCAAGCTCATTAACAATGAGGGTGAGCAGGCAGATGATAATTCTCTTCCTGATGAGGACACAGACTTAAACAACTTGCTTCTTTCCAAAGCATGACCTATGGATGGCTGGATCATATCTCTGCCATCCCATGTGACTGGAGAAACATTCTTTAATGATGATAAATAAGGCATGCTAAGTCTCAGACACTAAGGCCTGGCCTCCCCACATCACTGGTGGGTCTCAGAAAGAGGCAGGCTCTGGCCTGTCTCTTGAATTGGCCTTTATGGGGTCTCCTGACTCTGATCCTCTCATCCTCATCCTTTTTTGCCAAATAATGTCAATCAATCAATAAACATTTATTAAGTGCCTACTATGCACTGAGCTCTTTGCTAAGTGCTGAGGATACAAGTAGAGGAAAAGACAGTTCCTGCTCTCAACAAGTAGTGAACACGCCATGTTTTAGACATGCCCTCATGACATTTGGGAGCATTTATTTTTGCAAAGAGGTAGCCTACTGGCCCAGTGCATAAGTACTAGGATCAAAGGAGATAATATTTGTGAAAAGCACAAGTGCCTGGGGCATAGTAGGCCCTTAAGAAATGTTTACTGGATTGGACTGAATGGTTTGCCTGGGAGTAGACAGCCCGTAACTGTCTGAGGCAGGATTGGAAGCTCAGTCTTCCCAATGCGAAGTCCAGAGCCATAGCCACTACACTACACTGCCTCTCAGACATTGAAGAGGGGTCCCATCACAGTACTGTGTGATTTTTAAGGGAAATGGGCTCCTCATTTATTGAAAAGATCAGGGAAGGTTTTATGGGGGAAGGGACATCTGGGTTGGCTCTTACAGAATTTACAGAAACTGAAAAGGTAGGATATGAGAGAACAAGGCAAAACAAAGAGAGAGGGAATGGTTTGAACCAAGGTCTAGAGGCAAGATAGCATGTATGAACAGCAGGAAATGAAACAGTTTGGTTGGAGCAAAGAGTGAATTAAAGGGAAGCCCACCAAATAAAGCCAGTAAGGTCCACTGGGTCCAGACTGTCCATGCCAAGCTAAGTAAGGAGTGTGAACTTTCCTTTGGAAGAAATAATGGAGCCACTGGCAGGTTTCAAACTATGAAATGTTCTGACTGTGAAACCACTTGCTGCCAAAATTATCAAAATATTTAATTATTTTATATGTGAGAAAATACACCTCCCCTCACTCTCCCCTCCCCATGCACACACTTCATGGATCCTGACATGGGAAGGGTTTCCAAGGTGATCCATGTCAACGCCTTTGTTGTCCCGTTGGATCAGAGTCAGGATTTCCTCCAAGACTCCCCGGTGTTTAGTTCACTCATCGAGGATTTTAAAGAGACCACCATTATCCCAAGGTTCAAAGAGCCCTGAGAGGCCATAGACTTTAGAGCTGGCAGGAACTTTGAAATACTTCCTTTTTTTAGAGGGCAGAAAACTGAGGATCACAGACAAGAAAAGATTCTAAAGAAAGTATCCAAAACAGGACTAAACCTTAGATACTGACTCTCGACCCATCGCTCAATTCACTGGCCTAAAAGAATTCCCTGCTAATGACCATGGGCCTATTGGATGCACAACCAACGGAACACAGGGTCTGCTGCAGATATGATCAGAGCCATGTCCCCAACAGTGATCTCCATGAAAGAGAAATAAAATAAAGGCCTCCTGGCATCACAAAAGAAGGGGGGAATGTGGCAAGCTTCCTGGTGACCCCTCCCCCACCAAAGAGAAGTAGCCGCTGCCATACTTGGAAAATGATTGAAGGCTCAATAGCAATGTTTATTCTCTAAGGTGCATTTAAAAAGGTGAGCAGTGCTAAGAAACCAATTTGGTAAACATCACTGTCTCTGCCTTTAATCATATACGTTCTATTGATGTCGCCACATTGACAGCTGACAGTAAATTGGAAACACACAGCAGAGGAGGGGAGGGGGAGAGGAAGAAAGCACAGCTCCTTAAATAAAAGGGATGACATGACGTCATCAGAGTAAAGGAGAAGGGTGTTCCAGCCAGGCTCAAGCCAGGTCAGTACTTGTTAAACACAGAGAAGCTTATTCATTCAAACAGCAGAATGTCAATCCCTCCCCCCAGTCCCCCCTGGCTACATTTACATATCTTGCATTTCATTGTCTTTTTTTTTTTTTTTTGCCTTTTGGAGGGCAATTTGGGCTTAAGTAACTTGCCCAAGGTTATACGGTTAGTATTTTTGTGTGGGTGTTGTGTGGGTGTTAAGTGTCTCCAGCTGGAACCGAACTTGGGTGCTCCCGACTCCAGGGCCAGCGCTTTACTTACTGCACCACCTAGCCACCCCCATTGTCTTTTCTTAAGACAACTTTGAATAACTCAGAAAAAAAAAAAATCCAAGTAAGATTTTTTTTGCTCTTGGGGCAAGAATCTCATAGAGCCAAGACCAGAAATAGGTGAGAGAAGAATTCTCCCCAGTACTATTTTAAGGAATTATGCTTGTTTATCTAGTGATAAGCTCTGTTCTTTCTAATGGTCAGTGTTATTAACCACCTTCTGACCTAATCACTCTCCATTTTGACACCCAGTGGCAAAACCCCCATGACTTCACCCTGGTTATGGCTCTTACTCAGCACAGAGTAAGCATACTGTCTTTTCCCCACCCCAATTCCAGGTTGAATACAGAAGCTTTTTAACTATTAGTGATCTCAGGCTCAGGGAGTCTCTCAATAGGACCAATTTGTGCTTGAAGAGACAGGGGAAAATGTCTCTGGCATAATATTGCATTTTAGGAGCCAGCAAAGATTTTCTCCTGGTGCCCATATGGTGACCAGCTTATGTCTGGTAATGTAAGGATTACCCCCAAAGGGAGAGAGTCATTGGAGCCTCACTGATGAAACCATAGGCTCTATTTTTACTCAAATCACTGTCTAATCCTCTCTGTAAATCTTACTAAGCTCCTCACAATAGCATATAGCCTGCAGAATCATCCTCTAGTGACCTGGTATTTGGAGCATGGAAAGAATAGCTGTTTATTCACTTTAAACTGTTGGCCTTTTCAATGTCCTGGGTGATTCCTTAGTCTTCCTCTGATAGAACCCAATGGGCCTTGTTGTCAGGCTCTGAGTACACCAGGTTGCCATCCTTTTGACTGGAAATGCCTGAAAACAGTGACAACTTTTATTCTGCCAACAATAAATGTCTAATTAAAAAAAAAACCGATGTGATTCTTAGAGCCCTCTTGAGAAGGAGGAAAATGACCTTCTTGAGCTGGGTGAAGTTCACTGGGACCTGTAGTTATCCAACCTAACACAGAATATACCTAAAGATACCAGTAAAATCACAGGAGCAAAAATTGTGAGCTCAGATTGACCTTAAAGATCCTTTTCTGATAGATGGTGTAGTAGTAGTAGAGTGTTGGCCTAGAGTCCAGAAGACCTGAATTCCAGTGTGGCCTCAGACACCTACTGGGTGGGCTGTGTGACTAAGTTACCCAATCCAGGACCCTTTCCACCATATATGGTGACTCCCAAGTCACTTTCAAAAACCATTCAGGGCAGGGAGGTGAGACTCAAGTAATCAAACTGACATCATCCTCTGTGTCTATATTTCTCTTCTCTTTTGTATAGCACCTGTCTATGGCGGATGGTCAGAATATTCTCTCTCAGAGAGATTCCCAGGAAAATGGAACCAAAAAGGAATAGAGGAGGAGGAGCTGGGTAGCATTAGTGGCCAGCATGGTGAACTTGGAAGCAGGAAGACTTGAGTTCAAGTCCTGCCTCAGACACTAGGGTGACTCTGAAAAAGCTATTTAATCTTTAGCCTTTTGGTGTCTCAGTAAAAGTGGTCAATAAACATTGATTATGTGTTTTTATTTGCCAAGTCACTGCTCTAAGTGCTAGGTATACCCCCCAAAATGACAAAAGACAGTCTCTGTCCTCAAGAAATTTACAGTCTAATGGTAGAGGGAAGAGCAATTATATGTGCAAAGAGAGAGAGACAGAGAGAGGAGAGACAGAGACAGAAAGACGAGAGAGAGAGAGAGAGAGAGAGAGAGAGAGAGAGAGAGAGAGAGAGGAGCTATATAAAGGATAAATAGAAAAGAATTAAAAGAAGGAAGGTACCAGAATTAAGAAGAGTTGGGAAAACCTCCCCATAGAAAGTGAGATTTTAAAAGCCTCTAAGATTTCTTCCTGCCCAATGATCCCTAGAAAGGTGACACATGATTTTTCTTCAAAGCCAATTTTTGCATTTCCTTAGTGCCTACCTGGGTCTCTTTTTAGACACTGCGCATGGTGGTCATTGATAAGTGGTTAATCCCACTTTTCATTGCTATATAGATAAAGTTATATCTTAATATTTCATTCTCTGTTGTAAGGTTCCTTTGAACATCTCATCTTAGGAGTTTTCTGAATCCTTGGTTAAAAGGACATCACTTCTAGTCAGATGCTAACAACCTGGTCTCTCATCTTTCCTCCACTCCCTTCACAGCCTGATGGAGTCATTGGCAGTGTGGTAGAGCCAAAAGATCACTGGACTGGAAGTGGTCTGGATCTTATTTCTATCTCTTTAGGCAAACCTGTGCAACCTTAGGCAAAGAACCTCACTTCTCCAGGGTTGGGGTTCCTCATTGGCAAAGTGAGGGAATTGGACTAGATCAATTCTAGGATCCTTTCCAAATCCAAATTGTATGAACTCTGATCTCAAATGGGCTTCTAAGAGAGACATTAGCCTAAAGAATCCATAGTTACAGAGAGGTGAAAAAACCTGACAGGTTCATCAAGAAATTGGTTGCCAAAAGGAATCAAAAGTCAAAAGCGGCCATCATATGGGGTTTAAATGTAGATTCCATATTTCCTCTTGGTGGCAGATTATCCTTTCAAGCCTGTCAGGAATGGTTATGCTTGTCGAGGATGTTTTAGGATCACTTAATACGTGATCAGGGCTGCCTAGCTCTTTGAAAGTAGAGCAGAGCAGAAGACTAAACTGTGGAAACAGCATTTGTCTGGCCCCACCAGATCCAGCCCTTCTCTGATTTCAAACTAATATTTTTTTTTTTTTACAATGGGAAGGTGTCTCATACTTTTTCATTTCTATATGTATATGCTTGTAGTTTTGCTTATGTATGAGTTTGTATATATGCTACATGTATGTGTACATGTATATGTTTATGTATGTATTGTGTTTACACTTTTGCAGTGAATAGAGTGCTGGGCTTGGAGTCAGGAGTTTAAATCCAACCTGAAACATTTACTAGCTGTATGATCCTGGGCAAGTCACTTAACTTCTGTTTGCCTCAATTTCCTCTTCTGTAAAATGTGAATAATGATAGCACCCACATCCCAGAGTTATTATAGGATCAAATAAGATAATAATTGTAGAGTGTTTAGAACAGTATCTGGTATATAGTAAACACTATATAAATATTAGCAATTATTGTTATTAGGGCAGCTAGATTGCACAGTGGTTAGAGCACTGGGCTTGAAATCAGGAAGCTTCCCCTTCCTGAGTTCAAATCTGGCCTCAGACACTTACCAGTCAAGTGACCCTGGACAAGTCACTTAACTATGTTGGTCTCAGCTTCCTCATCTGCAAAATGAGTTGGAGAAGGAAATGATAAACCACTAGAGTATCTTTGTGAAGAAAACCCCAAATTGGGATCACCATGCATCTAAAATGACTGAACAACAAAATTATTGTTATTATTACCACTTATTATTATGAAATCTATTAGTGACTTGTAGTTACCTTTCTTCCTGTAATACTCCACTAATGGTATAACATAGGCCAGCTACACTGCTTTTCTCAGCAATAGTGCTGTAAACAGATGATCTGTTAACAGTGCTAAAGTACATTTTCTCAAAGATGACTTCCAGTTCTAAAATTCTATCATTCTTGGAATTCTCCAGGGCCTACAGTAAGGCAAAATGTCCATTAATACAAATAATGACTCTAACCAGGTCAGCATAACCAATTAACTACAACACTAACGTCCAGTCCATCTATTTCACTCAGAACTATGCAAAAATTCAATTCAATTAGACAAATATTTATTAAATATTGCCAACATGTCAGTCACTGTGCTAGACCCTGGAGATAGAAAAACAGGAATGAAACAACTCTTGCCCCCAGGGAAGCTGAAGAGATATAACATGGACAAAAATAACTATAGCACAAAGAAAATCAAACATGGAGAGAACACGGATCAGAGGGATCAAAGGGGATCAGAGGAAGGCTTCATGGAGGAGGTGGGACTTCCTTAAAGGAAGAGAAGGATTCTGAGAAGCAGAAATGAGGAGGAAGCCCAACCTAGAGGACTATGAGGTTACTGAGAGTCAAAGCCCAGCAGAATGGAAGCTCTCTGAGGGCAAGGACTGTTTTTGTCTTTTTTCATATTCATAGTGACTATAGTTATCCCTTCCACATTGTAATTTTCCCCATTGCAGTTCAAATATATCACCAGTCAGCATAAGAAATTAAATAGGAATTTGGGGGGAGTTTTGCAGAAGCCACAGATGACATGAAAAGGCCAGCAGATGACACAAAAACTTTAGAAATTCAGAAATGCATAAAATATATGTATAGTGTGTAATATCAACTTATTTTATCTCTTAATACCACGATAATTCACATTTCTTCTCTGGTACAAAGGAAGAGTCAAAAAATTTTATGCAGGTTTTCCAGCTCTCAGGGCCACCACACCCTAATACCCTCCCTCCCCGCCCCCCCCAGCCCCCAGATGTGGGACGTATGACTGTACTTGCCTGGCAATGTAGTAAGCATTCAATAGATGCTCACTGAATGCATGCTTTAACTCTCAGATATGGGATTTCTGATAACAAGAGCCAAGCCTCCTCAATCAGCCATAAAAGAGGAAGCAAACTGTTAGATAAAATCAAGATTGGATCTGAAACCACCTTCCCACTCTCCTTACTGCCTCTGATCCCAATGCTTTCCCTTTTATTATATTTTGACCAAGCAGCATCAGACAGGACAAATATTTCATTCTAATCCTACAGTACGTGTACAATCAGTCTCTGTTTTTTAAACAAAGACCCACTCATACTGTTCTATAAAATACTCTCGCCTTCAGAGACCCATGCTTCTTAGCCCTTCCCAGTTTCAAATTCTTTTGAGCCATTTCATGCTTGGAGATAGAAAAATCCATCAAGACATAATCCACAGCCCAAGAACTCTAATCTAATTAGGAGATACTATCCAAATACACTTCCTGCCACAGTAGATTCAGAAGATAGGAAATGGAAAATGTCAATGGTGAAACTCCGAATGAATGTGTTTATATAGAGGGAAATGGATAGTTGAAGGAATTATCTGAATAATTCAGGTCAAACACACATACACACAAAAATGCAGCTTTTGATGAAAAGTGAGAGGGAGGGGGTGGTTCTGCACCAACTAGATGGAAACTGAGATTTTTATTTAACTCACATAATTATGCACCTTGTCGGTTAATGTTTGTAGACAAAAACTCTCTCTCTCTCTCTCATTTAGACGCAATCGGAATTTTTGTGGAATTATCTGAATAATTCAGGTCAAACACACAATCACATAAAAATGCAGCTTTTGATGAAAAGTGAGAGAGAGAGGGAGATTCTGC
>NW_027185797.1:17896023-17928427 GCF_028583685.1 Petaurus breviceps papuanus | reverse complement strand
TTTGATGATAATCTGAATCCTTCCTTAACCTGACACCACAATGGAATTTTATAGGAAAGAAATTCTAACCTACATTAAACAATTTATAAAACATTTTTTTAAATTTAAAAATGAAAATGAAACTTTAAACATATTGCCTATTCAGATGTTATAAATACATCATTTCTGTTTCTGTGAGTATTTCAAATAAATAGGAAACACCAAAAAGTTTTAAGATTCCTTGAAATATATCAACATTAATAATCTGTCTCAATAGCTCTTTGATCTTGAATGTAAGGCAAGTCATAGACCAGGGATACAAGCTTTACCAAATATGTTTTTTACCTGTGATAGATGTGACCCAGGGAAATATTCAAATTGAAGGAGATTCAAAGATATTGAGGTCTTACAGATAATGCCATTTAACTGTATCCAGTCCTAGATCACTGTAGAGTTACTAGAAGATATCCAAGGTCACTCAAAAGATTTTGGCTTAGCCATCCACACAAAGGAAATCAAGTGGATGAATAACATCCAAATTATAGCATGTTGTTAGTACACATTCTATCTATATCTTTATCTCTATATGTACTTAGGGATGGGGTTATATCACACAGTAAATATTCGGGAGAAAGAATTAGAGGGAAAGATGATAGAGAGAGACATATCAATCTGTTTATGTGGGTATATATGTGTGTATATGTGCATATATATCTCTGCAAGTGTAGAGATTCATATGTATGTATACATATATACAGCAAATAAGAAACTTCAAAAAACCTTCTGGTCCTATAAAAACAGTGAGGCATAACAGGTAAATATTCCCAAAACTATACCTGTAGCCTCACATTGTTAGGAAAAATAAAGGAAAGACATTTATGTGAATTTATGGGAGGAGATAGATAAGACTTGTAGAGGATGTATGGGAATGGAGAGGTTACATCTGTATTGCAAGAAGGAATTCCCAAATAGAAGAGGTCACGTGTCCACTTGACCATTTGAGTATTTGAAGATACATCCTCAATTTCGATTCCATTCTACAAATATTTCTAACATACCTATAATGCACAAGATCCTGAACTACACATTGTGGGGGAAAAAAAAAAGACAAAAATGAAATAGAACCTGGTCTCAAAGAGCTTATATACTACTAAAAGAATAAAATTCCTCCAATACCACCTTCCATTTGAGACTTTTTCTGATCCCCCTCCATCTGTTAGGACCCTTCCCTATTTTATTTTGTGTATATGTTTGTGTTTATTTCTCTGTGTATAGGTTATTTTCCCCAACCCCAAAAGACACCCTTCCCACCTCCAAGTTTCTTTCATCTAGCACAATCCCTGACAAATCAGAAAATTCAATAATTGTTCAAAATGCCTTTTAGTTGTTATCCAATCTACTTCTCAGAAGGTATTTAATACAAATGCCATACATTCCTTCAGTTCATTTGTAAACTAAGATTTGAGCTCAAATAGAAGACCAGACTACATATGCCTGAGTTGCATCCAGTAGTTATGCTGGAGGGCAGAGGATAAACCAGTCCAACCATGTCCTTCAAGTCTACCTCAAATGGCTTTCTATTTCCACCTTCCATTTTAGGTCCCCACAAAGCCTGAAATTCATTATCATGAAGCCCTATTTTAAAAGATATTTCTTTGGGGTTTGATACTATTTACTCCCTAAATGAAAATGGCTCACTGTGCTGGATTATTAGCACGTGACCCAGGGAATTCAGGCAAACATGCTTGGAAATGGTCTCTTTTCTCCTCACCTAATGAAAAGCTTCTGTGAAGCTTCTCTGAGTACTTTAAACTTTTTATGTCATTTCTTGGTTTGTTCTTGTGTAAAGCAAAAAGGAGACATGTTTGACTCTATTCTGAATGAAAGGTGATCATTTCAGAATGCAGAAATCATCTTAAGATACACACACACATACACACACACATACATATGTACATATAAACACATGCACACTACAGTGGACAGGGTTATTTCTGTTGCTGGATTTCTCATATCTCTCCCAGTTTTACTATTCTCCTTTTCTCCTTCATATTTCAAAGACTGACTTCTCATTGTCACACTGAGTTTATCTCTACTTCATGATGAATCACACAACACTAGAAGGGGAGTAATTTGGAAGGAATCTCATGCAATCCCCAATTCAGCATATGATGAGCCTCCCATTTGCACAGCCCCAGCCCAGACTCATCATCTCTCAGGAATTACTGCAGTAGCCTCTCCATTGGTCTCCCTGCCTCAAGTCACTGCCCTCTCTGATACCTTCTCCAAACAAGATGATATTCTTTTTGCACAGATATTGATGGTGTCACTCTTTTGCTCAAGAAGCAAGCATGGTTCCTCATTATCTCTTATTTCAGTATCTAAAGTTCTCAACAGTCTAACTATCATCTATCTTTCCGGGCTAATTGTGCATCTTCCCCCTTCCTACACTCTACTTTCTGGTTAAATGGGCCTATTTACTGAGCCTCACACATGATATTCCATTTCCCACCTATGTGCCTTTGCCCAGACTGTCCCCTATACCAGGGATATACTCCTTCACCTCTACCTCCTAGAATCATTCAAATACCACATTCCACTTGAGGCTTTTCCTGATCCCTCTCCCCAGTTGTTAGGACCCATCCCTGAATTATTTTGTGTATCTGTTTGTGTTTATTTCTCTGAGTACAGCTTATTTCCCCCAGCCCCAAGAGACACCCCCTCCAAAACTGTTTTATCTAGCACAATTGCTGGCATGTAGTTAGTTTTAAAAACAAAATGCGTATTAAATGAAGAATTATATAGTCTATATTGACTGAACCAGAGAAGAAAATTGTGGTGGGCCTTAAATGACAGTCTAAGGAATCTGGACTTCCTGCAGTGGGCTTTTGTGACCCACTGAAGGCCCTTGAGCAGTAAGTAGAGTATTGCAAAGAGCTCAGGCATAAGAAGATTAAACTGCAGTGTTGGTAGGGCTGACTAAGTCTGATAGTTCTATCAAGAAGCTTCTGAAAGTTAGTTGTGGGTTAGGGAAGCATGAGGTAAGCTGGCAACGAGGGGATGTTGTGATGTTGTGGAGGGATGAAATCGGTGACTAATTGATGTGTGGATCAAGGGAGAAGGAGATGTCAATGATCAGATGATCAGAATCAGGGACTGGGAGGTGTGGTGGCCATGAGGTCTGGTGGCAGATGCTGAGAAGCCATGCTGCAGAGGAGGCTGAGGCTGGCCAAGCAGTTCTATTTAGGGGCTCCGAGCTGCAGTAGGGGGGAAGCTGATCAGGTATTTGTTCTAAGTCTCATGCTAATATGGTGAGGGCCTGGGAGCAGAGAGCTACCAGGCTGCCT
This sequence comes from Petaurus breviceps papuanus, assembly GCF_028583685.1. NCBI lineage: Eukaryota > Metazoa > Chordata > Mammalia > Diprotodontia > Petauridae > Petaurus > Petaurus breviceps. Next base: position 17,925,101 of record NW_027185797.1, on the reverse strand, counting down.
ATGGTGGGGTGAACCCACATAGGTCAGAAAAATAATGGATCAGATGGAGTTCAATTCCAGCCTCAGACACTTCACACTTACTAGCCATGTGACCTTGGGTAAGTCACTTAACCCCAATTGTCCTCCAAAAAAAAAGGCAAAAAATAAAGGGGTCAGATCAAAGCTTCCATACTGATCAGTACTGGGTCCATTGCACTTCTTGCCGAGGAGAGACAGGGAGAGTCATTCGCAGATAGAAAGAGAGACAAACACAGAGACAAAGACAGAGACAGAGATGAGAGAGAAAAAGTTGGGCTCTTTCACTGAAGCGCACTACTTCTGGCTCAAAGTCAAGTAAAAGGATTTTCTTCATCACTCAAGAGAAAGACAGGAAAGGCTTAGGACACCTGCGCATGTTCTGCAGTGAGGGGGACAGCCTTCCATTACTTTTATTACTCAGGCTCCTCAATCCTCTTCCTGCTTTGGCACAAGACATCACAGATGCACATGCTGTAAGAACCAGGCTTTCTTGGCCAGGTCCCCTCTGTCACAGGCTTACTGAGCCTGAGGTGCCAGTATTTTGTGCAGTCCTCACAATGTTGTGGGTTTTATTGCTTGCTTTTTGCTGAGTATGTATCTGGATGAACCCCAGAATGGTTTTTTAAGATGCTTCATTGCTAAACTTTCACAGAAATCTCTCCAAAATGGGTTCTGTTGACCTGCCTTTGAGGTTGCCTTGGCTGGTAGTTGGATGTCATGCCTTGTATAATTCAGTCTTTTATTTGAGCTGGGAATCTTGATTCACACTGTAACATAAGGAAGTGGGATAACAAAAGGCTATATGCTAGAGGCTTATGGTCTGAACTGGCATTTGCCATATTTTATCCACATTGACTCCCACACCGTGTAAACACAAAAGGTGGATCCATGCCTTTCTTGTCCATTAATGCTATTTGGTAGGGGACCGACATCTTCTGGTAGAATCTGCCCTTTCCACTCCACAGTTTTGTTCTAGGACCTTAATTCAGTGGTGCTGGGCAGAGTGGCATATATCTGCATCTCTTCCATTGAGCGTGACAGGACCTCTTGAGCTCAGGAATTCTGAGCTTCAGAGGGCTAAACCTATTGGGTGCCTCCATTAAGACTGGCATTAATCTGATAAGTTCCTGGGAGGTCATTGAGTTGCCTAAGGAAGGGTGAACAAGACCAGGTCAGAAGAACAAAGCAGATCTTAACCAGAGTGGGACTAACCTATGAGTAACCCCTACATTCTAGCCTGGGTGAGAGAGGAAGACCTCGTCTAAAAGAAAAAAAAGGGAACTCAATGCTACAAGATAAATTTTTGTGGTTTCCCTTTTTGGGGGTGGGGCTGAGGATGGGGACAAGTTTCTCCAGACTCTAAGTTCCCCAAATCATTTACTTGGGTTCTGATTTACATACTCCAGAGAGAACAGAAATGTTAATTATATTTCATCTATATCATATAGGTCCAAAGTGAACTTGGCATTGTCCCATTTCACAACAAGAGAAAATGGATGAGGAAAAAATTGAGCATCAATCTTATATCAAGCCAAAGCTATGTGAGCCTCTGGGACTTAACTACAAGCATTGGGTCACTAAATCCTGTGTTTGCCTGAATAAGCTCTCAGATCTCAGGGATTCTTCTTATACCCAGACTTTATCATTCCTCCTCAATTCATTCACTCATTTTAAAAAAATTAATGAGCATTTATTAAGCACTTACTATGGATAAGGTTTGGAACTAAGTGCTAAGAATACCAATTTTAAAAGTAGTCCCGACCCAGGGCTTGCATTCTGTTGGGAGGGGAAGAACACTTGAGTTAGGATTGGACAGGAGGGAGGTGAGGAAGGAATTCATCCTCAGTCTGGAGGCAGTTTATGCAAAGGCATGGAATTAGGAGGTGGAATCATGAGTTAATAACAATAGCAACAACTGTGATAAAAAAAAAAAACACTCTAAAGTTTGCAAAGTGCTAGAGTCTGGTAAGTCTTCTGATTCTCACCACCCTGGGAGACAGATACCATTTTACAGATAGAGAAACTGAGGCACACAGTGGTTAAATGATGCTGAAGGTCTCATGGATAATAAGACTTGAGGCAGCACTCAAACTCAGAGCCTCCTGACAAGTCTTGTCTCCATCCACTCCATCAACTAGCTGCCATGTTCAGGAAACAGCAAGTAGACCCATTTACCTGGAAAGAAAAGCATATAAAAGGTGAAAGTATGAAAAAAGGGTGGAATGTAGCTATGAGGGATTTTAAATGCCAGGCTGAGGAATTTGCATTGTATCCTAAAGGCAAAGAGAAGCTACCTGAAATTCTCAGGCAGGGGAGCAATACGGACAAAGCTGTGCTTTAGAAAGATAATTTTGGCCACTGGGTAGGAGATGGATTGAGGAGGGGGGAGACACAGCAGGGAGAGATTCTATGTCTGCTGCAATAGTCTGAGTGAGAGGCGGTGAGAAGCAGAACACAGGTGGTCAGGCCACATGAGCAGAGGGAAGATAATGAAGTCTAGAGATAGGATAGTGGTGAAATCCGTAAGAATTGGCAACTGATTCTGTAATGGGAGGAAGGGTGAAGGGTCAAGTATGGCAGAAGCTGTGAGCCTAGGTGTCTGGAGAGATGGTGGTTCTCTGGGCAGTAACAGAAACTCCAGGGACCTCCACCTCAACACCAGCTCCATCACCCATGAGCAAAGTCACACCTTGAACCTCATTATCACTCATGTATGTTCCAACTCCTAGATCTCAAATAGTGATATTTCCCTCTCTGGCCTTCCACCCTTCACTTCCCTCCCTCCCAGCTCCCTCTTCTTCCCTATGCCCTCATCACAATTTCAAGCCCCCTCCACCCAACACCCTTCTATCCAGTCTTTATCCACCTTCTGATTTCACCTGTTTCTTGCCTAGCCTACACCCAAATCAGCTATTTCAATTCTACTTTCAATAGCACCCAGAATTCTTGGACTCTTGTGACATTATGTTCTCATTAATTCCTATTCCTTCCTTTCTCCTCCCTCCACCAGGCTGCCAAGTACTATAAAGAAAAAAAATCCAAGTAAATTGGACCAATGGAGCCATTACAAATTTACATTCTTTGATCTCAGGACCTCAGTACTGCTCATCAAAACTTGTGCAGCAATCATGATCCTTTATCAAGCATCATGCCAGGTTGCCTCAGGGTTTTGTTTGGAATTTTAGAATCAGATGGTCACTCAGTATTCCCAAAGGCCCCATTTACCTGAAGGGATAGGTTATCTATTGGGTGGAGCTATTCAATCATCAGTAACAAGAAAAAGTCACTGAGACCACCCTCCACAGCCTGCCTCCTTATCCAGACTTCCCTCAACCAACAAAGTAAGCTTTTCCAAAATCCATACCATTTCCTTAAGCCCTCTGGAAGGGCAAAAGGTTTTTATTTTTTAAATCCTTTTTTGTTTGGTCAAGGCCTTTAGGATGAAGAAAAATTAGTAGGTTCCTGAGCTCTCATACTGTAAACTCAGTACTAATAACATCATTTTTCTCTATGGGGATTTTTTCCTTTAGCTGGGATTTACAAGGGAGCCAGTATTTTATGGAGATTTGTCTGCCTAAGCTGAGCTGAAGACTTGGCCTTTATCAATGCCAGCTTCATTTTGGATAAGGTCTAAAAGGGATGCAGAATCTGGTCTTTGCGAAATAAGAAAACTGGCAGCCCTTCTGGGAGGACAGTTTTCTCAAAGGTATCTCCCTGGTTCTGTCCCTGTGACCCGAAGGTTTCCAAGAATTCTAAACATCATTGACTTGGGGCATTTTAGGTGCTATGGTCAACACTGGACTAATGGGAAGGAGGCATCACTATGAATCATTTTCTTTTTCCTTTTTGGTAGAAAAAAACAGGTAGAGTGAAAATTACAAAGAAAGGATCAAGTGATGGCTTGGCTGGGGGGTGTGGGTGGGGTGCAGAGAGGAAAAATGTTGGGGACTAAGTGGGGGAAGGGAAGGAGAATTAGCAAAAGTCTAACTACTAAGCCACTAACTACAGCAACACACATTTGCTTGAATGAGAGAGTCACAGGGAAGAAAATGGTAAACTGAATCAGAAATTGACCAGGCAAAAGAGTGATGCCAAAGCCAATTTCAATCAATCAATCAGCAAACATGTGTTTGCTATACTAGATGTCTGACAAAAGCGAACCAGTCACTGCTCTGAAAAAGCTGACATTCTACTGGGGGAGACGTACTTACATGTATGTACCTGGGTTTCCAGCCAAACTCAGGATATTTTGAATGAGACTTTTCCAATACGTAAGGAAAATGTTGTACAACATTTAGTAACTATTTGAATTTTCTTCTATAGAAGACAAAGCACTAGGCCAGACTCTCTGGGGATCAACTCCAGACATATGCCTAGAAAGTGAAAGACTAAAAGCTATAGAGACATATAAGAGAAGCTGATTCCTCAACATGGCCCTGATTTTTGACTGGTTTCCCTAGAGACATCATAGAATTTCCTTCTGGGTGAGATTAGGACCTCTCCTTCTCTTGGTTTTAGTTGAAATATCTTGTCCCATTCCCCACCCCCCCTGCCACTCCCCACCCCTGCCTAGAAAGAATTAATTCACTGTGCATATTTTCTGGTATATCCTAATCTGTATAATCTGAATTTCAATTTGCTATTTGTTGAGATAAATGGATTGACTCACTATTCACTTTTTGTGATAGTCTTTTGTATAACTACCTTTTGGTGGGATGGAGTCAAACTGGTCAGTGTAAACTAGGGCTACCCGACTTTCCCTTTGGGGAAAACAATCAGGGAACCTACAAGCTTTTGCTATATACCTTACAAGGCATGCCCCTAGACCAGCAGTATTTGGAGGTGCAGAGAAATGTAGTTTTAATCCTACCCTTCTCAGAGATTAAAGAATGGCCACTCTTATGACCCATTCTCTTGATCTTCTTAATCAAGAATCAAAGCCTCCCTTGGAGAGGAATAGGCAAGATTCCAGCAATATCTATCAGCATCAGGAAGGGAGGAAGGAAGGAAGGAAGGAAGGAAGGAAGGAAAGAGAAAGGGAGGGAAAGAAGGAAGGAAGGAAATGAGAGAGATTAAACAAAAGAATAAAAGGCAATTTAGGGAGGGCACTAGCAGTTGTAGAGATCAGGAAAGATGGAGAGAAGGGAATAATAGCAATAAGGTTGAGATATGGAGGGAGGGCATTCTCAGCAGGGAGTACAGCAAGTGCAAAGGCAGGGAGATCAGAGAAAGAACATTGTGTGTGAGGAGGAGCAAGCAGGCAGGTGAGTGACTAGTGTGAGAGAAGAGGAGCAGAGGAGGACCAGCGCGTAAGGCTGACAAGGTGGGTTGGGGTCCAATTTTTTGGACTTTAAAAGTCACAGTCATAGAACCTAAGAGTTGGAAGGAACCTCAAATGTTGAATCCATCCCTGAAGAGAAATCCCTTCTGATGCACAGCAGAGGAGTCATCTAGTCTTTATTTGAAGGCATGTGTGTGTGTGTGTGTGTGTGTGTGTGTGTGTAGAAGTAGTGTGCATAACCATGTAAATGTGCATATCCACACAGGATGTCCAAACATACACAGAAGTGGCTTGAATGAGATGTTGATAGATATCTCTGGAATCTTGCCCACCTTCTCCAAAGAAGAGTTTGATTCCTGCCTTGCGGGGATCAGGAGAAGGGCCATGAGGCTGAGCCCAATCCCTTTCTATTATATTTTGGGATAACTAATTTTTAAGATATTTTTCCCTTAAACCTGGCCTATATTGACTTCTTTGTCACCTCTACCCATTGTTCCTGGTTCTTCCCTCTGGGACCAAGCAACCCAAGGCTATTTCTTTTTGCACAAGCTAGACCTTCAAATATTTGAAGACTTGAAGATCAGTTCTCTGATCCTCCCACACCTAGTTTTCTCTTCTCCAGGCTCAAACATCCTCAGGCTCCCAGATGAACTCCATTTTGCACAATTTTCAGTGGTAGGTAGAGCTAAAACAAGCAGAATCCTTTCTATACAAGCATCAAGAATATTGTTCTGAGATCTCAAGACAAGAGAAACAAGAGGAAGGGACACCTCTTTTATTAAGTGAAAATGTCCACGGATTTGCATATAATTGAAACGGGAAGACAGGGAAACAGTAACCCAATTTAAAAAAAATTCTAAAGAATATTTTTGAAGGAAGACAAGGTTCAAACCTTCAACATAAGGACAGTGAAAATGTAAATTAATGTTTTAATTAAAGTTCTCATTTTCCTTCTGACTCATTTCCTAACCCTTCACCTTCTTAGAATCATTTCTCCCACCTACTTCCTTTCTCTTATCTTTCTAACCAAGCACTATTTTCTGGGTCTTTTTCTAACATGAAATTCCAAATGAACTCCAGGTTCTTTCATCAAGATACCATTATTTGGTACAATAGGAAGTATGCTAGATTGGAAGTCAAGAGACCCAACTTTAAATCCCAGCTCCATAATCTATAGTTAATGTTGGGGAAGTGGCTGAACCACCCTGGTCCTCATGTTTAAAATGATATGGCTGCACAAAATGGTTTCCAAGGTTCAGCACAGCCCAGAGAACTGGATTTGGAGTCAGAGGGTCAGGCTTTGAATCTTCTCTCTGTATGACCCTTGACAAATCCCTTACTCTCTCTAGGCATCAGTTGTTTCATATGTAAAATGAGGGAGTTGGACTGGGAGACCTGGTGGTTCCTTCCATCTCTGAATCTGTAACCCTATGAGGTCAATTCACAGCTCTGAGCCTCAGTTTCTTTAGCCATAAAACAAGAGAGTTAGACTAGATAACCTTCAAAATCACATCCATCTCCAAATCCAGACTCTGAATGCTTCTGAAAAGGGAAGAAAAATATGGCGATGAATGATATTGACCTGTTGACACTCAAGACAAGCCTCTGAAATCCAAACATTTGATGGTGAATAGAGCAACAAGCTGGGCACTGGCTAACAATTCTTCTTAAACTGTGGATTGTGACCCCAAATGGAGTGGCAAAAAAATTGGCAACAGTAAAAGATTTGTGAACGTGCAATGGCCAAAAATTAATTAAAAATCAAAAGCATAATGAATCCCAGTTGTTTTGCAACTTCACTGCAGTCTTGGTTCTGAACACAAAGCATGCGCACTTTGCACTGAGCATGCCCTCAGTCCATGCAACTTGCTGCAGAACCAAAAAGGGGCCACAAGTGAAAAAAGTTTAAGCCCTGGGCTAGAACTTCAATAAATGTATATAGTGTTAGTAAGTCAAGGTGAAGCAAGAGAAACCTCATCCCTTACTCTCACCTGTTTACCACACTTAAGGCTTATCAGGAAGCTCCACCTGTTGCCTCAGGGCCTGAGTGGAATTGAAAATAGAAGTTATTGTTTTCTATAGAAAACTAAGAAATTGTAACCAAACATTCTGGAATGGCAGCCTAATTTATCTGCCTGAATCTAGGCAGATAAAAGGAGATCTTTTTTTTTTCCTCCTTATATTTAAAGACCAGAATATGGTCATGTTTCATGGTTTTTTTTTTTTATATTTTCTTCTTATACAACTTAGAGAACTTGTGCAGAGATATATGCCAGCTCTGCCACTTATTACCTGTGTGACCTTGGGCACACCTGAGCCTCAATTTCCTTATTTGTAAAGTGAGGGGGAATCCTCCAAAGAGATCCTCTAAAATTCCTTACAGCTCTACAATTATGGTCCTATGATGTTTACCAGCTCTGTGATCATGGTCAAGCCACTAGGCTTCCCAGCCCTCAGTTTCTTCATCTATAAAAAGAGAAGATTGGGCAAGAACCACTGAGCTTCCTCCCAGTTCCACAGCTATGACCTGATAATGCTAGGAAGCTTGCTAACTATAAGGCCTTGGGCTTAACCTCATGGGCACACATTTCTTCCTATCTAAATGCAGTTAGGCCAGGCCTTTGAGCTCTCTCCCAGGTCTACAGCTACACTCTTATTGTTCATCCTTCATTTCAAAGAGGACCAATGACATCCCAAGGTGATGTCTTGACTTGCCTGTGAACTGGATTTAAGTGAGGCTGAGCTGGAAAAAGTATCGGCCTCACTCTCTTCTGGAGTCATCAAAGTCCAGTGGCAAGACAAAAGTCAGGATGACTGGTGATGCCCAGGGTGCAGCGAGTGACCTTGGCATCTTTGATGTCTGACCAAGCTCTAAACACTCCACAGTGCCTGCAGCAGCCTCCTCCATGGCCATTGGAACAAATTGTTCTCATCCACCCATTCCACAGGGGGAAGTCTTCACATGCTTGGGGTAGACATCCCCCTAACTCACTGATGGGTTTGAGGTCTACTGGTTCCCCTCAACCCAGTTGAGCCCATCTGCCAAGTTGGCTTTACTAGGGTGTGGCTACATGCTACAGCTTCTTGGAGCCACAGGTGAGGATTGGGAGAAAGGTGGACACCAAAGGTGGATGAGCAGCCTTCACACTGAAGGTACTGGTGCTCCTTGCAGACCCCATGCACCCCAGTTATGCTCCTGTGATTCCTGAGAATCTCTTGCTTTATTCCCCTCAATATCTTTTTTAAATAATCTACTAAAAATCTGCCTGTGGCTCGTGGGGGGAGGGGGAGCACAGTGCATATAAAGGACAATGACCTGCCAAGCAACAGATTAAAGGAAGTCTAACCCCTTTAACACACTTCACTCCTTTGCTTTAGCCTCCCCCATTCTGCAGTCTCTGAGACAGAATTTTTCATCCTTAAAGCACGCCATGGGCTTGGTATTAAAAATAAACCCAGGTGGATCCATACCTGCTGTGCTGACCCCATTGATCCTGTGACCAATGCCATTCAGACAGCCATACATCACTGGAGTCCTATCAATTTGGTGCTTGGTTATTCTCCAAATGAGCTCTCAGCTCCAAGATTAAGAGCCTGGGGAACCTATGGAGCTCATTTCTGCCATTTACAAGATCAAGTTCTCATGGCATCATCCAGTAATATTCTCATTTGGGAAAGAGAAAGGAGACACTGAAATGAGCAGAGATGAGAAATACTCTCCACTCCATCCCTGTCTCCTGCCCCTAAAATCCTTAATAACTCATTTTTTCTCTATGGGAGAAATGAAGATGATAATGGAGAAATGCAATATTTGTGAAAGAGAATCAATGGGAAGTATGGGAGAAATATTTAGGGGCTGTGAGTAATTACCACTGGGAAGCTGTGTCCCTCTCTTGGCTCATCCAGCACTGCTCTGGAAGAATAATTAGGACTTTGGTTTGCCTGGTAATGTGAAAAATGAATTGCACCCATTATGATGACCCATCTCACCCTAGGAGAAGAGATGAGAAAATGCATCTCCATCCTTCTGTTGGCAAGGTGAGGGGCTGTGGGTATGGAAGATAATAATGAAACAGTCTTAAGAACTTAAGAAGCTTATGTTCTATTGGAGTTAAGATAGTTAAGATAACATGTTCACAGAAAATGAAAAACATCATAATACACAAAATGTTTTATTCCCAGAGAGAGGCAACCAACTTCTGGAGGAAATCAGGCTAGATTCCCCATAGGAAATGCAATTTGAGTTTAGCTATTAGAAGTCACTTCACCCTGTTTGCCTCAGTTTCCTCATTTATAAAATGAGCTAGAGAAGGGAATGGCAAACCTCTCCAGTTTCTTTACCAAGAAAACCCTTAATAGGGTCATAAAGAGTTGGACACAACTGCAAAATCACTGGGTAAGTGAAGGAAACCATCTCTGAGGCAGAAGTAAAGAGGAAGGACATTCCAGGCATGAGGAACAGAGATGGAGATGGAAAGCCAGGAAGAGAGAATAGACTGTTTGGATGGAAAGCAGCATCTATGGAAAGAAGCATGCAATACAGCTAGAGAGGTAGATTGGTGTCAAATCATGAAGGGCTTTGGCAACCCACAGAAGAGTTTGTATTGGCTCCTAACAGGGTCAAATGCTACAGAGAAGCAAAAAGGGATTCCTTGGGCAGGGTATTGACAGCACCTGTCACACCTGTGCTTTAGGAAGATCAGTTTCAAATTGGAGGATGGACATCTTCCATCCTGGCAGTGTTTCTGACTTCCCGGGTTCCAACCCCATGTTTCAGCTCCAGTCTTGCCTTAGTATCTGGGACCTCCTCAGCTTGAATAATCTATCAGCCCCTGCAGCCTGCTCACCATGAGACATCCTTATGAGTTCCTCCCACGGTCTCCATTTTGGGGAGATTGACCAGACCCACCAACCTCCATTACCCTCTCATTTGTGCTTCTGATCCTCCAGACTTCAACACCATACCACGCCCCAGAGAGGGTACCTCTATACCCACCCACCCCCAGTTTCCCAGCTCCCTTTTGGGTGTTGTCTTCACCTATTAGAATGTAAGCTCTTTGAAGGCAGGGACTGTCTTTCTTTTTGTTTGTATTTGTACTCTCACTGGGTAGCATAGTGCCGAGGACATAGTAAGTGCCTAATATGTATTTGTTGCCTTGCCTTGCCTTGCATATAAACCAGTGTGCCAGGTGTGCCCACGCACACACTAATGTCTCTAAAAAGTTTTGTGTTTTGATTTAATCTTATGATATGCTCTTTCAGTTCTGAAGTGTGGGTTGGAATATGCATATGCATTTTGCTTAAGTTTAGCTAAGTTTTAGTTTCTTTAGTTTGTCTAATGAATAGAAATAATGTCTTTATGACTGAGTATTCCATACATGTTAGTCATTCAGATAAATGGGCTCCTGGTCTAATATACTGGGATCCATATACCTATAATTTCTCATAGGATCAGAGATTGAGAGGTGGAAAGGAATTGAAGTGCTATCAAGTCCAAGCCCTTCGTTTTACAGATAAGGAAACTGAGACTGAGAAACCAAGTAACATGGCCAAGGACCCAGGATCATACAGCTAGTAAGAGTTTGATTGGCAATGGTGTGGGAGGATGGACTGAAGGAAAGGGAGACTAGAGGTAGGGAGATCATAACTGAGGACCAAACCACAGAGCCAGGCATACAGTAGCTACCTAGTAAATGCTTATATTGACAGATTCTAATGGTCATGAGGATGGAGAGAAGAGAACAGATGGGAAATATGGTTTGGAATTGTGATTACCAAGATCAGACAGTTGATTTCAGGCTGAGGAAGAAAGAAGCCAAGGATTATACACCAAGATTTGAGCCTGAACCTGAATACCTGAAGAGATTATGTTACCCATAACAGAAAGAGGGAGGTTAGGGAGAGGCAACAGTTTGGAAGGGAAAATACTCAGTTCTGATTTGGACAAGTTGCATTTGTGACATCAATAGTAGATGTCTTATAGGCTTCTGACAGGGAAGAATTAGAGCCCAAGGGCCAGGTAAGTAGATCTGGGGGTCACCTGCATAAAGGTGATAGCGTACTCCATGGGAGTCACCACCAGAGTGCTAAGTGAAACAACACAGAGAAAGAAGAGGAGAAAGAAGAAGACCCAGGACCCTAAGAAACCTTATAAGGGGAGAGGGACAAACACAATGATCCTGCAAAGAAGACTGCGGAGAGGCCAGAAAGGCAAGGGGAGAACAGCATCGTGGAAACCCAGGAAGGAGGAAGAAGAGGAGGTGATTATGTTCTGCAGAAAGGTCAAGAAGCCCAAGGACTTAGAAAAGGTCATAGATTTGACAGTTAATAGATCATTAGAAACTTTGGAAAGAAAAAAAGCAACTTGGGGGGAAAACTGAAGAATAAGGAAGAGGGAAATATTTGCAATAAACATTTTTAAGAAGGTGTAATATTCAAAATCTATAATGAATGAACCCAAACTTATAAGTGCTTGTCATTCTCTAATAGACAAATGATCCATGAAGAAGTATCCATTCTTAAAAGAAGCATAAATTATCAACAATCCATTAAACGCTCCCCCCCAAAAAATTCAAACTCTTTTATCATCAGAGAAATGCAAATAAAAATAACTCATTTATCACCTTGCATTCATAAAGTGGCAAGAGATAATAAAATCCAATATTGGCAGGACTATGAGAATGCTGGTAGGTCAATTCATTGCTGATAGAGCTTGGGATTGATTCAAGTCTTTTGGAAATTATGTACAATTAAACAGCAAGTGTTAACAAAACCCTTTGTCCAAACCCTTTGATCCGCTGGTGAGTTTTTCCCTAAGGAAGTTATTGACATTGGGCAAAAATAATCTATGTGCACAAAACTATTCTTAGCAGCATTATTTTAAAATGCAGGAAAAAAAATAAGACCTGGAAACAAATTATGTGCCCAAGAAATGGAGAATAAATGGAAACACTGATATGTGGATTAAGGAACATTATCATGCTATAAAAAATTGTGGCTACTACAGTGTTCATGGAACAAAACTAGGAGACTGGGGAGTGTTGGGAAGGAGTCATGAGGTAACAATGACCAAATAATTTAAAGACATGTGGTGAGATTTTAGGAAGCAGGGTAGCATAGTGGGGAAAAAATGGCTCTACAGGCAAAGGATCTGGATGTAAATTCCACTTTTGATGTGTATTACTTACATGACACGAGGCAAGCCATTTAGCCTCCTTGGGACTCAGTTTCCTTGTCTGTAAATGAGAGGGTTGATCAAGATGGCCTCTTAGGTTCAGTCTAGCTCTAGATATAAGATCCTATAACTTATTCGAGATGTTGCAGCGGGAATAAGACAGAACCAAAGGAATACTATAAACCAACTGCAGCCCTATAGATAAAGAAAATGTTAGACAGCTATAGAATTCATGCCTTGTGAAAGTTAATAGAGAGAGCTTTGGAATCTTTTAACAGTTACCCAACAAAAGGTAAAAATTCCCAAATTAAAAGTGCCTTGCTGTGAATTCTAGAAGGCCTAGTTTCTTCTTGGCCTCGGTCAATAATGCCCCACATGACCTTGAGGTAAGTCTTCTCATCTATTGGATTCTTCTAAGAAAGGAAGCATCAAGGTAAACTGGGAGAAGACAGACTTAGAAACAAAGGAGCTGGGTTTGATTCTACCTCTTAACTCTGCAACTTTTGCTAACTCACTTCACTGGGGGGGTCATAGATTTAAAACTGACCTGGTGTGCATACCTTAGGACTTCATTTCCCACAATTCTTACACTGACCACTTCCCTGGAGAAGACTCATTGGTGAGTGATGCTTTACAAGGTAATGGGCTTATTGGCCAAGAAGGACAAGATGAAGTGAGTGGGAAAGAAGAAGAGAGTGTTTTCGAGCAGAACAGTGGGAACAGATGTAGGAGAGGCCATGTATCAGCAAGCACCCCAGCATCTCCAGGGTGTCTGCCAACACAGGTTCTTGGATCTGCTTTGTTAAAGGAAAGCAACTCAAAATGGGTTAACAAACTTACTTTAATCAGTCAAATATGTATCGTTTACCTAGTTCAGGGGAAAAAAGGTCAGCACCCTGAACTTCAGAATATACAGACAGAATTATCAAGACAGAAAAACAGATCAAGTAGACAGATTTCCAAACTGTACAACCATTACATCCATACCAAATCAACATGGGGGGGGAGGGGGCTCTCAACAACCAATGGCTTCCCAGAGTCTCATATGATCAAATCACAGAACACTTCTCAAAGTAAGCCCCCAAAACAAAGCTACACATGAGGGCTTATATAGCCTTCTCCTGGCTCAGAGAATGTAACAACCTTATTGACCCACTGGCCAATCAAAAAGTATCTACTGAAAAACAAGCCTCCCACCCCCGGCTCCAGGTGCGCTTTAGCCTAGGAGCAGGGAAGATCTTTAAAATTTACATTCCCATTACAGGCCAACAGAAGGCCTGGAGTCAAAGGGAAGGCAGAGGAGTGGATGTCATAGAGTGAAGTGACTCTCCATACCAAGAAGTCTAAAACCCAGGAGATCCATGCTTGGGGCAGGAGGTGTTGAGAGAAACCAGGCATGAGGAAACTCCAGGAGTTGTTTTCCTTCAGTCATGTCCAACTCTTTGTGACCCCATGGACCATACTCTGCTTATGGGGTTTTCTTGGCAAGGATACTGGAATGGCTGGCCATTTTCTTCTCCCGTGGATTAAGACAGACAGAAGTTAAGTGACTTGCCAAGGGTCACACAGCTAGTATGTGTCTGAGGCCGGGTTTGAACTCAGGTCTTCCTGACTCCAGGCCCAGCACCCTGTCTCCTGAGGCATCTAGCTGCCCCAAACCTCTGGGCATTTCATACCGGGGCCTTGTAGTATGAAAGGAACTATTATATGCTGGGCCTTTGAAGGCATCAAAGGTGATCCATTGCTTTTATTTGTGCATGAGTATGGAGAATGCTTCATTTCCTGATTCCTCTTCTCATTAGGACAATTGCTCCCCATATTAAATAAATGGTTTTGCTATGGAGTTGATGCGTCTTTTTTGCAGGGGCAGCTAGGGGGCATCATAGTGCATAGATCACCAGGCCTGGAGGCAGGAAGACTCATCATCCTGAGTTCCAATGTGGCCTCAGACACTTAGTAGCTGTGTGACCCTGGCCAAGTCACTTAACCCTGTTTGTGTCAGTTTCCTCATTTGTAAAATGAACCAGAGAAGGAAATGCAAACCACTCCCATATCTTTGCCATGAAAACACTGAAATGGGGTCACAAAAAGTCAGACAACTGAAAAAAAAATGACTGAATTGATGTGTTATCTTGTCAATAGTGAAAATGTACTAAGTAGGAACTTAGACCTTGAATTATATAAAAGATGAGTGAAATCTCCCACATTCAGCTTGGAAAAGTAGCCAAGAGGTCCAGTGTATGAAAAGGGCTCAGTAGTGCAAAGAAGCTGAGGGTCTGGGAGATGAAATTCCATGCCCAGGCTCACACAGTAAGTAGCAGAATTTTGAAAGAAGTCCTCTGACCAAATGCAGTGCTTTTAACACTACATCGTGGTACCTTCTCTGCTTTAATTCCTTTGTCTATAAAATGAAGCAATTGGACTGGATGAACTCTATGCCAACAGTTCTTAATATGGAGGTCCATTAATTCATGATTTAAAAAAAAATTTTGATAACTATTTCAATATAATTGGTTTCTGTGGCCATTCTATTTTAAGCTTTACCAGCCTGCCAAAGGGGATCCACAAGACAAAAAAAAGGTAAAGAACCCCTACTTTACTCTGAGAATTGAGAAGAGTGAAGACAGTAAAAAACCAAACTGTAAAGAACCTTGAGCTAAATTCAGAGTATCTCATTTAATAATTGTTGAATCTTAAAAAGAAAATGTTTTCTTTTTTATTGAATCCTTTAAAGCCTAGCTGTGTAAAATTCTTAACCATTTAATTCAGCAAGCTTTATTATCTATCATTCTTGTATGAAAGGTACTCTGTTGGGTGCTGGATATACAAAGATAAAAAATTCCCTGCCCTCTGAGAACTTACATTCTGCCAGGGATACAATGAGTAAGAGAGACTAGTAATGGCTTGGGGAATGAGATGGTTTCCACTGGAGATTGGATCTGAGCTGAGATTCAAAGGAAGCCAAGGATGCTAAAAGGCAGAAGTAGGAAGGGAATCTACTCCAGATGTGTGGGACAGTTTGTGCTAAGGTACCAAGTAGAAGAGACAATGCTGAATAGCAGGTGGGCCAATTTGGCTGAAATATAGAGTGTATGAAAGGGAGACATGTGAAAGCCTTCTGGAAATGAAGATGAGAGATATCTTTGGAAAGGCTTTAAATACCAAGTGAATTTTTTCCTAAAAGCAGTAAAAAGTCATTGAAGCCTCTTGAGGAAGGGAAGAACATTGTCAAATTTGTACTTTGGTAAGATTATTTGGCAGCTGGGAAGAAGAAGGATTGGTTAGGACAAAGAGAGAGATAAACTATGAAGTAATTACAGTAGTACATTTTGCAGCAAAGAGTCACCATAGTGCACAAAGTGATGAGTCTGGAGTCAGGAAGCCTCATTGTCCTGAGTTCAAATCCAGCCTCAGACACTTCCTAGCTGTGTGACCCTAGACAAGTCACTTCACCCTGTTTGTCACCATTTCCTCTTCTGTAAAATGACCCAGAGAAGGAAATTGCAAACCACTCCAGTATCTCTGCCGAGGAGACCTCAAATGAAACACAACTCAACAACAACAACAATACAAGGAACAGAACTAGGATGATGATTACACGAGGGGAGAGAAGGGGATATGAAATGTGTTGGAAGCAGAATCAACAAGACATGAGAACAGATGAAACACAGGTCAGGGGAGAAGAGGCAAAGTACAATTAAAGTCGAGCGTGACTCCTAGGGTGAGGATGAAAATACGGGTAGCGGGAAGGATGGTGGTATCCTAAACAAAAGCAGGGAATTCTTAAAAAAAAAAAAAAGATTATTTAGGGGACAAACTAATGAGCTGTTTTGGATGTGTTCATTTAAAAATGCTAACAGAGCATCCAGGTACAGATGCCCAATAGGCAATCATTGATTTAAAAAAATGGGAGTTGAATAGAGAGATTTGGAGTCATCTGCACCAAGGTAATAATCATTTCATTCACAGGAAGTACAAAGATATGAAGACTTTGTATTTTTTTCACTTTGTGAGCCTGGTCTTATTTTCATAATTTCCTCTTCAGTGGCTCTGTGTCTTCCTTTCTTTTTCATTCTTTTGATTTTCATGGAGCTAAATGAATGTCAAGTGGAGTGTGCAGGATTTCGGGGAGCTCGGCTTCCTGGGTTTTGGGTCAATTCCTACCTGAACTACTAGTGGGTCTCCAAGTTTCTAACTTGGATCAGTGGGCTACCAGGTCAGGTTGCAGCATCAACACTGGAAGAACTCCCAAGATTATCAGATTCTAGGCTTAGCAATGAAAGTAACAGCCTTCAACAGGGAGAAGGAAAGAACAATAAACGAGTTTGTATCTACCTATGGAAATACATGGACTCGAATATGAGAAGGACTTGTGATTTTGAAAAGGGCAAGAACTCCCTCCCCATCTCAAACCTCACTTGGAATGTAACTCCTAGAAAGCTACTTAAGGTACATAGAATCAAGGGACTTGCCAAGGGTCCACAGCTAATTAGTACCAGAAATGAGACATATCAGGAAAGGTGCTTTTGCAATATGATAGGCCTAATTACTTTTTTCATTCATAGAAAAGCTTGCTCCAAATTGGTATTAACTATTCAAGCCAATGAGCTTTATTGTTTAATAGTAATTTGTATTTGTTAATTGTATTTGCTGATTGGCTTGACTTTAAACTATCGTGTCTAACTATAGCATCTTTTAAACACACATATATAAAAATATTCACACCAAAAAGCAAAGACAACTCCTCCTGTATTCACTAAAACCAGCTCTTGATTATTAAAGGAACAAAGAAAATCTAGAATGCTAAAATGTACAAGTAAGCCCCAAACTTTAATTTCATGTTAGATTTTCGATGTCTTCTCATTTCAACCCCTTTTTAAAAGAGTTGCTAAAAATAAGTGACTGTATCATAAGCAATGTAGGTCAAGTGCTTGTGACTTCAGATCACAACTGATTTATAGTCATAGAGATGACCGAGGCTCAGGGTGGTTAAGTGATTTGCCTAGAGTCACACAGCTAGTATGAGAGATGACATTTCAACAGAGGTCTTTCAGACAGGGGGTCAAGGATTCTGTATCTTACACACTTCTACTTCACTATTTGGGGGAATATATTCTAAGGACAATATTAAAAGGTGAAATGGAGGAGGAGAAGGAGAAGAATAAGGAGGAGAAAGAAAAGAGGAGGAGGAGAAAGAAAAGAGGAGAGAGAGAAGGAGAAGGAAGAGAAGGAGAAGGAGGAGAGAGGAGAAGAAATTGGCTAATATTTATGTTGTGCTTACTATGTACCAGGCCCTGTATGAATAAGCACTTCATAATTATCTCATTTGATCATCACAACTCTGAAAGGTAGGTGCTATTATCATCCCCATTTTACTGATGAGGAAACTGAGGCAAACAGGTTAAATGATTTGCCAAAAGCCACACAGCTAGTAAGTGTCTGGAGAAAGATCTGAATTCAAGTCTTCCTGACTCCAAGCCCACTCTGTCCTGACTCTTCCTGACTCTACCCACTCTGTCCACCCCTCTTCTCTGCTCAAACAGCCACTACTTTTATTCAGGCCCTTATCAAATCCTTGACCCAAGACTCTTCCCTCTTCACTTCATCCTCTATACCAAATGTAGGGAGCCTGCAGCATCAAGGCCACATGTGGTGGCCTTAATAAAAGGATTTATTCTGTAAAACTTTGACTCAGTCAAAAGGCTGCACTCGAGGACCTAGAAGGTCCCAATGTGGACTATACAGGGATATTCCTAAAACACAAATCTGACTATGACAGTCAATCAACTCCAGGGGTTCCCTTTGATTTCTAGGACCAATTACAAATTATTCTGTTTGGCATTTAATACCTTTCTCTGTAAAGCTTGGACCTACTCTTGTACACACGCTATTACAGCTCAGCCCAGCTGGCCTTCTTCATGCTCCTCACAAACTGCATTCCATCTCCAGGCTCTGGCCTTAAAGTCATAGGTCTCTCTCATACTTAGAAAAAGCTCAGTCCTCACTTCTGCCTCTTAGAATCTTTAGCTTCCTTCAAAGGTCACCACCTCCATGGAGCTTTTCCTGATACCCCCCTCAAAATTACATATATATGCACACACATATATGTTTATATATGTATTTTGTATGTACATGCACATATATATGAGTGTATGTGTGTATATGTACATACATACACACATTTATATGCCTTACATACATGCTCTAACTCATGGAAACCCTGGCTTCAAGACTCAGCTCAAGCATTTGAGCTAACAGTTCTCAAAAGAATTGCAAACCATTAACAACCATATCACAGAAGGCTCCCAAACATGTGTACACGTTTGATCACACATGTTCTAATGTAAGTGCTTTTAGGGCAAGAACCACTTCATTTTTATCTTCTATCTCCATCACCTAGCTCTGCGCCCAGTAAACAGGAGGCTAACAATCTGTCAGTAATGGTTTGTTATGTCCCAAGTCACTGGACTAGGAACTAGAGATACAAATTCAATGCATAAGAGAACCTCTTCCTTCAGACAGTTTCCATTCACATGGCAGAGACAAGCCTTCTATACACAAATGCCTTTTATACAAGGTTAGGAACTCGAGAAATTCCTCCTGAATGCCTGATTGATTTGAGTCCCAGTTTCTTAATCTCTAAAATGAGATTAATATCTGGAATGCCCGTCCACAAGGATTGTTGCAAGGCTTAAATGAGAGCGGGCACAAACGGCTTGGGAAGACTTTGAATTATTACAGACATGTCAGTGATGATTAGACAAATTTGTTAAAGGGGCACAGATCACATACAGCTCTATAATTTTTTTTAATTTTATTATTATTTTTCTAATCCAAATGCAAATAGTTTGAATTTTGTTTTACTTAGAGACATTATATTTTTGTCAAGTTATTGTGATGTGTTGATCAGTTTTGCTGATTTTTTTCTTCTTTTTCTTGTTATTAATTCAGGGAAGAAGTCTCGGTGCTGAAAAACAAAAAATTTCAATAAAATTCATTTTTTAAAAGCTACAGCTCAAGATCTTCCTTCTGTATGAATTCTTTTAGGATTGCCCCCACCCCTGCTGTGAGGGCCCACCTTTGCAAACTACCCTGTCTGGATTCTGCATATATTATGTATATGTTTTTGTATGCATATCTATGTATATTTATATACTTGTGTATGTGCATATGTGAGAAAAAGAGAGACAACATTTTAATATGCATATGAATGAACTCCCTATAGAGCTTGTCCAACAGCATGTATCTGGGACAGACAGTATAGAGACAATCAAGTGGGCTCACAATTGAATGAGGAAGAGAGGAAGCTGGATTGCTTTCAAGAAACTACATGATTCCCGGTGCTCCACCTAACAACAAAGGCAAAATTTTCCAGTACAAACACTACTAGTGTTGCAGTATAACAGAGAATTCTAGAATCAATATGATCACAGAATTATTTTAATCATTTCATTATGTATATACACACATAACATATATACACACACATGTGTATATGTATACATACATATAGTTATAGATGTGCATGTTGTCTTCCCCTTAGAATAAAAGTCCTTTGAGGGCAGGGATTGTTTAAATTTTTTCTTGATATAAGGGAAAATTCCACAAAAGTAGCTAAGTGGCACAGTAGGTATAGTGCTAGGTTAGAGTCAGGAAGACCTGAGTTCAAATCCAGCCTCAGATGTTTACTAGCTATGTGACTCTGGGCAAGTCACCAAACCACTGTCTGATACAGTTTCTTTGTTTGTAAAATGGTCATAATAATAACACCTACCTCCCAGGGTTATTGTGAGAATCAACTGAGATAATATATGTAAAGTGACTGGTGCATAGTAGGCACTTAATGCTGTTTTCCCTTCTTCCTACCAACAAGAGCTATGCCAGAGTGGAAAGGGTTGACCTTGGAAGACAGCAGGTGCCTCCATACTACACATCTTCCAGCAAAGACTGGATGATCACACTCAGGTATGTTGTAGAGGGGTCTCTTGTTCAAGCATGGGTTAGACTAGGTGGCCTCTGAGATTTTTCCAACTTTGAGGTTCCATGATGACAAAGAATGATAGGAAACCATGCACCCTGTTGATATTTGTCTTTGTAACTGGTTCCCCTAATTCAGAGAGCCAGCTCTTCAAGCATATAGCATTCCCACCCCACCCCCTAAAATGGTCATAAACATCTAATGGCATCTTAGGGGTTAGTAATTGGAAAGAGACATAATTCTTCACCTTGACCAAAATACTCATTGTGTTTGATCTTTATGCGAAAAATTTGACATCTGAGAACTGGGCTTTTTGCCATAGCTAGGTAATTAAGAAGAGGAGGGAGGGTTAAAAATCAGTTACAAGTATCAGCTTTCTGCTCACAAATAACAATAGCTAAATTCTAAACCAATGCATGCACACACACACAGCAAGACGTCCTCACAAATCCAGTATTATGACCAAATTAATCAAAAATATCTGAATTATTTCACACCACCCCAACCTGAGCCCCACAGCAGTATAATTTCTAGAGAGAATGGATGATATTTTTGCACCAGTTTCGGCATGTCTGGTTCTATGTCTCCCAAGTGGAATCAGTCACATGACACTCTTTGCGGATTTCTTTCCTCTATTAGCATTGGCAGGGCAGAGCTGGGGAGTCCATGCAGATGAGCCAGCTTCAAGGCATTTGCTTTCCATTCCATTCTGTTAGTGTTGCCAGAGGATGGCAAATGAGGGGACAACGGTTGTATCCAGTCATTTATCCAATGGGATTTTTTTCTTTTCTATAGAAATCCTCCCATTTATTCAGCTTCACTTTACAACAAATGAGATTTTTCCTGGATTCTAATGTTATAGCACACTCTGTTTTGACCTTCTATTCTCATTTTTCATCCTATGACAAATGTTGCAGCAGGAGAAGAAAAATGGTTTCTTATCTACTGTTCCTCAAAACCTTCCCTATTCTTTCCATTTAGCATCTGCCTACCATGAATCTCTAAAATGTAAGCTCCAAGACAATAAAGAAAAAATCCACACACCAAAGCCCTTAAGAGGAAAACAGGCCAAGGCTACCCTTTCAGAGCATCTTTGTACCCAGCTCTCACCCAGAAACTATTCTCTGAAAGACAATGCTGCCCAGGTCCATGTTATCAGCAGCAGCAGATAGGCAACTTCCAAACTTTGGATTCTGTCCAGATAATTACCTAGAGCTATCTGGATAACTATTGTTCAGATAATTACTTAGATCTATCTGAATAATTATTCAGAGCTTATTTGAACTAAAAAACAAAAACAAAAACCTTGGTCTGAAAAATGTACCTGGTGGATCTCCCATGAATCTCCTCTACTTCCTTCTTGTAGTGTTCATTAAATGTGAGAATATTAATTCCCCACTCAAAAAAATTCACTGAGAGGGAAAAAATTGTGCAAGTTAAAGGAAAGGGATTCAATAATATAAAGTAAGATTGTAATTTGATCTTACAGTAATTTATTAATCTATCAATATCATCAATTTGCCTTCACAATTGTTGCTTCCTTAAAGTCCTACTTTGACATGAAGGCAATATTATATTCTTAAAGTCTAACCCAACAGGGCAATATAAGCCAGTGAGATATTCTGTCTCTGAAATTTTGTCAATATTCTAACTGAATTTGTAGATGTTCATCATCCGAATGTGGGATTTTTCCCACAGAAAAGCACCAAAAATATCTCCTAAGACAGAAAGGCTATGATTTATGTTGGTAGAGGGAGTAGTCAGACCAGTGAAATCATGAATCCTTAAGGTGTTGTATGAATTATAGCATCATTGCTATTATCAAATTGTCCTTTCTCTATTCACAGAGCTTAGTTCCCTCATACTCCAATGTATTCCCACTTTGGGCATTGCTAAAGTTGTTGATTAAGGCAAGAAATTACCTTAATGTTGATACTTACCACCAACATATTCCATGAAAAAGTTATCTGTCTCTGTCTTTCTGTCTGTCTCTCTCTGTGTCTCTGTCTCTGTGTCTCTCTGTATATCTCTGTATGCCTCTTTTTCTTTCTCTGTCTCTCTGTCTGTATGTGTCTTTCTGTCTCTTTCAAATATTCTATTGATTCTAAATATATCATTAACCCTAGTAATAGGGAGCTGGCTATAATCATGGGATGTCCAGAGCTAGGGTCACACCTCCTATCATTCTACTTTTTACTGATCCATCCACCCTAACAACAACACCTAGAAGCTGAGTTTAAGATGGAATTGAGGAGGAAAGACCTTCAAGTGCAGAGATAACCCCCTACAATCTATGCTTCTGTTGCTAAATCTTGCTCACTCTGTTGTCATCCATGGAAAATCTCCAGGTCCAAATTCCCATAGCTCAAATTTGCTAAATTCTAGTAATGAAATCTATCTCTTTTATATCACGGTGCTCAGTATGTTATATCACCCCATGAACTCTACAATTAGATTGAAGGTAAGTTCTTTTCTTCTCTATGACCTCTTATGACTCTATTCATTACCTGAAAATGCATTTGGAAGGTAGATGTCCATGGGTGTCATTGGAAGGACAACCTAGCTTAATAGAATGAGCACAGGCTTTGAAGTCCTATGTGCCACTTTTAGGAAAGACATTGATAAGCTAGAGAGATCTAGATGAAGTATCCAGTATGGTATCAGTCCTCTTTCTCATGACACATGTGAGGTGACTGAAGGGGATAAGTAACCTGGAGACCAAAATACTTAGGGAGGACATGATACTGACTTTTTGTATTTGAATGGCTGCCGCAGGAAGAGGTATCAAACTACCTCTCTCTGGCACCAGAGAAGAAAATGAAGAAGACTAGGTGAAAGTTAAAAAAGAGGTAAATTTAGGGTTGGGGGAAAGAAAAACTACCTAGCAATCAAAATTATCTAAAAATAGCTTTTGAGGAAATGAGATCCCCCTCTTCAGAGGTCTTCCAATAAAGACTGAATGGCCATTTGCCTGGTATAATGTAGAAGTTCTTTTTCAGATATGAATTGCCCCCACTGGTAACTGACGTCCCTTCCAACCTTAAAATTTTGTGCATCACTTGGGCTCCTGACCTGGCTCTGCTACTTCCTGGCTATTTCACCCTGGATCATTTAACATTAAATGTCACTTAATATTCCACATCATTCAATGATAAAAACCAGGATAGTAATGCTGGCATTACAAACTTCATGGGACAGCTGTCAGAAAGTTCCCTCTAAACCTTAACCTACAATAGAAATAGAAGTTACTATTGTTCAAATTTTCCTATGAAAAATGAATGAAGATTGCAAGAGCAGGAAAGTGGGACTAAAATAAAACTTCAGTTTTCAGAAGCTCTCTTTTTTTGGTTGAAAAGATATAAGGGAGGTACCACACATTATGGTATATTCTGTACCTTCTTCACCAGACAATCCATTTGAAAGAAAGCTCAGGAGTTGGTTTGAACCATAGTATAAGCCAAAAATAATCTTAAATTACCCAACTTGTATCCAGAGTATCTTCGAGGACAAGTGATTTAGCTTTTTTAAAAAAAAGATAATTACTGTCTCCTCTCTGTTGAGGAGATGAAACATCCAAAAGACTTCACATACTTTTTTTTTTTAATTCAAAGAACATTTGTCACCCATAATCTTGTCAGTGGCGCTGAAGAGTTTGGCTATGAATTGCTGTATCTTGCCATGACAGGAAAGGCTCATAAAAACACAGTTCTCTTCCAAACATCTGAGCTCTTTTGAGTCAATGGTATGGGAAAACAGAAAGAGGAGCACCATAATCTTTTTCTGCATCAATATCTTAGATATGCATTTTTACCTAATGGCAGCACACCCCGGAACCATATTTTCATTAGACCATGAGCACCTCAAGGACAGTGTCAGTTTTTTTTTTTTTTAGTTTCAATCAAGCATTGACCATGATGGCTTCCATCCTGTAGATATTCAGTTAATATCCACAGATGACTGATGAAATACATTCTCATCCTTACTCTTTTCCATTTATTCTCCCCTGTCCTTTCCCTATAAGGTATGAAAAATGGATATACATACAGACAATTAGAAAGAAAGATAGGTAGATAGAATCACAGAGACAGACAGACAGACAGAGAGACAGATAGGCCATTTATTAAGTCACGCCTTGGGCTAAGTGGTGAGGATACAAATACCAACAAGAGAGACACTTCCTATCCTCAAGAACTAAGATTTGAATGGTGGAAAACAACACATGAAGGGGAAGCAGAAGAGTAAGGATGGGTAACACATGCATGTGGTGCAGGACAGAGAATAAATGACATTGTGGCTTAGACCCCAACACAATAAGGTAAAAACTGAACTATCATATTCAAGGGACCAGAGACCACCAGGTTACAGGTGAAGAAGTAATGGTTTCAGTAGAGGTAACATGGCTGAAGCAGGCTGGGAAGCATTTTATATTCATTCTCTCATTTGAGTTTCACAGCAATTTTGTGAGGGAAGAAGAAGAGAGAGATATTGAAGTCTCTTGAATTAAATCCTCCTTCTAGGCCAAATAAAGAAATATAAAATAAATATTTAGTAAATTTATATATTAATCATTGTCTTCTACATAAGAGTTCAGGACCTACTTTGAGTTTTCATCATGGCATGAACATAATCCTCAATTCTCAAATGGGTATACCAGCAGAACACAAACTCTAAAAGGTTCTGTCAAATAAGACAGGCTTCAAGTATCATCCTGGCAATAGACTATGTCAGCCATATGAGGACAACCCCCAGTTCATTACAAAAATGCAAGGTGCACTGCTAGGTAAAGAAGTATGGGACCACAGCAACTCATGAAATAGGTTTTTATAATGTCTTTTTAAAAATAGTTCTCATTTCTTTGTACTCCCCTGCTTTGGAAAAAGGGGGAGGAGAACTAGCATTTATATAATGACTTAAAGCATGCAAAATTCTTTACAAATACTATTTTATTTTATCCTCACAACAACCCTGGGAAGTGTTATTAATAGAACGTATAGTACAAATGGTAGGGACATCTAGGTGATGCAGTGGATAGGGCACTAGATCTGGAGTTAGAAATCCTGATTTAATGAGTTGAAATATGGCCTCAGATACTTACTAGCTGTGTGACCCTGAGTAAGTCACTTAACCCCTATTTTCCTCATCTATAAAATGAGGACACCTTGGAGAAGGAAATGGCAAGCCACTTATCTTTGCCAAGAAAATCCCACAGCCCATAGGGTTATGTAGAGTTGGACACAACTGAATGATTAAATAGCAACAATAACAAAAAGAGTACAGATAGGTAGTGTTACTGTCTTTATATCCAGCACTTAGCACAATGCCTGGTATATAATAGGTGCTTAATAAATGTTTGTTGCCTATTGACTGTAAGCAGAGGTGAGAATGAAAATATTTAACAGCCAGTCTTCCAGGGAAGAAATGTTTACACAACACACATGTATATTTAACCTGCCTTATTATCATTTTCTCCATCACCTTCTTAAGTCTGGACAATCCAACAAATCAAGCCCTGATATGTAGAGTTTGCCAAATTTAAAAGTATAAATTCTCCCATTGAAAATTTAACAATCTGCTCTCACAAGCCTCTTCAAGTTGACTCCAGCACAGCCCTGACTATAGGAATTATCATTCCCATTTGACAGATAAGGAAACTGACGTTCATGGAAGTACTCATAATCAAATAGCTAAAAATGTCAAAGGATACAAATTTCTCCAAGTCCAGAACAATCTCTACTATACTTTGCTTCAAATTATGTGAGTATTTTTAGACTATTTTGAAATTTCCCTGTTGCAGCTTACTGAGCTTTTCTGGCATGATCTTAAATAAATGTGTCTGTATGCAGCTCAATGAGTGGTCAGAACCTTGGACAGAGGTGACTGTCAATCTACTCAACACCTAGCCTCACTCTGCATCCTTGAGCCTTCTTATCTAGCTGCATGACTCAGTCCTTTTACAAGCTAGCTAGTCCTCTTTTTATTTTAATCCAACTATATTGTATTAATTAAAACCTCTGCAGAAGGGTCATAACTTGAATAAGCAATTTAATTGGAGCAGATTAAATTTAAACAATAAACTCAGAAGCAACAACCATTACAAGTTCTTACTCTCATCATTGCCACCAAGAGAAGGCAAATACCCTAAGGGCAGGGAATGCTTCAGTTTTACTTTTATTTTACTCTTTACTTTTAAATCCCCAGGTTTAACTGCCTGACGCATCTTAAGCATTTAATAAATGATTGTCAGATTGGCTGATTGATTTATTGATCTGCTTATGTGATGTGGTTCTAGAAAAAATAGTTACCCTGACTTTGAGTTTGGACCTTCAGCACAGTATTGCTTCTCTCTCCCTCTGACTTTTTGAGTCTTACCACCTCCCTCCCGGCTTTCATTCAGAGTTCTGATTTCCTGACTAGTGGTGATGATGATAATGATGGTGGTGGTGGTGGTGTTGATGATGATGGTGGTGATAATGATGATAGCCAACACATATAGCACCTACTATGTGCCAGGCACTGTACTAAGTACTTTACAATTATTCTGTCATTTGATTTCATAACAGCCCTAGAAGTTAAGTTCTATTATTATCTCCATTTTACTTATGTGAAAGCTGAGCAAAAATAGAAGTTAAGTGACTTGCCCAGAGTCACACTACTAGTAATGTCTGAGGCCAGATTTGAATCCAACTCTTTCTGACTCCAGGCCTGGTTTTCTACCCACTATGCCACTTTCCTGCCATCGTATACCTGAGTGCTCCCCAGATGTTCTGATCTTACTTTTCTCTCTATCTGGCTCCCTCCTTCTGAACAATGCCAGTACCTCAGCATCTTTTGTGGCATGTTGACCTTGCAATGTTCCTTGGGATTATATCCCTACATAGTCTTATAACTGTGGAATCTCAGATTTGGAAGAAACTGCAAACACTATCTAGTACAATGAAAACCTCAATTGGAGTACTATCTACTATATCCCACTCTCACCCTCAAAGTGGTAATAGAGACTTCACTTGATAATCTCTAGTGACCTCTAGACAACCTCCTTTGACATCCCAGTCTACTTTGGGATAACTCCTGGCTAACAGCTGCCCAACCCCCAAGTATTTAAGCTGCTCCCACACCTGTCCCTGGCTACCACCTGTGCCCTGCTGCTTACACCTGGACCATAAGTCCAAAATTCGGGTGCTAGAGCAGTGATCTGGGATCAACATGTTCCATGATATCATACCCTGCTTCATACTACTATGAAATAGTTCTTTCAGCCACCTCAAGCTTTAAAATAAGCTCATTTCATTTTAATATTAATATCTGTTATCTGTGTTCACTGCAAGATTTTTG
This sequence comes from Petaurus breviceps papuanus, assembly GCF_028583685.1. NCBI lineage: Eukaryota > Metazoa > Chordata > Mammalia > Diprotodontia > Petauridae > Petaurus > Petaurus breviceps. The sequence continues at coordinate 17,897,318 of NW_027185797.1, read as the reverse complement.
TGTGTTCCTAATGAAAACAAATTCTTTTTTTTTTAGCAGCTCAGTCTGTGCACCCAATTTTATTCTTTGCATTAAACCTCACCAGCTAAATGCCAAGTTTAACTCTACCTTGGCATTTTAGTATCTAGCCACTCCAGAAAACAGATGACATTGCTTTACATTTCAGTAACTCCAAATGACTGAATCTGCACCCTTTAGGCAATATTTACCTCAGTTGTCCTCAAAAGAAATAGCTGACCAGGAAAATATTCCTACTGAATGTTTGATGTGCTACTTGGGCATTCTTGAAATGGTACAATGGAGAAGTCAAAGGACCTGGGTTTAAATCTCACCACTGATTCTCTTTGTTAGAACTTGGGTAGGTTACTTAATCCAGTCTCCTCCTTTATAAAATTGGGAAGGGGGGTCACATGGCCTCTGAGGGACTGTCTATTATAAAAATCTGTGATCCTATAATCTCTCTAGACTTCATCTTTTCTCATTTCTAAAATAAGGGGCCTAGACTAGAAGGACTGTGATGTCCCTTTCAGCCCTAGAGCTATGATTCCATTACTTCCTTGGGGCTCTTGTTTCCCAGTCTTTATAAAGGGGTCTCCTCATCTACATGGGGATTGGAATAAAGGCCTCTGAAGTCCTTTGTAGCCCTCAAGCTATATAACCTATGATCTTCCAAGTGTCTCCTGATCACGAAAGAAGTAAAAAATGATTAGAAAACAAATGGAAGCTATTCCTTTAGCACCCATAGTGTGGGATCCATAGCTGAGCTGCCTTTGGGGAAAGTAAAAGCATTGTTTTTCAACTAAACATCAGGCTCTCTTCCAATTAACAAACATTTTCTATTCTGGCCCAGATTGACAAATCAGAGATAAAGTGATTTTATAATAAAATGAAATAACTGTCTCCTCTGAAACAAAAGAAGGAAGAGATGGGTGTCAAGAACATGCTAAATCAAGGCTTTCCTAGATGAAGTTTCTGTCCCCTGGACAGGCAAATCTTGGCTGCTGTTTAGAGCTTGCTTTCACCATCTTATTCCACATTCAGGGAAGTCACACATAGTTTGCAAAACTGTGAAATTTATTAAGTTTCCACAGTGTTTTCTTGCCTTGGCTTTCACACAGTGGAACCAACCTGAAATGGATAGTAGAGCTGCTGCAACAGGAAATAACAAATCTAAGAAGAAAATTAGAGAGAGTGAGAGAGACAGAGAGACAGAGACAGAGAGAGAAGAGAAACAGAGACAAAGAGAAAAGAGAGACACAGAGAGAGACACACAGAGAGAGAGAGAGAGAGAGAGA
>NW_027185797.1:17892296-17895923 GCF_028583685.1 Petaurus breviceps papuanus | reverse complement strand
AACCAGCTGGCTCCCTTATTTTCCTACTAAGATAAACTTCACCTTGGGTTTTGCATGAAAAACAAGAGTCATGTCACACTTTAATAATAGATGGTAAGGTCAGCTGGATATATTTAAGAAAAATTTCTAGGGAGACTTCCAAGAGATTTCCACATTCACTCTAATGATGTCTTTCAAACTAACAGGGCTTTAGATTAGCTGCATGTTTTCCAATGGACGCCATGCTGGTCTGCACCTGCAGTTGTACCAGTGTAAGGAAAGATCCAATCAAAATCACAACAGAGTTAATTTTTCATTTAGTTAATTTTTTCATAGAATTTTGGGCAATATTGTGCCTGACACCTACAAAGGAAGACCCAAAGGAAAAAAAAAACAGTTACCTGGTCACGTCAAAGTGAATTAGAAAAAAGGAGTTTTTGTAGAAACATTCTGACAGCTCGAAAGATCAGAATTCTCAGACATGCTATAGAACAGCTAAAGGTGAATAGAAAAGCCAGTGGGTATGCTGTAAATCTGATTTAATTACACGTGCTACAGAAAAATAACATATTCATCCCAAATGTACATTGAGGGCTGCCCTAGTCTGAGCCAAACTTGCTTTGAAAAAGGAGACCAAACACAGACACCAAGAGCTAAAAGAACATAGTAGTACTCTTCCATAATGCTTACTGTGACTCATGGAACAACACAACATCAAAGGAATCCAAAGGTTTGGTCACTCATAGGGCAATGAAGAGATTCAAAGGTAGGTACAAATAGGTTGTGGAATATTGCCAATAATGACATGTACATACAAATACACACACAGAGCAGTATATCAAAGAGATGTATGAGGGGGAAAAGAGGTGGGCTGGCCATGTTTCAAATATCAAGGAAGCCTCTAGCTTTCCAAGCCTTAGAGTACTATATAAATGGTATTATTATTGTTATTCTTCCTGAAGGACAGACTGATGATGACTCATTTGTAACTATATCCCCTGAAAATTTTGACAGGCTATTTCAATCTGACTCAGGGACATCTCTTTCCATTCCCTGTCTATGCTGTGGCATAGCCCTCTGAGGTACAAAAACACCTTTAAAGGATCAGTGAATCTGTATACAAAATCCTCTGCGCAACTTCCAACCACTCAGTGAGGGTGAGACATACCAATAAAGATCCAAGATTGTTTTTTCTTCCCAGTTCCACACATTTTCACTGATTAAATTTGGGAATACAAGCTCAAGGGAACCCCATCCTATTTTCTTGATCATTTATTCAACTACTGTTTGCTGAGTACCTTACCTGGCACCAAGCCAGATGTTCTGAGCCATGTTGTATAAGACACCCTTCATGCCCACAAGAAGCTTATAATCTGGTATGGGGAATGACATTTACACAATTAACTGCTACAAGACAGGATGGGATGTATCATTCAAGGTAAAGTTTTTAAGTTCCAGAAGAGACTAAGCTAAAGGGATCAGGGAAGCCTTCATGAAAGAGATAGTCCATTAAGTTGGAGTGGGTCACACATAGTGTGCAAAAGTCCTTTATAGAGAATAGTGTTGAAAAAACAAATGGAGGGAGGAAAGAACAAGGCCCATTTTAGGAACTGTGAGTGGTCCATTTTGTCCAGAGTGTAGGGCATGTAAAGAAGAAAAGAGGGAGATGAGACCAGAAGGGCTGGCTAGGCTCCATCAAAGCTAACAACTTTGCTCTAGAGGCAAGATGGAGGCAATGAAGACTTCTCGAGCTTCCTGAGTTAGGGAGCAATGAGATTAGAGCTGTACTTCAGGAAAATTCATCTGGAAGTGGTACATAGTGTGGCTTAGAGGGGAACACAGCTGAAAGCACGGAATCACTTAGGAGGCCTTGGCAACATTCCAGATGGTTCCAAGAGGAATAGAAACAAGGTGATAGGAAATACATTCCAAAAAGTAGAATCTATAAGACCGGGAAGCTAGGTGGTACCATAGTGAATGCAGCGCTGGGTCTGCAATCAGGAAGACTCATTTTCTTGAGTTCAAATCTAGCCTCAGACACTCACTTAACCCTGTTTGCCTCAGTTTTTCCATCTGGAAAATGAGCTGTAAAAGGAAATGGCAAACAATTCCAATATCTTTGCCAAGGAAACTCCAAATGGGGTCATGAAGAGTTGAAAAAGACTGGAAAAATGACTGAACAACGACATGATTGGCCAATTGACTAGTTGTGGGAAGAGATTGTTGAGATTGTTTTTTCTTCCCTGTTCCACACATTTTCACTGATTAAATTTGGGAATACAAGCTCAAGGGAACCCCATCCTATTTTCTTGATCATTTATTCAACTACTGTTTGCTGAGTACCTTACCTGGCACCAAGCCAGATGTTCTGAGCCATGTTGTTGGATTCTAAGCTGAAAAAGCAGAAGATAGGGGCACTCTTCTGTATTTATTAGGAAGCTGTGCTCAGGTAGCCAAAAGGAAATCAGCAAATTGGTAAGGAAAGTTCCACTGAAAAGTGTGAAGAGAAGGAAGGATCCAGCAAGGGGTGTTTAGGAAATGGCCGGTTGGATTGTGCGATCCTTGAAGATAGCAACTGTGTTTGCCTTTCTTTGGGTCCCCCATACTTAGCACAGGGCCTGGAACACAGCAAATGTTTAATAAATCCTTGTTGCTTGGATTAGTGAAAGATAATTACAACATTGTAAGCCTGGATAACGGGAAGGATGATGTCGCCATTGGCAAAAATAGGGAAGCTGGGAGAGGGAGCTTCTTCAAGGAGAGAGGAGCTAAAACTTGCACCTGTTGAATTTAAGATACCAGTATGATAGACAAGTAGGGCAATCATATGTATGCACACAGCAGGGACCTGCTATGCCAACATATGTTAAGGGTTGTTCTCCTTGGCTCTTCTCGTTCCTTTTATAAAAGGAGTTGCTGAACCAAATCTCCTGTGTCACTGAGATTTCTGCAGATGTGAAATACTTTGCCCAATGTCACACAGTAAACAAATGGAAGAATAAGAATTCAGACCCAGGACCTCTGACACCCTAATTTTCAGTCTGACCTAGAGATGCATTTAGCCCCAGGGATAAACAGATTTCAGTCATGGTTTTGAGTGATTTAATAGGATTCAGTTCTTTTATTTGGTCCCCAAGACTGCAGACTTTGACATTTTCATGTCAGCAGAATATACCTGACATAAGGAGATGACTCTGTCACTCCTTTGTATGTTGGCTATTTTATTTGTTAAATCAGTGGGTCAACTAGAACCTTACATGGATAGATCAAGATTGATAGCAGGCCAAGAAGCCAGCTCAGAAAGAACTTTCATAGAGAGATCTCCATTCATCAAGAGGAGCTGGCAACATTTGAAGCTCATGCAAACACCGTGGCAGACCTGAGATGTACCACGCTATGGAAATCAGGCGAGAATTCAGTTATACAGTATAACTCAATTTTCCCTGGCCGACCAGGAACATCTGTAAATTATAGCTAAATGAAATACACCACTGGGCCTGTTACTTGGTCAGGGCTACATTTTCTCTAACTGGCCTATAAAAAGGCCATGAATGTTTTATTTGGAACAAAAAAATGACTGTGAAACCACCCCAGATCCCCGCCTCCCCCATGTACACTTTCTTTGGGGATTTTCTAAGACATGGATTC
>NW_027185797.1:17880052-17892286 GCF_028583685.1 Petaurus breviceps papuanus | reverse complement strand
CTACCTGTCAGATATCTCCAAATGGATGCCTCAAATAGATATCTCAAACACGTGTCCAACCAAAACTCATTATCTTACCCCTAAATCCCGCCTTCCTTCTAAGCTCCCTATTTCCCTCAAGGACATATCTTCCCAGTTATACAGATTCACAATCTCAAAGTCACTCTCAACTCTTCACCCTCCAATCAATTGCTAGAGCTTTCTGTTTCTCCATCCACCACCCACTCATACAAGTCCCTTCTCTCCACCCACACCACCACTCTAGCTCAGGCACCTGTCACCTCTCACTTTGACCATTAAAATAGCCTCCTAATTGATTTGTGTGTTTTCAGCATCTCTCCCCTCCCATTCTGGCTCCATCTGGCTCCCAAAATAATTATATTCAGCACAACTCTTACTGTGGCCCTTGAGAACAGGGACTGACTTTCTTTTTGCTTGGATTTATATCCTCAGTTCTTAGTACAGCACCTGGAATATGGCAAATACGTATTAAATCCTTGTTGACTTGCTGATGGACATGCCACCCCTCAATTCAAAAACCTTCAATAATTCTATATTGGCTCCAGGATAAAATGAAGACTCCAAAGTTTAGCATTTAAAGCCTTTCACTTTCCAGATCCAATGTTATTGCATGGTACACTCCACCACTGATTCTACTTATTGGCCAAATTGGTCTCCTTGCTGTTCTCTATGAAATATGACCAGTCTCCATTTCTGGCTTCCAGTTCTTTCCACCTGACATTCCTGCATTCCTTGAATGCCCTTCTTCTTTATCTCCCTCTTTCAGAACCCCAAGATTCCTTCAAGGTTCAACTGAAATTTCATCTTTCTGATGGTACGAGGCTTTTCCTGATGATCTCAGTTGTCCCCCACTGTCCCCATTGCTCAGAGATTTATCTCCCAACAGAATATGAACTCTTTTAGGGCAATGTAATGGCAACCACACTGGCATACCCAGGATGGCTGCTAGCACAGATTCTTAGGTCTGGATTACTAGGAAAGATAGCTGATCAAGGGGTCAACAATCTTTTTTAATTACATTTACTAATTCATGGGAAAAGTCAGCACTCTGAACTTAAGAGAAAATACAAGCAGAGAAATAAAGACCAAAAGACAGAGCTTCTAACTGTTTGAGAAATAATCACAGATCAACAGACAGATCCAACTGTCTGACCAAAGCAATACATACATTACCAGAGATAGAAGCACCAACATCTCAGTTTTTCAAAGCTAGGGAGCTCCTTAATGGCTACCCAGAGTCTCATCTGGTCAAATCACAAGAATATTCTTCCAACGAGTGAGCCCCAAAGCAAAATGTTAATATATACCCTTTTTAGAGCCAGAGGGCATCACAATCCTCATGACTCAGTGCCTAATTAGAAATTAATGTATAGTGTGAAGGCCTTCCTACAAGCAAGCCTCCCCTAAGCAAGCTTCCCTTAATGGACTCCATGTGAGGCCTATTAATGAATTGGGAAGATCTTAAATCCTATTAACATTACAGGCAGGCAGTATTTCACTTTGTTTTTGCATTCCTAAGCATTCTTTACACATAATAGGTGCTTAATAAATGCATGTTAATGTCAATTGAATTACTTATTCCTAGAATCTTAGCATTACAAAATTTCAGTTGGGAGGGATCTTTGATTGACTCTAGTTTAACCAGTACTTGAAAAAGCTTCTACAACATAACTAACAAGCAGTCATCTAGTCTTTGCTTGATGACCTCCAGTGAAAGAAAAATGACTACCTAGAGAGGTAGTCTATTCTGCTCCTGGAAAGCTCTATTAAAATATTGTTTGTTTCCTGACAACAGGTTTAAATTTGTCTCTTGGCACCTTTTCCTAGCTGTTTCCTATTCTACCCTCTCTGGCCAAGCAGAATTTGTGGAATCTCCCTCTACAAGGATCATGTCCCTTTCTCCCCCTCTGCCCCAAAGTCTTCTCTTTTCCAAAATAAACATTCCCACTGCCTTCAACTGACCCTCCTGGAGCATGAGTCCTTCATCATCTTTTCCTCCCTTCCTCCACTGGACACTTCCTAGCTTATCAGTACAGAGTAAAATGGGACTGTCATATCCTCAAGCCTAGACAGTCCCTGACATTCTTGCTACAACCTAAGATTGCATTAGTTTTCTTGGTTCCTATATCACAATGTTGGCTCATATTGTTTTCTGTCCACTAAACTTCTTCATATAATTATTACCAAATAGTACCAAGTTTACCAGATGAGTCTGAGTCCATAAGAAAAAGGCTTAAATTGAGCACTAATGGAACTGAGTATGCTCTCTATGCAGTAAGTGCTTAATAATTGTTTGTTGTACTTTATCTTATAATGTACCATATTATTTTATAATATATTGTATTGCATGTTATGTTCTGATGAGTGTTGTATATGAAGATACACATATAATGTATACATATAATATTCTTTAGAGTCAAATACTCTCTTTCCCCTTTGAACACAGAGAGAAAGAGAGAGAGATTGAGAGACAGAGAGAGAGAGTTTCCCCTCAGTAATATCTCTCTTCTCATTCAGCCCTTTGTTCATACAACTCTTGCACACACACATCCCTACCAGGGCTCGAACTCCAGCCACCCTAGCCCTAATGTTATGGGCCACCACCAGCCATCCTAACTTTTGTCTTGCCAAGAATGAGGCTGACTACCTTGCACAGCTCTGCCTCACTTAAATTCAATTCATGCACAGATATCACCCCAGGATATCATTAGTCCTCTTTGAGAACGAAGGACAAACAACAGTCCTAACATCCAGCCCTCATTTTCCACATGAGGCTTTCTGCAATGCCAAACATTGCTAGCAACTGTTTGGAAATTAAACATTTTCAGAGGTGAGAGCCTTTCCCCACCCTGCCCAATAGTCTTCTAAAAAAATAACAAATGGAAAGATAAAAGTCAGATGAAAGAGATATAGGAATACCTAAGTCTTGAAATCATTCCAAGGCTTAGATGCACAGAAAATCCTCAGACCTATGGGCTGGTATCTGCTCAGAACCTGAATGCTTTCATTTCTTTAAGTGTGATTTTCCAGTCAGGGAATCAATGGCTTTGCTATCTCCTGCTGAACAATTTAACTTAAAATCCAAACTAATGCCAAATGAAAGAAATCACCATAGTACCAGAGGGGACATTCCCTACTAGAGAAACCTCATGTAAGGATCATAGATCTGGAAGTTAAAGGGACCTCAATGTGGATCCAGGGCAGCTAAGTGGCACAGCAGATACAGCACTGGACCTGGAGACAGGAAGCTCTGAGTTCAAATTCAGAAGATACTTTCTAGGCTGTGTGGCCCTGGACAAGTCACTTAACCCTGTTTGCCTCAGTTCCTCATCCATAAAATGAGCTGGAAAAAGACATGGCAAACCACTCCAGTATCATTGCCAAGAAAACCCCAAAAAGGGTCAGACATTACTGAAAAATGACTGAACCACAACAAAGGGCATCTAGACAAATCCCCTCCTTTCATAGATGAGGAAACTGAGGCCCAGGGAGCTTAAGTGCCTCTAATCACAGGAATAATAAGTGGAAGGGTTGAGATTCAAAGCTAAGTCCTATGACTCCAAATCAAAAGTCCCATTTACTGCATCACATTCCAATTCCATCCAATAAACATTTATTGAGCACCTACTGTGTTCTAGGCACTGAGAGTAGGAAAAATGTAGCTGCTGCCACATGTGTGATGAAAGGAAGCTGAGGGGGGTGGGGGAAGTACAAGTGAAAGAGGAGAAATGAAGCAGGTGAGATTCCATTTGGGAATGGTGTTATTTTCAATATTAGTTTTATGGAAATGACACCCTAGGGCACCGCCCTCCCCACCCTCCCCAAAAAACTTTCAGACATGAAAACTTTTACTTCCCCAAAGTTTAATATGTCTCTCTTTTTTTAAGCACTTCTGGACAAAATGCAAAAATCCTACTCCTCCTGGCATTTAAGGACTTTCTTCCACACTCTAAGCCTTGCCTTACTACCCATCACACCACTCCTTCTTTGTGTGCAGTACATTTCTAGCCAGGGCTAGAAGGGTTAGCTGTTCCTGATTTGCAGACCTGGGTTCAAATTTCACCTGGGGCTAGTCAGGCAGATTCTCTGAGCCTCAACTTCCTCATCTGCAGACTCTTCTAGCCCTAGGGCTGGTATCTGGTTAAATTACAAAGAACTAAATAGTTTGACTACTAGAAGTCACATGGCATGGTGGACCAAAATGAAGACCAGAATTCTAGGCCTGTCTATGATATATGATGGCTATAGGTCATCAGGTAAGTTATTTTATTTTTCAGCAGCCCTAGCACTACTCCCTGAGTCCCATGGAAAGTGCCAGGCTGCATTGGTACCTTCCACCTCTAAACTCCTTTTAATAGTAGAGATGCAATACAAATCTAATGTCTCCTGTTTACAGGTTCAGTGCTCCTTTCATTTAAGGTAGTTAGGTGGCCCAGTGAATAGTGGCCTGGGCCTACGGTCAGGAAGACCTAAATTTGAATCCCTCCCCAGAAACTTATAAGCTGTATGGCCCTAGGCAAGTCACCTAACCTCTGACTGCCTCAGTTCCTCATATGTGAAAAGAGGATAAACCCAGAGCTGTTGTAAAGATAAAATGAGATTTCTGTAAAGCTTTTTTTTTAATTTATGGAATAAAACAAGCATTTCCATAGCAGTACAATAAAAAAGATGATTGTACATGAAACTGCAAATCTACTACGCACAACTGGCTATTACTTGATTTCTTGAAATGCAACAATGGAGGTCCAGGCTTTGGAGCTACTTGACCATGCCTTAAACACAAATCACTCCAGCTCTCATTGATTGGCCAACAATAGGTCCCAGCCCAAGCCTCATTTGGTCATTGTTTGGGTTCTGATGGCTCAGAGTAAATGCAAATAGTAACTTTTTTTAGCCAGAACCTGAGAGTCCTCCCCTCCCAGACTGATTTTTTTTTACTAGGTAAAAGAGGCCATTCTTTGCCTCATTTCTTACCTAGCCTTAATCACTGAATGGGTGTTGCCTCAGAAAAACTGAGACCTGGGAAAGACCTTAGCTTAAAAAGGCCAAGGTCTCCACTGCATCCAGGGCCATCTCCAGTCATCCTGACCTATATCTTGTCACTAGACCTAGATGACTGGAGAATAGAGTGAGGCTGGTGATTTAGCACAGTCCTGCCTCACTTAAATCAAATTCACTTGCAAGTCATGACATCACCTTCTTGATGTCATTTGTCCTCTTCAAGAACCAAGGACAAAAAAACAACAACAAAATTATCATGTGAATTTTTTTTCTTTCTTCCTCCCTCCAGAGACAGTTACCATGAGACACAAATAGGTGTGTGTGTATATATAAACACATATGCAAAATTATTTTATATACACTCTGTTATATAAATGCTAGCTATCATTATTATTTCATTTTATGATATTGTTCCATGCTTTCTTTAAATTCCCTTTCCTTTGGGAAGCAGGTATTTCCATGAATGAGAAGAACTTAACAAGCCTGTCCCGTCCATTTGTCCTTTTTAATGGTGGCCTGTAGCCTGCTCCTGAGTTGTGCCCCTTCGCCTCATCACAACACTTAACAATCAACAACCCTCAGGTCCATGCCTTCCCAAATGGGCCAGAAGACATTATTGCTACCACTACTGCTATCCTTATCAAGCATTTATAAATCACTTGACGTTTTTACAGTGTTCCACAACCATTATTTACAGCAGAAAGAAAGGAAATGCCATCCATCTATGCTATTAAAAACAGGGCTGGCTTTAAATGACAGTCAATACTCAAACACTCAAGTGGATCTCAGATCTCACGGTGACCTAGAAAGCACCTACCCCAGAGTAAGATCTAAAGAAATACTTTTTCATTCATCCATTCATTCAGGCCTTCCCATGCTGCACAACTCTTGTCCATGTTCTCCCATCAGTTCACCCCAGATCACCTGAAAACTTTCCTTGCTTTCTCTTGACATCATGAGGATGCCAGTGGAGTAAACTGAACCTCCCAACTGTGAGCTTTTGTTTTCACCAAGCCACCATTTCTTGATCCTAAACTTCTTGGATGACATTTTTTGCCCAGATTCTTTTTGGTGCTGCCTCAACCTAACCAGCCCATCCTCAGTGGCTTCAAATCAGGGAACAGTTGATGTTACTTGGGAAAACAATCTCTTCCTATTCCTTCTCTTCAGTGATGTATCAAAGGGATCCTGCCTTGGGACAGGCAATTGGATTCAGTGAGCTAGCGTATAAATGAAACACCTTGAATTGTTGTTCTGAGACAGTTGGAAAAATAGCTTCCTATATCCTGACCAGCTGCTCTGGGCTGTTATTCCCTTAAATGTTAAATAAAGAAAAGAACAGCAACAGCCATATGAGGCGATATTAAAAAACAGAAAGTCACAATGATTTAGGCCTTTCCTGATTTACCTGATGCCCATTTACTTGATGCCATTTACCTGATGCGCGTGCACGCGCGCACACACACACACACACACACACACACACACACACACACCTCTAGGATATTTTCTTTGATGTTTCTTTCTAACAACAAGAAGGAATGGTTAGACGATGAGTGAAGAACAATGCATGATCCCCCAAACTCAGCTAAGTCATTTTGGTCTCAATAAAAGAGTCATCTGCCAATAGTGGATGACACTCTTTCCTGAGGCCCTCATTTTTTTAAAATCTGGACATGGTACATGGAAACCAGAATCACCTACACCTAATTGGGTGCTACTGACTGCTGTGATTCACAAGGCCCAAACTGGCTTGCGCTAATATGTTTTAGAGAATTTCTACAGATTTTCAATTTTAAATACATCACAAGCTAATTTCTCAGAGACTTGAATCCAACAAAACTTCAGCAGGGAAAAAATTTCCAGATTCTTTAAGCCATTACTAATCAGTTTTCTAAAGTATCACACACAAAAAAAAATGGATCAATGGATCTAAGACTCTTTTGATGTGGCAATTCCCCACAGTGATGTAGATCATCACTGGAAATTTCTATTTTGTGCAACTCATCCAGGTAAATGTGCTGATGTGTGAGTGCTATAGATTATCTATCTATCTAAATATAGTTCATGGTCTAGACAATTGGCATTCTTCATCTACTTGACTTATCCCATGTGAATAGTTAGGACAAATTGATTTGAATGATTATACAATCATTATGCATGATTATATAAGAGGTTTTACAAAGTTCCAAGACAAAAAATAATGAAACCTGAAGATTATGGGCACTGAAACTTACTGAATGGTAACTTGGTAAGAAAATAGCCAGGACTCGGCACAGGGAGGTTACATCAATACTAATGAGTATGTCGAAGGTCTGGAAAAGGTGACATTTTTTGTCTGTCATTTTAATACCAAGTGAACTCCACAACCTCTAGGAACCCATGCATAATAACACAATGTCTATCCAAGACAACTGATTCTGGTCCCTTTACATTGCTTGTCAGGGAGTTCATGCAATTTTTGAAGATGGGCTGAGGTGTAATGAAAGGATATTGCTGAAAGACTGACCTTTTGTAAGAAAAGTAGATAAAATTTCCTGCAATCATCATAATGAAGCCACTCACTGAAACCTAATACCTTGAAAGCCTTTCTCTTCCAGAACTTCATAGTCCCAATATTTTGCAGACTGAGTCTCTTGAGTTTTATGACTCAGAGAGTGCACTCTCCATTGAAATGATCATTGCTCTCTACAAATGGATGAAAGAAAGTAAAGGAATTACTGTGTATATGGTAGGCACTCATTAATAAGGCAGGTAAGATAGGAGGAATGCAAAAAAGGAAGAGATTGCTATAGAAATCTTGACAGGAGAGATAAAGCTCAGAATGGGCTGAGACTGGCAACACATGACATTTTTTAGCTGTGTTGTAGATAAAAAGATCAAAGGAGGAGATCCATTTCCTGGGGGTAAGTGTGATGGTAATAATGGATATTAGAGCAAAGAAAAAATCACTCAACTGCTCTTTTATTTCTGTTTTCTTGGGAAACTGTGATCAGTTTAGAAAGGATGGTCAACAAATAGTCAACAGGGAGTTGAAATCCCAAATAAATGGAGTGGTAGCTGATGACACTGAATTCAAATCCTGTGACTACATCATCAAGTACTGGGAAGCTAGCAAGTATGGCTGCTATTGATGATCAATACACCTTGAAAGAATACAAGGAAAAGAAACTAACTGAAAAATAAAGTAGAAAGATGTTGGACCAAAGAGAGGCATCTTGATTTTCAAAATAAGGGAGTAGAGTCTTCAAAGAACAGATCATTCAATTCCAAAATACTCATGATGGAAAATACTATCCAGAGGAAGAACTGATAGATCTGAAAGCAGATCAAAGTATACAATTTTCACTTTCTTTGTTTTTTTTCTTATTTTAATTTCATATTTTTTCCTTTTGTTCCATTTCCTCTTTTCCATAACATGACTAATGTGGAAATATGTTTCCCATGATTGCACATGTGCAGCCTGTATCGGATTGCTTGCATCTTGTGGAGAGGAAAGGAGAAGGAGAGAGGGAGAAAAATTTGGAACTGAAAATTTGATAAAAAATGAATGTCAAAGAACAGGTCATTGAGCTTGACCTTGACTCCTGAAAAAGTCTAGCATATATCAGTAAGCGAGTAGCAGTGAGCATTTAGAAAGAGCAATGACCACTAAGAATAAACCAGGCTTCATAAAGATAAATGTGCTGATGACTATAGGTCATCAGTCTAAAAATCTCATTTGCTTTTTGGACAGTTAGTAAACTCACAAACCAGAGCAAAGCCATAGACCCAGCATAGCTGAATCTTAACCAATCATTTGACAGTGTCTGTTATGGTACCTTTTGAAAAGGCGATATGGAGATGTGAGCTTAGTCAAGTGAATTAGGAGCTAATTGAATAGCTGGACCCAATGAATGGATATCAATGTGCACAAAGTCTTCAGGCAGAATGTCCCAAGGGATCTGAAATGGCACTGGGCTGTTCAGCATTTTTTTTTATCAACAGTTAAGATGAATATATGAAAATTGTTAGATGGCCCAAATCTGGGAGGGATCATTAACACAGTAGATGACAGAGGCTTGATCCAAAAAAATCTCAACAAACCGGGATAATTAGCTGGATAGAATACATTAGAAATTAATGTAGTCTTACAGTTGGTTTAAACAAATCAATTGCATAATTATAGTCAATCAATAAACATTTGTCAGAAGCAGTTAGGAGGCACAGTGGAGAGAGCTCTGGCCCAGAGCCAGGCATACCTGAGTTCAGATCTGGCCTCAAATACTTACTAGCTGTGTGAGCCTGGGCAAGTCACTTAATCCTGTCTGCCTCCATTTCCTCAACTGTAAAATGGGCGTAATAATAGTACCTCCTCATAGGGCTGTTGTGAGAATAAAATGAGGTAATACTTGTAAGCACTTGGCACAGTGCCTAGCACACAATAGGCTTTTACTGAATGCTTCTCCCTTTCCTTTTGTTTTTTTTTTTCATCATTCCTACTGAAGACCTATCACGTACCAGGCACCATGCTAAACACTAGTGATACAAAGAAGGGCAAAGGAGAGTCCATGACCTCAAGTTGCTTTCAGTCATGGTCTAATAGGGACACAACATGTAAATAATTATGTACATACAAGCAATAGATGGATAGACAAACAGACAGATAGGTGATAGATAGATAGATAGATAGATAGATAGATAGATAGATAGATAGATAGATGGATAGATCAATAAAAGATAGATAAATGATGATGATGATGATGATGATGATGATGATGATAGATAGATAGATAGATAGATAGATAGATAGATAGATGATAGATAGATAGATAGATAGATAGATAGATAGATAGATAGATAGATAGGTAGACAGACATGTTAAATTGGGAATAATCAACAGAAATAAAGCATTAGAATTAAGAGGAATGAAGAAAGGCCTACTGTAGGTGAGAATTTTAACCAGGATTTGAAGGAAGTTGTGGAATCCAGAAAGCAGATATGAGAATGGAGAGCATTCCATGCATGAAGCAGAGTCAGTGGAAAGAACATGGAGTATATTACTTGAGGAACACCAAAGAGGTCAGTGTCACTAGATCACAGAGTTCAGAGCCAGGAAGGGTGGGAGGAGGTAAAGTAGGAGGCAAGATATAAGAAGACTGGAAAGGTGGGAGTGGGGAGATTATGAGAGTGCTCTGAATGCTAAATAAAGAATTTTATCTTTGAACCTGAAGGTGACAGAGAGCCATTGGAGTTTATTGAGTAAGGGGGCAGGATGGCATGATCTGATCTGTATTTTAGGAAAATCACTTTGGCATCTGAGTGGAAGGCAGGTTTCAATGGGGAGAGACTTGTGGCAAGCTATTGCAGTAGCCCAAGTGTGAGGCTCACCTTAGAATGGTGGTAGTGTTAGAGGAGAAGAGGGGCACATGTAACAGGTATTACCAAAGCAAAATTGACAGGCTTTGGCAACAGATTAGAAATGAGGGGTGAGAGAGAGTGAGCAGTCAGAAATAACACCTAGTTTACGAGCCTGGCTGACTAGGGGAATTGTGATGCCCTTAACAGTAGGAGGGAGTTGTAACTGGGCAATAAGAGGCACTGGGGCATAGAGATCCACCATGCCCTACTGGAAAGTTAGAGGGGGGATGAGGGAAGATATAGGAGAGAGCAGATTGGGGGAGGGGATATTCAGTGGGATAGCTGTTTTGGGGTTTTGGATAGGGGGAAAATGGGGATAAAATTTGTAACTCAAAATCTTGTGGAAATGAATAATGTAAAACAAAAAATAAAAAAATAATAAACTACAAACAATAGGAGGGAGTTTAGGAGGAGAGGAGGATTGGTAGAGGGGAGAAGGGAATGAGTTCAGTTTTGGACACGTTAAAGTTAAGATGTCAGGGGGTGGCTAGGTGGCGCAGTGAATAGAGCACTGGAGTCGGGAGGACCTGAGTTCAAATACAACCTCAGACACTTAACACAAAAACCTTGGGCAAGTCACTTAACCCCAATTGCCCTCCAAAAAGCAAAAAAAAAAAAGTTAAGATGTCTTTGGGACATCCAGTTTGAGATGTCCAATAAACTATTGGAAATACAAGGCAGAGAGGTTAGGGCTAGATAAGTAGGTTTGAGAATCATCAGCATAGAAATGATCATTAAATCCATTGAAGCTGATGGTATTACCAAATAAAACTGGATAGAGGAAGAAGAGAAGAGGACTTATATTTTTGTATAGATGCCTCAGGTGTCTGAAATGTCAGCAAACATTCTTAACCAAGTGATCAGCCACTCCCCTACAAAGCCCATGGTAACAGTCACAATTAGCAGGCTCAACCTAAAAGAAGATATAGTGAAAGAGACTGAGAAGAAGGAGCCAGACAGGTGGGAAGAGAACTGGGAGAGAAAACAGTATAAAAAAGGCATGAGTAGACCCTCTGAAAAAGATGTGTATGCCATTTCAAAATGTGTTAACACGTAGGTGCTCCACACACACACACACACACATACAAAGTTAATGCCATCTTAGACTACCTTAGGATGGATATAATGTTCAGAATGACAGGGATTATAGTCCCAGTGTGTTCTGACCTGACCAGACCACATTTATAATACTATGTTCAGCTCTTGATAAAAGAAAGGAGGAGGGACAAACCAGAACATGTCCATCTCAGGGTTACTAGGATGCTGAAGATACTAGAAAACACATCTCACCGGGATGGCTTGGAAGAAGGGATAGAGCCTGCAGCAGAGAAGTGCTGGTGGAACTAATGCTGTCTTCAACTATATGAAATTCTGTCACAGAACTGGAATCATTTTGTTTGAACCCCAGTGAACACTGGGTGCAAACTGCTAGGAAGATTTTGGCTAAATGTAAGGAGACAAGCAGAGCTATCTACCAGTGGAATGGGCTTCCTCAGAAGGTAAAGGGTTTCTCCTCACTAGAGGCTATCAAGGTGAAATTGGGTGTTATTTTCTTAGAGATATTATGGAGAGAGTTTTGATGAGGAAAATGGACTAAAGAGTCTTTGAGTTCTCTGAAATCTCCTCGAGGGCAAGAGCCATCATTTATGTTTATATTTCCAGTCCCTCACATGCTCATAGTAGTCACTTATTAAAGGAGAAGGAAGGAAGGAGGGACGGAGGGGAAAAGGAAAGTAAAAAGAAAAGGGAAAGGGAAACTGAAAGGGGAAGGGGAAAAGGAAGGGGAAAAGGAAGGGGAAAAGGAAGGGGAAA
>NW_027185797.1:17877756-17880042 GCF_028583685.1 Petaurus breviceps papuanus | reverse complement strand
GGAAAGGAAAGGAAAGGAAAGGAAAGGAAAGGAAAGGAAAGGAAAGGGAGAGGGAAAGGGGAAAAGGAGAGAGAGAGAAGGAAGGAAGGAAGGAAGGAAGGAAGGAAGGAAGGAAGGAAGGAAGGAAGGAAGGAAGGAAGGAAGGAAAAAGTCTCCTTTTCATTAGAGAAAGAGGGTCTTTGGCTCAACAGTTTCTAATTCGGTAACAATTACTCCTGTTGGCTAGATTTTCAACTCCAGCTTTTGCCTGAAGGAATCTAGTTTGGATTCATCTGCTCATTAAAAGCCTTCTTATATTTTTGTATAGATGCCTCAGGTTTCTGAAATGTCAGCAAACATTCTTAACAAAGTGATCAGCCACTCCCATACAAAGTTAGCAAGGCAAAGCCATAACAGCCCCTGACTCTCTAAATTGAAATCTAGATTATTTTTTTTCCTTTAATGTTTTATTGATGCCTTTTGTTTTTACCCCACAGTCATGTCCTGAATGAATGAATGAAGCAGGGAGCTAGCCCATTTGCCTTCCTTTGCCTTCACTCCTTAACTGACCCACCTCCTTTTTCTGATGACATCCTTTATGATGCTTCCTCTGTGTGTCATAGGTCATTCTCAATTCAGCTATTCAATACTGTATTTATACTATACTATTGAATCAAAGGTGGAAACGAGGCACGTGATTTCAATGGTAGAGGAACTCCACTCACTAATGCTGGAGGTCTCTGTACCTTATTGCCTTGCAGAGTTTGGAGTGCCGAGAGGCTGAGGAACTTGTTCAGGGTCAAACAGTCAGAATGTGTCAAATGGAGGACTTGAACCCAGGTATGCCTGGCTCTGAGGCTAGCCTTCTAAGCACTGCTCATAGGTTTCAGAGCTAGGAGGAACTTTAGAGTCAAACACTTTCATTTTATATGAAAACTGAGAGAAAAGCAGCTAAGGGATTTGCTTGGGGCCTCGTGGCTAGGAAGCATCTGAGGCAGGATTCGAACTCAAGTCATCCTGACTCTGACTGGTGCTCTGTCCATTGCACCACCAAAGCTACATCCAGACAATCAATAAATAATTGCTTCTTCAGCAGAGCTGCATCCAGCTATCCTACTTCATCTTTGCAAAGAAAATGATCTAAAAATAATTTCCTTTCAAAATTATACATATTGTTCCTCTTACTGGGGCTGGTTGATTTAAGCATGTTTTCCTAGTACACCATAATTATTCCTCAAAAATTTTATTACTGTAATTATTCTCATCTGTTTTGTGTTCAGTCCTATTCTGTTATTAAATGACCAGTGTTGTTGTTTTCATAGTTATAACATCAAGATGGTACAGGGCCTTCTCATCATGAAACAGTTTAGTCAATGACAGTGAAAAGGCACATGGGGGGAGTTTGCAGTGGTGGGGGGCCTCCTTCTACTAATGGATATTGAAGCCACATTGTATCAGACACAAAGAAGGGATGGCTATGTGATGGAAAAGCAGGGCAAGACTCAAAAACAGCCACTCTACTGCTAACCTCTGTCAGGCCCTGGGCTACTGCTGTTCTTCTGCTTATAACATTATTTAAAAGCCTGTCTTGTAGGATCTGTACACATGGTACTAGCCACCAAGCTAAGATCCCATGTCTAGTCCCCAGCATACTCTCTGTCTCTCTCTTTCTGTCTCTCTCCCTCCCCCCCCTCTCTCTCTCCCTCTCTCCTTCTCCTCTCTCCAAATTTCTCTTTTCTTCCTTCTTCCTCCTCCCTCCCTCCCTCTCTCTCTCTGTCTCTCTCTCTCTGTCTCTCTCTCTCTTTCCCCCTCTCCTTCCCTCCCTCTCCCCCTCTCCTCTCTCCAAATTTCTCTTTTCTTCTTTCTCTCTCCTCTCTTCCTCCTTCTCTCTCCCTTGCATAACTCTCATAACAATCCTGTGACTTGTATAGTTACTGTTAAGCTCCTTTTACAGTTGAAAAACCTAAGACTCTGAGAGGTGAATAGACTTGCAAAGGTCACATAGTTCCTTATTGGCAGAGCTAGGTTTGAATCCTAGTCTCCTGATGCCAAAGCCAGTATTCTTTCTGTGTGCATGTGTGTGTGTGCATGTGTGTGTGTGCATGTGTGTGTGTAATTTCTCTCTATTAAAATGTGAGATCCTCAAGGGAAGAGGCCATCTCCCTTTTCTATCTCTGTCCCCAGCACTTAGGGCAGACTTGGCATAGAGCAAACATTTAATAAAAGCCTTTTCATTCATTTGTTTATTCCACTCTCTGTCTCTCTCCATCTCATACACACACAAATACATGAACGTATACAAATCAC
>NW_027185797.1:17852409-17877746 GCF_028583685.1 Petaurus breviceps papuanus | reverse complement strand
ACTAAAGCCAGGAAATGAGGGGCCAGCACAGCTCTGTCTCTCCATCTTCTGTAATGATCACAGTGAGTGGCCTGGACTCACGCCTGAGGTGAATGGAAAATATCTATTCAATAGACCCATTAAGTCCCAACAGTCCCATTTTACTTTCCAGGATACTAATAAGTATAATGGGTTATTTGAGTGTTTTATGTTTCCCATAGTTATTGGTGTGTGCTTGTGAATATGAGGCAATCTTATGCACTTCTGGGTGGAAGAAATTAAAAATCTGTCTCATACCTGAGGGGAAAAGGGAATATTCCTCATACCACTAGTCAAACGGCTCATGAAAGTACATATTGGTTTTAATTATCACAAAAAAATTGAAGAGGGAAAGGAATATATAGAATTAAATTCTTTTTTGTTGTTTTATTGAATTATTACCTTTTTACACTATAATTATTGATTATTCCCACTTGGTGAGAGGTCTCATAACAAAGTATAACAGTTAAGCAAAACTAATAATATAGTAACCACAAAATAAAACTAATAATATAGTATTCCAAAAGTACATACATTTCACATCTATAAAATCCTATCACTTCACCTCTCTATTAAAAAAAAATAACAGAAATCTATTTTCTATCCCTCCTATACCCATCTCATTGGGGAAATTAGGAGGAAAAACAGGAAACTGGGGGGGGGGGGAAGTTACACCAGGTTTGTTTGTTTGTTTTCTGAAAAAGGCTCATTTCTCAAATATGTAGTGAACTGAGACAAATTTATAAAAATAAGAGCCATTCCTCAGTTGATAAGTGGTCAAAAGATATGAACAGGCAGTTTTCAGAAGAAGAAATCAAAGCTATTAATAGTCACATAAAAAAATGCTCTACATCTCTACTGATTAGAGAAATGCAAATTAAAACAGCTCTGAAATACTACCTCACAGTTATCAGATTAGTTACCATGATATATAAGGAAAAGTATAAATGCTAGAAGAAATATGGGGGGTGGTAGAACTGTTAGTGGAGTTGTGACTGATTTAACCATTTTGGAGAGCAATTTGGAACTATGCCCAAAGAGTTATAGGACTGTGCATACCCAGAAACAACACTACGAGGTCTGCATCCCAAAGAGATCAAAGGAAATGCACCTATTTTTACAAAATTACTGATAGCAGCTCTTTTGTGGTAACAAAGAATTAGAAATTGAGGGGATGCCCACCAATTGAGGAATGACTAAACAAGCTGTGCTATGTGATTGTTATGGAATACTATTATGCTATAAGAAATGATAAACAGGATGGCTTTGGAAAAAACCTGCAAAGACTTACATACCTGATACCTAGTGAAAGCATTTTGTGTTTATTTAACTGTCTATATGCTCGATCCCTCCAGTAAAATGTAAGCTCTATGAAGTCAGGGATGATCTTACCCTTGTATTCACATCTCCAAAACCTTGCACAGTACCTTGTTTAATATATGTTGTTTTTATTTAATTGAGTTGAATGAATTGAATTGAATCCATGGAGGGAATGTAGTATCGATGAAGAAATGTTATGCTTTAAACCAAAAGTTGATTTGAGTCTCTGCCCTGTCACTTAGCAGCTGTATGACCTGGAGAAAGTTCCTTCATCTTTCCAGGCCTCGGTTTCCTCATTTGTAAAATGAGTAAGTTTGACTAAATGGCCTCTTAATTCCCTTACAAAATAAGTTCAATAAATAAATATAAATATATTATAAATTAAATATAAATAAATAAATAATGAATATAAATAAAAAATAAATACAACATCTTATGATCCTGTAAATATTCTAGAATTCCCAAAAAGGGGAATGTGGATCAATGGTGTACTAGAATTGGTTCATTCTAGCTTGTAAGATCCAGTCATATTTTCAGTGTAAGCATTTTATACCTCTCAAATCAACAAATCAGGTCTTGATTTACTCTCTCGTTGATTGTCTAGACTTGAAAAAGTGATTGAGAAAATATTAATAATGCATATACTAAAAAGGATGTCCTGCATACATTTTTCTTTCCTGAAAAGCCAAGTGTTAAATATCTACTAGGATACCCCTGCATATAGCCTCAGTGAGGCTGAGAAGCTCGTCAAGGGGCACAGTGAATATTTGATAAATAACGTTATTGCCCTATTGAAATTAATCTATTTCCTCTGTGCATATCCATGGTAAACTCTAGAATGTATTTCCTTTCATATAGAATGGGAACAGAGGAAGCTTTTTTCTTATAATGGTAACGATAATAAAAACTCAGCATTTATACAGTGCTTTAAGGTTTACAAAGGGCTTTACCTATGTTACCTTATGTGACTTCCCAACAGCCCTGTGAGGAAGGTGCTATTTACTGTCCCTCATTCTAAAGATGAGAACCCTGAGTCTAAGGAAGACTAAGTGACTTACCCTGTGTCACACAAGTAAGGGTCTGAGGCAGGATTTGAATTCAAGTCTTCCTGACTGTAAACCCAGTGTTCTGTCTGTTGTACTACTTGGGTGTCCCTTACATATATAAACATGATAAGCTCTGGAATCTATTTCCTTTCACACTGAATAGGGGGTATAGAAAAGTTTACTGAATGCTAAACAGTACGATTAGGAGCCCTATTCTCTCTTTCCACGTGAAAATGGACTTCTCCAAAGAAATACACTGTAAGAAAAAACAAGCTTCCTGAAATCAGGTACCATTACATTGATAGTTGTTATCCCCCAAATGCTGAGCACAGTGAAAGAGCTCCAGCTGTGGAAACTCCCTCCAACTTGTCAATGACTGTATCAGCAAGCACCCCAGGGTCCCCAGGGTGGCTGCCAACACAGGTTCTTAGATCTGCTTTTCTAAAGGAAAGCAACTCAAAATGGGTTAACAAGCTTACTTTAATCAATCAAACATATACCATTCACCTAGCTCAGGGGGAAAAGGTCAGCACCCTGAACTTCAGAGTATACAGACAGAAGTTACAAGACAGAGAAACATTTCAGCAGACAGGCTTCCAAACTGTCCAACCATTACATACATCCATACCTAATCACAGTTACCAGAGAGGGAAGCATCAACATCAGGGTTTTCAAAGCTGGGGGGCTCTCAATGGCTGCCCAGAGTCTCATCTGGTCAAATCACACAACACTTCTCTAAGCAAGCCCCAAGCCCCAAAGCAAAGCCTCACATCAGGGATTATAGTCTTCTCCTGGGTCACAGAATGTAACCACCCTCTTGACCCACTGCCCAATCAACAACATCAAGGTGTGGGCATTCCTGAAAACCAAGCCTCCTACCACAGGCTCCATGTGACCACATTCAGCCTATTCAGGGGCAGAGTATATTTTCAAATCAAAGGAAGGTTCTCAGAGTCTCTTAAGCCTATCAAAGGGCCTAGGGGCAGGGAAGATCTTAAATTTGCATATCCATTACAATGACTTACTACATGAGGCCTAGAGAGTTGCCCCAAACATATAAAATGACTAGCTCAAGACACCCTAGGGAGTGTCAGAGGCTGGATTTGAACCCAGATCTTGGCCCCAACAAAGCCTGCTGCTCACTGTACCCCACTGCAATACAGTTGATGAATTTAACAAAATTGAGAATGGACCATCTGAGTGACACACAATAGTGATAGACTGGCTACTTAACGGCTCAAAAATAGGCAGCTTGACTTCTTTACAACTATCATGGAAGAGTGCAAAGCAATGCAGAGAAGAAAATGCAATAAGACATGCATTCGCAGACAGAAATTCCAAAAGTAAATTGATTTTTGAAGCCTTTGACATGATAAAGTGAGGGGATAGGAACAAAGAGAACCCATCGAACTTACTTGATTCATACCCTCTGTATTTTCATTTCCCCTCCATATATGCCACTAGAGCAACCCTCAGGAGATGATATTTTAAATGGTCATATTTCATTATAGGGATATCACTCTGCCACCAGCACTGGGAATTGCTCCTGCTGCTCTGCCGAAGCTCAGGCACCAGCACTTCTGCAAATGAATAAGTGCCGAGTCACAGTTTTGTAAAGGTTGGCCATATTTAATTCAACTGGATATCAGAAAGAAATAAAACATGTACTAAGACTGTAAGTATGGAGGTAGCAGAAAAAGCACTGGATCTTGAATCAGCCTACCTAGGGCTGGAAAGCAGCATGGGAATTGAGAGACAGAGATCCTGGGCTTGAATCCCAGCTATGTGTGACCTTGGGCCAGTCACTGCTTACCCCTTTGGCCCTCACTTGACTGCTTGGTAAGTGAGAGGTCTTATCCTAGAATCAATTCCATCTATTTTTTCAATCAATCTATTTCATTTTTTCAGTGCTTTTTATCCCATTAATCAACCTATGCTTGTTCATCTGACCAGACTTGAAGGGCCCACTTTGTGCCAGGCATGCTAGGTCATGGGGATATAAACACAAAGAATGAAATAATCCTTACCCAAGAGGGCTTGCATTTTAATGAGATAAGTTCAATAAATATAAATATATTTTATATAAATATATACAGATATAATATATGATATATTTGGTATAAAATATATATGTATATATACATATATACAAATACACACATACACATACAATCATCATTGATCCACATTCCCCTTTTTAGGAAACTTTGCTCTAGAATATTTATAGGATCATAGGATATTGGATTGTAAGGGAATTAAGAGACCATTTTGTCAAACTTACTCATTTTCCAAATGAGGAAACTGAGGTCTGGAAAGATAAAGGAACTTTCTTCAGGCCATCAAACTGCTATATATAAAACTGGATATGTATAAATATATAAAACTTTTGACTCGAGATGGAATTTTCTTCCCATTGTACTATGAATCTCTAATAGCTGCTCCTCATCTCCATCAGGATATAAAGCAAGAACCCTAATTCCCCTTCTCAGGGATTCCATAAGCCTTCACTGACAAGTGACAGGGAAAGGCTTTGCCTGACCTGTGAGTGGCAGGTAACATCAAACCAGTCGTTAGCTAAGCCATCAATGAGGGCCTAAAATGTCTGTAAGTAGTACAGGGATCTTTCCTCCCAGCCTGCTGTAGGGGGACGTTGGTCAAAGACTTCTAAAAACTACTACATCTCCTTTGAAATAAAACTTCAACTCAGTATGAATAAGTCAAGAGGAAAACAAATGAAGTTTTGATTTTTTCCATAATTGTATGAGGGGAAAAATTCATTAGACTCTGAAAAGAATGCATTGGCTTAATTTATGAAGTCCACTTAGGATGTCTGGTTTCCAAAGAGTAGGTAGGACACAAGTTCTCTCAATGACTATAATAATACAGCCTGGGAAGTTCTCAGCATAGCAACAAGGGCTGTGTCTGGAGAAGATATGTGGCCCACTGGATAAAGCACTGAACTTGGAGTCAGGAGGATCTAAGTCCACATGCTTATTATTAAATTAAATCTAGTCTTACCTACTTACTAGCTGTGTGACCCTGGGCAAGTCACTTAACTCCATTTGCCTCAATTCCTAATCTGTAAAAAAAAAAAATGAGCTAGAGAAGGAAACAGTAAACTACTCCAGTATCTTTGCCAAGAAACCCCCAAATGGGGTTGCAGAGAGTTATGATCAATCCTTATCTAGTACACATTATAAGGGAATTTATTATAAGGAACAGATAAGAATGATTTCCAACGCTATATCAATTGTATGTAATTGAATCCTCTTAAATGGGTGAAAGCAGTTTGTCCTCTAGTAGTTTAAACCTTCTCCCTACCACAGACCTTTTCTACAGTATGAATGTGGTGTGTACCCTTTGTTCCTAGATGCTTGTAGCAACAACCACACTGGCATCCCCAGGATGGCTGCCAGCACAGGTTCTTAGATCTGCTTTACTAGGAAAGATAGCTGTTCAAGGAACCAACAATTTTTTATATTATATTCATTAGTTCAGGGGGAAAATCACCATCCTGAACTTCAGAGAAAATCTAAACAAAGAAAATAGAGAAAATACAAGCAGAGAAATAAAGACCAACAGGCAGGGCTTCTAACTGTCTGAGAAATTAGCACAGATCAACAGACAGATCCAACAATACATACATAGTTACCAGATAGAGAAGCACCAACATCTGGATTTTGCAAAACTGGGGGCTCCTTAACTGCCCTCTTTAAAGCCAGATGGCATCACAACCCTCCTGACTCAGTGCCTAATTAGAAATTAACAAAAGGTGTGAAAGCCTTCTTACAAGCAAACCTTCCCTGAGCAAGCTTCCTTTAATGGGCTCCACATGAGGCCAGTTAATGGGTGGGGAAGATCTTAAATCCCTGCTGCAAAAGGAAACCTCAACCCAGAGCCTATGAAACACTCAAAGATTCCAAAGTAGGACACTTGGAATTAACTACATAAAACAATTTTGATTTCTCTTTCTTCTTTACCATGGAGTTTTTGCTTATTAGTTTTCATTTTATTAAATTTAGTGACTATATGGAGAAAAAAATACTGAAATGCCAAGAAAGGCCATTAATCATTGATATGGACTTGACTTCCAAACTGGTCACTTTTTGGTTACAATATCAGCTGAATTTTATTATAGGCCCCTGTGAGCATTGCCACAAACAAATGATTCATCGAAGGTTGCTTTAATGTCAGAGCTAAAAGGGCCCTTATTCATCTTCTAGTCCAGTTTTCTCATTTTACAAATGAGGAAACTGAGGCTCAGAGAGTGCTGGACAAATAGTCACCAAATAACAAGGACCCAGGTCTCTTTAGCTCCAAGTTCTCTCTACTATTCCCTGCTGGTATCTCAATGACTATAAAAAGCCAATTGTTATGACCCCCAAATGTACATCCTCATCACCACTTCCCATTTAACCATTATTTCCATTTCTATCCAGATCGATTCCACATTGTCCCTCTCAGGGCCTCTAGGGTCAACAAAGCTGGTTTATTTGCTGTTCCTTACATGTGACCTTCCATCGCCCACCTTATTTCTTAGCAGACCCCGGTGCCCCATGCTTAGAACCCCTCTGACCTCAACACACCCTCTTAAAATCTTTAGATTCCTTCAAGAATCAGCACCATCTTTTATTTAAAAAAAAAATAAGCAAACAAACCTTTCCTGGTTTCCCCAGTTGTTAATACATGCTACCTAACAAAATTATTTCATATTTAATTTGCATCTATTTCATATTGATTTATCTAAGTACATTTTGTTTTTACTCCAGTAGAAATTAAGCTTCTTCAGGGCAGAAACTATTTCCTTTTTCCTTTTTTTTTATCCCCAGCATATAAAACAAAGTTTGTCCATAGTAGGTGTTTAACAAATGCTCATTAAATGAATGGATGGATGGATGGATGGATGGATGGATGGATGGATGGATGGATGGATGGATGGACAGATGGATGGATGAATAAATGAATGACTTCTCTGTGAACACTCTCTTTCCCATATGGAGACTTCTCAGAGCCCAGACCTGTGCTGATGTCACTCTCTGAGGATGGGCCCAGAACCCAGGACCCACAACTCATCTGCATTGCTATGAAGGCTGCTTTGGTCTGATTCTAGACCTCACTCTCCATGTACCCAATGTGGTATCAATTCCAAGGATCAGCCTGAGGAGTTGCCCACTGGTCACAACCTTACTATTCTCAGTATTTCAATCCAATCCAAGTATTTATTAATTATCTACTGTCTGCCAGGCACCTTGCTTGGCATTGAGACACAGAGTCAAAATTGAAACAATGCCTGCCCTCAAAGAGCTTATATTCTTCTGGGGAAAACGGGGCAATAGGGATACAGACAAGCAAATACAAAAGAATTTAGGGGGGCAAGCACTAACAACTGAGGGAATCGGAAAAGGCCTTGTGTATGAGGTGGTCCTTGAACAGAGTTTTTCAGTAACCTCTAAGCAATGTTTAACACCCATTCACTAGTAACTCTACCAATTTTTTTTTCACATTATTTTGTTTGACCAACTCAATAACCTCCTGACTGTCACAATCTGGGCTTCCCGCTTTTAGCCTCTCCAAAACACACAACCAGTCCAGAAGAACAATTCAATGGCCCCTCCCCGTGTTGTAGCTAAAAGACCATTAACTATTTCCCCAATGTCTCAACCCATAGCCCACTTCCACAAATGTGTCAGACTGTGGTGCCACACCTGGATGGCACTCTGCTTGCATCTCCATGTTCCACAATCTTTATCTCCCTCCTAGACTCAGCTGGGGGGGGGGGGGCTCCTCACAAAGCCTCCTCTATTTTCCTAGAGGAAAGTGTTTTGTCCCTTCTTGACTTTGCCTAGAGCTGCATGTCCAGATTTCTCCTTTACCATCACACCCTACCTCGTAATTTATCAATCTTGGTGCAGAGCAGTCCATCCCTATAAACCATAAAGCATCTTGAATGCTAGACACTCTGAAAAAGTTACTTGGTATCTACTTATTAGTTGTTTCCTACCAAAAAATATGTAACCTTATTGACAGCAGAGGATGTTTTATTTTCATCTTTGTATCCTCAGATCTTAACAAACAATAAGTACTTAATAAATGCATATTGACTAAAAAAATTAATTAACTGAGGGCCAGAATTGTGTGCCATTAAAAAAAATTTGTATCCCTAATGCTAAATGTGGTTCTTTTTATATGATAAGTCTGTCAATTAATAAACATTTATTAAGCACCTACTATGTGCCAGTTGACCTGCATTTCTGTATTAACCTAACTATAGACCTCACAGTTTTCTCAAATCAGGCTACCCATCAGATCCCATTCGATAGCACTTTTACTCTACATCAATAGCAAAGTGAGGCCAGGATGCCATCCTAGAACCACAATGATGTGGCTTTTAGTTAATTAGCCCTGAAAAAAACTGTCCAGATTAAATTAATGCTTCATAAAATTAAGGGAGACAGATGCTAGATTTAACAGGGGTCACAAAATGGCTTGACATGTTAAAGAAGAGTTGAAGGGGCCTGTGAATCAAGTGGTAGTTGCATTTTCAGATGCCAGGCTTGGCATGATGCTTTATGCCTAATATTAGGCTGCAGGGCCAGGTGCCATGTATTATGCAAGAGGCTCAATCAACTTAGAAATAAGGCCAACCTCCCTCCCAGAGCACAAGTGTGGTAGGGGACTTCCTGCATCCTTGGCTTCAGAAGATGCAAAAGTCCTTGCCGTATATTATTAAGGGTAAAATGGGGAGCAGACCCTTTATTCTGCTTTGGAAATGGCCTCCAGAATGAATTATGATTCGTGTTAAGTATGTTGAGAAGAATATTGACTTTTTATTAGCTAGACCTTGGCCTTCACATCCCAGTACAACATGATGAGATCATAGGATCACATATTGAAAGTTTAAACGCACCTCAGAGGCCACTGAGTTCAACCTCCTCATTTTACAGTGAAAAAATGAAGACAAAGCAATTGAGTGATTTGCCCAAGGTCACACAGCCAGTAAATATCTGAGGACTACTTGAATATGACTATTTAGAGATCCAAGTACAGAAAAGAATTTCCTTAAGTAATCAACAGGCATTTATTAAGCACTTACTGTATACCAGGAATTGTGCCAAGTACTGGGTATGCAAAGAAAAAACAAAAATATCAAGAAGTTCTCAGTCTATTGGTGGGGGGACAACAACACGCAAAGTGTAAAAACAAGAAATACACAGGGTAATTTGGATGTAAGCTCATAGGGAAGGCACTAGCATTAAGGGGGACAGGCAAGTCTTCTTGTCGAAGGTGGAATTTTAGCTGGGAGGTGAATGTAGCCAGGGAAAGCAGAACATAGAGCCAAGAAAGGATAAAATTCCCGACATATGGGACAGTCAGCGAGGAAAATATTTGACAAAAGTAATTACACATTTGTAGCTTACATAAATGGGAGCGGTTTAATAATAATTTCATTCTCCCTGCCATCATAAGTCTTTTGAGTGACTCATGAATACATTGGAATAAATGTGAACTATGATAAGCATGAAGGTAGGAACGCGGGCTAAATGGGAAGCCCATTTTTGGATGCATCTGAGAGCTCACTAATGTGGGTTTTCCCTTCAAGAATACAGATTGCAACCCATCTGCACTTCCTCCTCCTGTGAGATTCTCATCCATACAGTCTTGGATAGCTTCCAAAGGTGGCTTACCCAGTATGAGGGGGGAATTCTTCTAGATTTCTTACCATTGCATGAGAATAACAAAGCACAGAGGTTGCTTATCGACCACCCCTTGTTCTGACAACATGATTGGCCCACCTCCTTCTTCTAGTTGCCATTTCTTTGATAATGTTTAACATTCAAGCAGCCAATGAGTGTTTACTAAGCACCTACTTTGAGCCAGGAACTGTGCTATACTTTGAGGGCACCAAAAAAAAAAATAGTTTTTGCCCTCAAGAAGGTCATAATTTAATGGAGGAAACAACATACAAACAGCTATCTACATCCAAGATATATACAGAGTAGATGGAAGGTCTTCTCGGAGAGAAGAAACTTCCATCAAGGAAGCCAGCTTGTACAGAATGTACGTAGAGTGTGTGAGGGGGAACAAGGCAGAACCTCATTAAAACAAATGGCACCCCTCTCTGAATGCTAAGCTGTCTGTCCTTTCGCTTAAAATACACTGCATTTTTACAGGGGCAGTTATTGTAAACAAGTTAAGAAGTAACCTGGCCTCATGCTAATGTCCTTAAAACACAGTCGGTACAGAGAGAAGGCAGATTCATCCAACAGGCTTTCCATTGTTTATCAGAGCGTTCCTTTCCCTCTCACTAGTAAACATCCTTAGCAGGAGCGTTCTCTTCTGACTTAATCAAAAGCAGATCAGTAAAACACATTTCCCAGACATAAGCCCAGCCAACAATAAAATCAATCTCTCCTGAATGGTCATGTGGCATCTGCTCTCAGCAGCCTGCCGGACTGCTGGAGTGCCCACATCTGTATTCAGGAGCGGCTGTCCTGGGAGACAGCTTTCACAGGGCCCTTGGGATACCTGCTGTTGGTCTATTTGGATAGGTGGCCTGGAGTATGATTCTTAATGGTAAGGAATGACTGATGGTGTAAGGCCCTTCAGGTAAGCCATTGTTGTGCCTGTGTTTTCTCTAAGTGAACATTCATTATCTTCAAAGCAAAATAGGGATGTCATGTGTAATGGAAATAGCAGGACTTTGTTGCCATTCCCTCAGACCTCAATTGGCTCATGATCCCTGAAAGGCCATGGAGAGGCAGGGGTTGGGAGCGTGTGAGATGGAGTGCACTAACTGTTCGGCCAAGTGCAGCCAGCCTCCTCTCCCACCACTCTCCTTGATGAACACTGTGCCAGGCAAGACAAGACAGACTACTTGCCATTCTCCAAACTCAACCCATCTTCTCTAGTCTCTGTGCCTTTACTCACATTATACCCCTTACCTAAAGGTCCTTCTGAAATTCTTAGAGAAATTCTTCCTGTCCTCCAAGGCCCAAATCCACAGCATCATGGAGTGTCAGAGCTAGAAGGGCCCAAAGGCATTATCTAACGAAAAAATGACTGACACTTACATAAAACTCTCGTATACATTTTCTTTTTAAAATTCTATTTTCTTCTTTAATTAACAAGGATCTCCTCTCGTTCCTTCCACAGTCCCACCCTTGCATTAAGAAAGAAACAAAACCCTTTTTAACAACTATGCATAGTCAAGCCAAAAAAAAATTCTACTTAGGTCATGCCCCAAAATATATATTTCATTCTGCATATTGTTTCCATAACCCTCTGTCAAGAGTTGGTCAATATAGATTATTATCAGTCCTTTGGAAACGTGGTTGATCACGACACTGATCAGACTTCTTATATCTTCCAAAATTGCTTGTCTTTACAAGGTTGTTATTATATTAAGTATTCTGAGGATTCTGATCTTTTCACTCTTCATTAGTTCATATAAATCTCAGTTTTCTTAGAAACCATCTCTTGTCATGTTTTATGGTACAATAGAGTTCCATTATGTTTATTTACTAAAATCTCTCCAGCTATTTCCCCAACTGGAGAATTAGCTGAACAGATTATAGTCAATGGTACATAGTGTGATATATAGTATATGAACGGGTAGCCTTTTAGTTTCCAGTTCCTTGACACTAAAAGTCAAGTCAACAAGCATTGATTAAGTACTTACTGTGTACAAGGTATTGTGTTAAGTTCTGAGAATATAAATATAACCAAAAAAGAAAAATAATCCCTATCTTTAAATAGTTCTAAGAAAGAAAGACAATATATAAAACGGAGCTGAAAAGCAAGGGGTGTAGATGTCTGGAGAGCCAAGCCTGGACTTAATAAAAGAGTTAAGGCAGGAGCTTGGATCTGCCCTGGGAAGACCCTCAAAATGGAGGCTCCAGGCAGATTTCATCAATCCAAGAATGGGAGGGACCCTGAGGGTGAAGGAATCTTCCAGAATGAGGACAAAGGATAGGAGGCACATTTCAGGGTGAGAAAGCTACTGGGGAATAGAGGAAATGTCTTGGGGAGGCAAAAAAAAAAAGGCAAAGAAAGGACTGAACTCTTATAAATATTTTTGTACAGATGAGTCTTTTTCCTCTTTCTTTGATCTCTTTGGAGTCAAAGTCTGGTAGAGGCATCACTGCACCAAAGGGTTGCACAGTTTAGTGACATCAGGTCATAATTCCAAATTGCTTTTCACAATGGCTGGACCAATGAACAATTGCACCAACAATACATTAGGGTGTCTACTTCCCCAAAGCTACTCCAACAATTTTCCTTTTTTGACATCTTGGCCAATCTAATAGGCAAGAAGTGTAAGTTACTTCACCATAATTTGCATTTCTCTTGGCATTAGTCATTTGGAATATTTTCTTCCATATAGTTGTTGATAGCTTGGATTTCTTCCTTTGAGAACTCACAAATCCTTTGATCCTTTACCAATTACTGGCTTTAATTTTTATAAATTTAGATCAATTCCTTATATGTCTTAGAAATTAAATCTTTATCAGAGAAACTTGCTATCAAGATTCCCCCCCAACTAATAGTTGCTCTTCTAATTTTTAGCTGCATTAGTTTCATTTGTCCAAAAATTTTTCAGTTTTACATATTCAGATTGTCCTTTTATCTTGTGATCCTCTCTATTCCCTTGCTTCATCATGAACTCTTTACCTATCCATAGATCTGAAAAGTAATTTCTTCTGTGTTCCCTTAATTTGTTTATGATGTTACTTTTTACATATGTTATCTCATCTGAAACTCACAAGCCCATGATACAGGGACTATAGATCCAAGGGTCTCCATCTTACAGGTGAGGAAACTGAGGCATAAAGAAATTAGGTAACTTGTCAAAGGTCACACAGCTAGTAAGTCTCAGAGACAAGATCTGATTTCAGGTATTTCTACCTCCGAGTCTAGTTCCCTAACCGCTAAACAACTCGGTCTCTGATCTGCTTTAACTCCAGCATTTTGCAAATGAGGAAAGAAAGATTTCAAGAGATGAAGGGACCATCTCTTCCATGAAGAAGGGACCATCTCTTCCTACAGCCCCTGGAAGGACCGTCATACTCCTATGAGGCTTTCTGTTTCTGCTTTGTAAAATTTATCACACCTAACCTCTCAATCTGTTGTTTTGCATTATGTATCTGAAGATCCCATGGGAGAAGGCATGTTGTTCTCCACAAAGACCGGAGGACTGATGTTTGATCAAGCAGCAAAAACCAGGTCACAAGATTCTAACCCTGGCTACATTTCTTTAAAGCAAGAAAAAACGTCCTACACATTTATTTTTCATTGTCATTCTGTTACTTCCTGTTCCATAGGACCAAGGGCACAAGTATGAAGAAGGGAAGGTTCCAGAGGTTTGTGTGACCTTGGACATGTCATTAATAGGAACAGGAGTAATGAATTAGGTGGTCTCCAAGGTCCCGTTCAACTGCTGCCTAATCTATGATTGTCCTTCAAAATTAGCCTTTTTAACTTGCAAGCATGCATCATTTTTCAGCAATCATGCCCTGTCCTGGACAGATAAACAGCTGCAACCCAGGTCAGAACACTTCCCAACCATCCCCCACTTCCTCTTTTATCCTCCCTTCGTTTTGTTTCTCCTTCACTTTTCACTAGAAATGTGGCTTAGGAGACAGTGCTGAAGCTCATGGCCAGGAAAACGTGGGTTCAAATCCTGCCTCTGAGACTGTATGACCCACAACAAACTACTCAACCTCTCTGAGACTCAGTTTCCTCATCTGTAAAACAAGGCTGATACCTAGATCACCAACCTCAAACGAGACGATTCAATTCAACCTCCATAGATTAGGTGTCTAATAAGAACAAGAAACCAAGAGAAAATGAGATGAGAGCAGCTCTCAAACAGCTCACATTCTCCCAGTGAAAAACAAAAAAGCAAACAAACAAACAAAAATCTTGTACCTATGTTGGCCTAGAAATAGGGATCAAACTGATGCTTTCACTGTGTATGTGAAGCACTTGGCAAACCTGAAACTTTATATGCCTGTGGTTGTCATTGAACAGTCACAAGGTCTCCAATCTAGGGATAACTTCCTTCCCTAAGCCTTCTACTACACTCCTGAGCTGCTCAAGCAATGTTTATAAGGTGATACGGGAGTATGCTAGTAAATGTTTAACAACTTGGTTATCTAGAGGGGGAAAATTATGTGAGCACACACACACACACACACGTGCACACATTTGTTGCTGGTTATTCTTCACTTTCAAAGGGGACCCATGAAACCACAGGGTAATATATTGACCTGCTCAGGAGACAGGACTGTGCAAAGTCATCAAAGTCCAGTGGCGAGACAGAAGTTAAGACAACTAGCGGTGGCCTGGGAGGCAGTGGGTGACCTTGGTGTCTTAACCAAGTTCTAAGCTCTCCACAGCTCCTGGACATTGAAAACAATGTTTCTCACCTGCCTCTTGGGCTTGAGAAAGTCTTTACATGCCACCTAACACACCGATGGTGCCGTCTGCTGCCCTGCCTGGCTCATAGTAAGCTCTTCACCATCACTCATTGTTGAGTAACATACAACTTGTAATTCTACCAGGAAGATTCCACGAGATTCTGCTGTACTTGACCATTTTTCTTTAGAGGCAGTGCAGCAGAATGGAGTCAGAAAGGCCTGGGGTCAAATCCTGCCACTGCCACTCACACTTAGAAGGAGCTTTTTCTCCCAAGGAGTTTCTATTCTGTCCAGGGAAAGAAATAACACATACCTCTGTGTGAGTATAGGGATGGGGACTAGACAAATGATTTCTCCAGTAGAAGGACCTTCTTGGTAAGGAAACTCCATGTCAAGTAAAGGTCAGATAGAATTTGTAAAAATGTGGGGTTTTCTTCCATTATGGACCGAGGTCTTCCCGACTCTGCAAATATTCCTTCTTTGTCTCCCTATGTCCTGACCCTGACACATCCTGGCTGTGTGATCTTTGGCAAGTCAATTAACCTCTTAGTGCTTTAAGTAACTCTCTAAGAATATAAACTGGAGGGGCAGCTAGGTGGCATAGTGAGTAAAGCGCCAGCCCTGGAGTCAGGAGGACTCGAGTTCGGTTCAGGCCTCAGACACTTAACATCCATATGAAGAAAACTAGCTGTGTAACCTTGGGCAAGTTACTTAACCCCAACTGCCCTCCAAAAGGCCAAAAAAAAAGATATAAACTGGAGAGAAAGGTTCACCTTGTCCTTAGTGAAAGTGAAGAGTTTCCTTACATGGGCACTAAAACTCCTAAAAACTTACAGCCCAAATCCTTATCTTTCCCCTACCCTATGGAATGGAATGAGGACTCCCAGGAATCACCATTTTCTCATGTCTATAAATTAGGATCTGGAGTAGAGGATTTTTGAGGATTCTTCCAGCTCTCACATTTCTACAATTCTATGTTTTCTCAGGTTTCTAAGAAAATGAAAAATAAATAATCATTCATTTTAACTTATTCTCCCAAGGTCAAAGTTAATTTTATTAAAGGCCTTGCAAGTCCCTCTTTTAATTGTCTAAATGTCTATGATTGTGCTAAGAGACATTATACGTTAGTTTATTTCCTCCAGAGACATAAAAAGAAGCAGTGAGTACACCAGAATCATTTTATTTGCCCATGATAGAAAGTCTAATGGGAAAAATAAATCTTCTAAGACATTACATGTATTCAATTCACCAACCATGATGGCCTTAAGAAATATATTCATTAAAAAAACTGATGGAGAAAAATCAGACCTACTGCTCATATCGGTGGGTTTTTTCAATCTTTTAAGCTATTATTTTATGTGGGCCTTGAGAATCAA
This sequence comes from Petaurus breviceps papuanus, assembly GCF_028583685.1. NCBI lineage: Eukaryota > Metazoa > Chordata > Mammalia > Diprotodontia > Petauridae > Petaurus > Petaurus breviceps. The sequence goes on along the minus strand of NW_027185797.1, from coordinate 17,861,567 downwards.
TGGTTTTGCACAGAATATTGTTCATTGTATGCTGTGGTGGAAAGAGGAGGCAAGAGATCTGAGCTTAAACCAGAAGAGAGATTTGTCTTTGGGGGCTAGAATCTTAAAGGCAATGTTAGAAAGGACTTCAGAGCTCATCCAGTCCAGCTCCTGTATTTTAGAGACAAAGAAACTGAGGCCCAAAGAGACCTAGTAGAAAAGCTGGGATTCTAATTCAGGACCTCTGGTTTCCAATTCAGAATACTTTACACAACATGATAGCACCCCCTCAAATATAGAGGGAAAACTAGGAGTAACCTTCTTTCATAATTCCTCTGTTTAAATACTCTCAAAAACTGAGCTGATTCCCATCTACGACATTGCAATCATACCTTTGCTCCAGTGATTTCACATGCCTGGAATTCTGTCCCTCGTCATCTCCTTCTCAAAGAATTACTACCTTTCCTTTACAGTACACTTTGGTACCACTTTTCCACCTTTTACACAAATATTTCTCTCCCCTCCCCTTTCCCCTTGCTAGTGTGCTCTCTCATGTTCTCTCTCTCTCCCTCTCCCTCTCTCCCTCTCTTTCTCTTTCTCTCTCTCTCTCTCTCTCTCTCTCTCTCTCTCTCTCTCTCTCTCTCTCTCTCTCTCTCTCTCTCTCTCTCTCTCTCTCTCTCTCTCTCTCTCTCTGTCTCTCTCTCTCTCTCTCTCTCTCTCTCTCTCTCTCTCTGTTGAAATTATTTTGTATAACTTGGTCTGTATTTTCTATTTACTCATCGGTCTTTATTTTTATTCCCCCCCCCACATCCAGTATAAGTCCTTTGAGGCAGAGATTGTTTGAACTTGTCTTCATATTTTAATGTCTTACAAATAGTTGTTCAGTTGTGTCCAACTCTTCATGACTCTATTTGGGATTTTCTTGGCAAAGATCCTGGAATGCTTTACCATTTCCTTTTCCAACTCATTTTACAGATGTGGAAACTGGGGCAAACACGGTTAAGTGACTTGGACATAGCAGGCAATTAATAAATGTTTCATTGATTGAATTTTCTTGAATTACCAAGTTTTCTTATGTTTAGAAGTGAAAATCTCAAAATATTTCTCTTTACCTCTTAGTCTTTAAAAATATTCATTAAATGTCTTTTAATATACTTGATTATTAGCAAGCAGCTATATAACCTTTAACATATGAAAAAAGATGATCATTTAACTTTATGCTTTAAGATAGAAACTCCTGGGACTGGGAACTATCCTGCACAGGATGTTAATGTATGAGTATCTGAAATCAGGGAAATGCTGATGCCTCTAAATTATATGACATGTTCAAGGTTAATTACCATAACTGTTTTTCAGTTCAGCTCATGCATGCCCTGATGAAGAGGATACATATTTTTCACAGCTTTAACTAAATTTGCACAAAATGAAACTGAATAAAACAATCTTTCTTAGCATCTAGTTTTGAGTGTATACATACAGCTATCAGCTTCAGAAACTGGCATTCTGACCATTCATCTTACCATTGCAGAAATTATGAACTTAACTTTTAGATAGATTAGTTGTTTCATGTAGCATCCAGGAGATCCTACGAGCCAGCCCAGAATGGAAGAGTTCCTCAGTAGACTCACAAGGGGTCACAAGCCCTATAGCCTCTGCACTTTATTTTCATACATTGGATATATGAAAACATCTTGGATGTTTTTTTGGATTCCCAACTGGATAGAGAGCTTCAGCTATGTATTTTACTAAACATCATTTCTAGTGATATAGGCCATTCTTAGAGGGGGCCCCAAAACAAGATGACCAACACTGGGCCTTCAAGAAGCCCCAGAAAAGCCCAGCTCTTAGGAAACACAGATGCCCAAGGGGGACTCTCAAGTTTACCTATTATCTGAGGATACACCACAATCATCATACAACCCTAATTACTTTAGTCCCAAATCCAATTCAATCCATTAAGTATTTATTAATCATATACTATGTGCAAGGTATTGGGCTCAGTGCTACAGAAATAAAGACAAAAATTAAGACTTTGCTCTCAAAGAGATGACTTTCTGCTGGAGGACATAGAACAAAAATGTAAAATAATTACATATATGATGATTTGGGTAAAAAGAGAGCCTAAACAATCAGAGAGTTCTGGGAGAGGTTGACCATGAATTCAGACAGCTTTGGCCTTGCCAGAGTCTTTGCCTAAATGGCACTGACCCAGAATTCTAGAAGCCTTCACAGGAGAGAAGGATGGACCAAACCTTAGACTCCTCCATAAAATGCAAAGTAGCAGTTCTCATGCCTACAGAAAGTCTGAAGAAAGGGAGGGGAAAGGTCTATCCTATTCCTTTACTTATGGCAAAGTGAAGCACTCAAGACGATTCACATAGATCCACACTCATGAAGGGGCATGATAGAAGTTGAAATAAATGCATTTATTTCAACAAAAATAGCATACCAAGTTCAGAGACTATTCATGAGGGTAAAGGAGTTTAAATTCAGTTTTGACTGTGACATTTAGCTATACTGATTGGGTGCAGCTACAATTCAGAATCACAAAACAGCTAACATACCCTAAAGTTACAGGTTAGCACCTTAAAGAAAAAACAGTGACCACTTCCCTAAGGGTTAGCACAAGTGCTGCAGGTCAGTAGAAAAACAGCAGATTGTAGAAGAAAATGTGGTGTTAGGAAAGGAAGTACTGGCTTCGAAGTCAAAAGTCCTTGGTTCAAATCCTAGCTCTGCTACTTGTGACTTGGAGAAAGGCATTAAACCTCTCTAGACCACAGTTTCTTCATATAAAATAAGACAGCTGGACTAGATGACCCCTGAAGATTATAGCAGTGGCTTAAGGGTCAGTAGGAGAAGTAGCCCAACACATTGTCTCCAGAATAGCAGAAGACAGCTACCCTGGCACATATATTCTCCACACATCTTCCCTCCCCCATTAGTAGCAAAATTTATAGAAAAGTGTACCCCTGCATATATAGGAGAATTTGCTTGCTTATTTATTTTCTTAGATTGTTTAATTAAATGCCTTTTGCTTTAAACTAGTTTTCATTGGTCTGTTTAAAAAAAAACTCATGTGCTATAATTCTGAATAGATGCTAACACAAAGAATGTCTTTAATCTAGGGCAGCTTTGTTTGAAGGGAGGCTGGTCTTCAAGACATAGCTAATGCCACAGCCCTCTTTAATGTTGCTATGACTCAGCTCTTGCTGTCCTTGGAACTCTCTAAAGTTCTGACCCTGATTCATTTAATGTCTTTAGGAGCTCAGCAATACTAGGTTCCCCTGGATTTCTGTACCTTGAACACTTACTTTTATCTGGTCCTACATACCCTTGGTCCCTGGTTTCTCCTGAACCTTAGCTCTTTGAGATTTGAGCTACCCTTCCTTTTCTGTAGTTCTGAACTGTGCAGGTGGAGGGGAGGAGTAGAGACAGAGTTAATTTCTCTTAAAAAGTTTTTTTAAAAAATAAAGATTAGCCATGAAGCACCACTGTTGCTATCTAAAATTAACTCCTCTAGCCATGTGACCTTGAGCAAGTCACTTAACCCTAATTGCTCTCCAAAAAAAAGCAAAAAAATAAAAATTACTCCTTCACACTGTGACCTGAAGGTCAACGACCTAGCAAGCATTCTGTTGGAAGGGACCCCCTTCCTCCCAGCACAATGAGTCCCCTGTGGTCAAGAGGTCCAAGATCCACACATGCCCTCTCATCTCTATCTGCTTTCTTTTTTTCTCTCTTTTTTTTATTTTTTAGTTTACATCATTCATTTCCACAAGATTTTGAGTTACAAATTTTCTCCCCATTTATCCCCTGCCCACCACCCCAAAACAGCGATCCCACTGAATATCCCCTCCCCCAATCTGCTCTCTCTCATATATTCCCCCATCCCCCCTCCAACTTTCCAGTAGGGCATAGTGGATCCCCAATGACTGTATATCTTATTTCCCAAGTACATGTAAAATAAATAAATATATTATATATATATATACATACATATACATATATACATATATATATTTTTTTTTAAACATCTGATTTTAAAACTTTGAATTCCAGATTCCTTCCCTTCCTCCCTCGTCATCCACCCTTACTGGGAAGATAAGCAATTCAATATAGGTTGTACATGTGTAGCTATGCAAAACATTTCCATAGCGGATATATTGTGAAAGACTGACTATATTTCCCTCCTTTCTATCCCACCCCCCACTTGTTCTGTTCTCTACTTTGATCCTTTCCCTTTTCAAAAGTGGGTGCTTCCAACTTCCCTCCCCCCCAAGCCTGCCCTCCCTTCTCTCATTGCCCCTTTCATCCCCTTCCCCCCTACTCTCCTGTAGGGTGAGATATCCTATTTAGTGTGTATGTCATTCCCTCCCCAAGCCAAATTAAATGAGAATAAGGTTGACCCATTCCCTTTTGCCTTCCTGTTCTTCCCCTCCATTGTAACAGTTTTCTCTTGCCTCTTCTATATGAGATAATTTACCCCATTCTGTCTCTCTCCATCTCATCTCATTATATTTCTCTATCACCTCTCAATTATACCTTTTAAGTATCATCCCTTGCTATTCAGCTGATCCTGTGCCCTTCTGTCTATGTATGCCTGTACACATATATACACACACTCACACATGTATTCATATTCCCATATACCCTACTATATAGACATATATATATATATATATATACACACACACACACACACATTTCTATTCCCTTCAACTATTTTCATACTGAGAAAAGTCTCATGAGTTACAATTATTGTTTTTCCATGTAGGAATGTAAATAGTTCAACTGTTAAGTTCCTTGTGATTTCTTTTCCCTGTTTACCTTCTCAAACTTCTCTTGCTTCTTATATCTGAACTGTGTCTGCTTCCTATGTGTTATTGTGGCATCTCTCAGTTAGACAAATTATCCATAAAGTTATATCTTCTGTGTATGTTTCCCAGGGATGGGCTTTGTCTACCACTGACCAAGAAGATAAGCAGCTTCCAGGAATGTGAACCAAGAGAGAATCAATTGATCGAGTGGCAAGCATTTATTTAGCATCGAGTAACAGACAGATACTGTGCTGGGTGTCAGGGACCCAAAGACAAAAATGGACAGTCTCTGCCCCCTGAAAGAGAGCTTACATTATAGTACAGGAAGCAACATGGACTGATATAGGTACACTCAATATTCAAATGGATCTCAGATCTCCTTGACTTGGGAGGTCCCTCTAGTGGTGCAGACCACAGCCCATCGATGCCTATCCATCCCTGGTTGTTCCTGTCCAAGTTCTCCCAGTTTGTCTGGGGGAATCTGCCCACCTTGTGGAAGCCGTCCTTACTTTCTAACAGCATCACAAGGCTCCTGGAGAGGCCCTTGGGTCTTCCATCTGGCATCTCATCATCCATTCAGAGACAGTGATGTCCCACAACTCCTTGTCATACAACAACACAGGTAAAATGTTTGTATGGAAAAGTCAACTCATTAAACATTTGTTAATTATGTGTCACCCACTATGCTAAGCACTGGGGATGAAAATAAGAGAAAAAAAGACAATCCCTGCCCTCAAAGAGCTTATTGTCTGATGGGGGAAGACAACGCACAAAAGAAAGCTGAAAAGGGAGAAGTAGTACCAAGTTCCGGGATGTGGTGGAGTTCAATCCAAGGAGTGCAGGCGATGGGAAATAAAGAGATGGTTAAAATGGAGGCTTGGGAAGGAGTTCTTTCCTCCATCGTACCTACAATAAGAAAGGCAAAGGTTTGAGTACAAAAGCTTGATGCAGTCACACAGTACGGGTTTCTGACTGATGATCGTTCCTGGAGGCATCATCATGGTAGTTTAGTCGAAGGAGTGCAACTGATGAGGAAAAAAAATGGGTCTTTGCCCTCATGGGAAGCTTGGGATCAGTATAAGGGCTTTGCAATTTCCCAGAACAATCCAGTCCCCTCTCCTCTTTATTTTCAATTCTCACTCCAGTTTATTTATTGCCCATCTATATTGTCTGTCACAGATATACATACTATTGGTGTGTCCTATGGGAATGATGTATTCCATTTTTTAATATTGTTTCCTAAAGCCTGCTTGTTCCCTACTGATAAATACCCGTATCAAGGATTCTCTTAATTTGTGAACAAATAACCCTCGTGAAGTTTTTATATTAAAGAGATAATAGATAAGTAGCTAATTATGTGCTCTCAGTCACCTTTGTGGTATCAATAAAGAATAGGATTTTTTTCCCATTCCTTTGGTCCCTCCCCCTCCTTTAGTTACCTTGCAAATCTGCTTCACAATTGTATTGTCTTCCACATGGATCTCCTCCACGTATATTCAATCCAATCTTGATACTTTTCCCATCTCTGTTGCCTTTAGAGTCAATTTTTTTTTTGCTTCCTTTGTAAGCACCACAGGATTGTGATGTTAGGTCAAAGTGTGGTGGTTCCATTATCCTTGATAGAGAAAACAGTTTCCTGTAATAATTTTTGCAAGTCTTTTCTATTTTTCTCATATTTTTAACCTTCTTTCCATTTTCATCCTTGAATGCCCTTAGAATGACTTTGATTAGTTTTATAACTTTCAAAGATTCCTTGAGATTGGTTTTCTTCTTCAACAAGTCTCTGATTTATGAAACAATACTGTTCATAATCATCCATCATGACTCTTTGCAAGATTTTAAAAATGAATTTATATTCTAACCCGGTGTTGCTTTTGGCAGCCATCTCTCTCTCCATTTGGCAAATATATCAAATGTTTGCTGACTAGGGAATTTGGGGGGGCTCTTTGTAGCAATTAATTCATATTTCTTAAACTTCTGGGTAAAATGATTATAGCAGGTGTTGATGTCATTTCTCTCATCACTATATAAGTCATACAAAATGCAAAGAACATAGGCTGGAGAGGGAAGACATTAACACTCAGAGGAATCAGGAAAGATTTCATGTAGAACACTTGAACTGAGTCTTGAAGGAAAGAGATTCTATGAGAGGACACACATATAGCAGTTTTCCTACTGTTCACATCTAAAAAATCCCATATCTCAGCCCCAAGGATTAAAGGTATGGTGCTTGGCAAATATTTATTGACTGATGGTTTGATTTCTCCCCTCTCTCCCATATCCCCCTGTATCCTTGAGATAACATGCTTATATAAGCCATTTTAGTATAAAGCCAGCACGCATGTGCCAGATTCCCCTGACAAGTCCCCTTCTTTACTTCACGGGAGTCTTAACACACTTCTGCTCAAGCCTTTCCTTCTCCAGTCCGCAGCCAGTTTAACTTCTTGTCAATCGAATCAGAGCATCATAAGATTTAAAATTGCAATGGACCTTAAGGATTTCCTAGTCCAACCACCTCTTCTTACAAATGAGAAAACTGATACTGGGTTTGCCCAAGGCCAAGGTCACAGCTGATAATTAACAGACCAAGATTTAGACTCAGGCCAAGTGGCTCCAAATATAACTGGCATATTTGAGACATGTTTGCATGGCATAGTAGAAAGAGTGCTAAACTTGGAGTGAGAAGGACTTGGGCTCAAATTCTACCCTGATACTTGGCTATACAACCTCAGACAAACAAGTAATCCTGCTAGGCATAGGGGATACAAATACAAAATGATGATAATCTCTTTCCTTTAGGAGCTTATATTATACTAAGAGGAATAAGATGTTAGCAGATAAGCCTTAGTTTCTTCATACAGAAATGGGAACAATGATACCATAGTGATTACCTAACAGGAGTCTTGTGAATATTAAAATAATATCATATATTTTAAGCAATTTGTAAGGCTTAACATGATATAAAAGTCTAACTACTATTGTTATTTTGACCATGGTCTTTTCCATTCACCTTAAATTACCTTTTCTTAGCTCCTTTGCTATTGTCTAAACTACCCTATCACACTGAGACCAGAAATGGTTACTGCTTCCAGGGATGGGGGATTGGCTGCTTTCCAGAGTCCAAAGGTTATAGCAACAGTGAATACATGTTCCATAAACTGTTGAAATTCAAATGTATAACTGCCACTTAGTTTATTAGCCATTTGCCAGATAGGATAAATGGTCTAACTCCAACAGGTAGGACTTTCAAAAGTTTATCACCATATGCTCACCCAAGTACTGGGCTGGGAGTTTGACCCACTCAGTTTAAAACACAGTAGAGCAGAACAGTAAATTCTAATTGTCCGACTGCCAGCAAGAGGTTCATGTTAACTTTCCTCTGTTCTACAACCTTAAGAATATGTTCTGGGAAGTTATTAAGCTGGTGAGTAAAACAGCAGAGCAGTCCTTCAATATTTCCTTTCTAGGGGCAATGGTAGAGTTGACTTAACTTCACAGTGACCGGGCAGAAAGCACTAGGGTGAGAACAAGAAAGGACAACTGTAGGGAGTTCACAGTTGATTTGCTTAGCTCTCCTGGGTCTGATCCCTGGAGATCCAGTGAACAGAGGGGATTGTTAAAAGCAGGAAGTTGCATGATTCCAGGAAGTTGAGCCATTCATTCATCCAACACATATCTAAGAAATTTCTATTATGGGCAATACATTATATTAGGGATCATACAAGTTGAGGTCACAGAATTCTTTCAATGATTAAAAACACAATGATTTCATCAGTTTGTATACTACCTCCATGGCTGATGTTCAAAGCACTTACACACATTAATAGATAATTTCATGAATTATTGTGGCCAAAACAAAGTTACATTGTGCCCAAGTGATGACCCTCTCTCAACTGAGCTAGATTGGTCCTCAGATCAGACATTCAATCTGTTGCAGATCTACATTCAAAGCTTTTCTGAGCACAGTTGGATTATTCAGTCATTGCTCTCCACCAGGGTAGACACCAAGAACCCTCATCACAATGAGTAGTAGTATATGTGGCTCTGTCCTTGAAAAAGTCCTTTCCTGACTGGATGTCCACCTGAATGGAAAGAAGAAGAAGAAGAAGAAGAAGAAGAAGAAGAAGAAGAAGAAGAAGAAGAAGAAGAAGAAGAAGAAGAAGAAGAAGAAGAAGAAGAAGAAGAAGAAGAAGAAGAAGAAAGAGAGAAAGAGATAGAGAAAGAAGGAGAGAAAGGAAGGAAGAGAGAGAGAAAGAGGAAGAAAGAGAGAGAGAAAGTAGGAGGAGGGAAGGAATGACAAGGAAAGAAGGAAGGAAGAGAGAGAAAGAGGAAGAGAAAGAGGAAGAAAGAGAGAAAGTAGGA
>NW_027185797.1:17827675-17852399 GCF_028583685.1 Petaurus breviceps papuanus | reverse complement strand
AGAGAGAGAAAGAGGAAGAGAAAGAGGAAGAAAGAGAGAAAGTAGGAGAAGGAGGGAAGGAATGACAAGGAAGGAAGGAAGGAAGGAAGGAAGGAAGGAAGGAAGGAAGGAAGGAAGGAAGGAAGGAAGGAAGGAAGGAAGGAAGGAAGGAAGGAAGGGAGGGAGGGAGGGAGGGAGAGAGGAAGGGAGGAAGAAAAAGGGGGAAAGAAGAGAAGTGCTGATATTTATATAGAGCTTTAAGGTTCTCAAGGTGAATTACATATATTACCTCATTTGTTCCTTATGGCAAACCTGGGAGGGAAGTGCTCTTATTATTCCCATTTTAGAGATAAGAAAACAGGTTGAGATGTAAAGTGACTTTCCCAAGCTCAATAGCTACTGTCTGAGGTGCCATTTGAACACATATCTTCCTGACTCCAGGTTGAGGCTCTGTCCACTGAGCCATCTCAATATGGATAAGGAAGGCAAAAAGAGGACATTCTTAAAATAGATCTTTAAATAGTTTGGGGAAATGAAACAATAAATGGTACCAATTTAATGAGATTTTTATATATTCATAATTAAACACTGAGTAACTTCCCAGGTGTGTCTGTGCCTGGCATGCATATTTTCCAATTGACTTGCATTTGGAAACTTAGCTATCTACTGGCACAGGGTAATTATTCATTTCCTTCTCTAAATATTTTTGAAAAAGAGAATTGCTGTCTTAAAATAATGAATACTGAGCCGAATGTTGCAGAACAGATGCAGTCTCCAAAAAGACTGGTCTTGCTAATTAACTCAGTACTCATTAAAGACGAATAGCTCGTGAAGCTAAAACATAATTACATTCTGATTTAAAATGTATAATTAATATGAAATAAAATGCATTATTAAAGTAGAATGATTTGTTAATGAAATGGTGATGGTGAGCCTGTGACGGAGGTGTGCAAAGTGCAGTGAACTTAAAGCTAAGTTCATGAAGTTCCGTATCTTCATTTGATGGATGAGTAAATTAAAACTCAGAGTTATTAAATGTCTAAGGCACAATTTGAACTCAGATCTTCCCTACTCCTGGTCCAATGTTCAATCAACTATGCTAGGTGGACAGAGCACTGTGCTTAAAAGGCGGCCAGGTTGGCTTGGTGGATAGAGTGCTGGGTCTGGGGTCAGGAAGAACTGACTTCAAATCTGGCCTCATACACTTATTATCTGTGTGACCTTGGCAAGTCACTTAACCTGTTTACCTCAACTTCCTCGACTGTATGATGGCAACAATAAAAATCCTTACCCTTATTCAGACAATCAAATGAGATACTTGTAAAGCACAGTGCCCAGAACTTTTATATAGTAAGCACTATATAAAAGCTTATTCCTATCTCCCCTTCCCAATCCTGCCTTAAATACTTACTAGTTATGACCCTGGGTAAGTTACTTTTAAAAAAATATCTAAGCCTCAGTTCCCTCATCTGTTAAATGGGAATAATAGCTCCTAACTCTTGGAGTTCTTGTGAGGATCAAAGGAGATAATAGCTGTAAAGTACTTTGCAAATGTCAGTTATGTGCTAGTTAGCTGTGGAAATTGGGTCAAAGAGGGAACATCATGATATCTCCCTTATGGTTTTCTTCATAGACTTGTCCAAGATCAAAAATACAGTAGTCACAAGACACTAAGAAAGCTAACCCAAGGTCTTTGACTCCAACTCTGGTGCACTTTCCAGGGCATCCCAGCTTATCTTACTGGCAGACCCAGATAGGACAGAACATGAAGGTGGTGGTTCTCTTTGGTATTACTTACACTGGATGCTGAGACCCAGAGGACTATGGGAAAAGTTTTATGCATTTCAAATTTATCCTACTTTTCTGGAGAATTGGTCCCTGAAGATCATTACCAGAGGTGGGCTTGTGGAATGCTTTACTAAATGGTTTAATGAAAATTTGTAAATAAACATGTTTGGTGTTTAAGAATTTATTGTAGATAATTATATGACTGACATTTCTATACTCAATAATGTAATTTTTCTTAACAAGGGAGCATAATTTAATTGTATAAAATTAGAAAAATTCATCAGAAAGCATTTTTTTAATTCTTCCTGTAATAAACATCAATGCTGCCAATGGCCTTCTTGACTCACTCAACATCTCCATCTGGACAGACCTTTGGCAGGTCCCATTCAAAGACTCAATCGATTGCATCTGTAGCCCTTAATCAAGAGTGGCAAAACTTTGCACCTCTGCTCCATTGTCCTGCTCTTCAGTAAATGTCTATTTTTATCTCTGCTCCATAGAGAAACTCAATTGTCCTAAATCTTGAACTTATTATACCAATGAGGTCTCTGACTGGCTTGAATCTATTGAAAACCAAAAGGAGTCTTTCTCTTCTATCTTGTGACTCTGCCATTCAATAATGTATTTTTAAGCCATTCCTTCCAAGTTAGTCACTGTTGTCTATTTATGCCTACCTTCTATGTATCTTTCCATTGACTTTGTATTGCTTGTAATTTTGATTCTTCCAAAATCATGACTTTCTACATTTGGTAGTAATATACTATTATTCAGACAATATTGTTGTTAAACAGACCTGCAATTTCTGATCGTTAAAAATTCTGAGCATTTTCTTCATTATGAACTATTCCAACTTTTCATCTGCTGTTCTGCTGTAGGCCTTGCCAATTATTTATTTGCTGTCATATAAGTAAGCTCCTTGAGGGTCTGGGGCTGAGTTGGTTTTGCCTTTGTGTCCAGGCTACCTTGGACATAGCAGGTGCTTAAGTATTTGCTGAGGGGAATTGAATTGAACTTAATTAGATTAAATCAAAGACCCTGTCTAAGATAGGTGTGTGGAGAGACAGAGATCTATAGAGAGTGAGAGACAGAAAAAGGGGAGGGAAAGAGACAAAAAGAGGAGAGGAGGAAGGGAGGGGGAGAGAGAAAGAGAGAGGAAAGGGAAAAGCCCAAGATAAAAGAGGCCAAAACTGCTGGGAGCGAGCATCTGGAGGCTGGGCTGCTACTGATGGAGAGAGAGAAGAGAACTGAGAACTGAACAAAGAACTTAGAGGAGAAATGAGAACTGAGAATTGAGAAGAGAGGAGAACTGGGAGGAGGCATGGCTGTGATGTTGGTACTTTGTCTGTTTTGATGTTACTTTGTCAGATTCATCTGCTGATAAAGGACAGTGCTGCTGGTTCAGAAGCCCTGAAAGAGGATTTTCTTGTTGTATAAATAAATTTCTTTTAAAATAAATAAATTTTTAAAAATAAATAAATTTCTTTACAGAAATCCTGGAGGAGGGCTTTGCTAATGATGTCAGAGGTCCAGGGACTATACTGATGATTTGTATTGATTCCTCAGACCTTGTTGTTAGGTCTATGTTGATTTCACAGGCAGAAAGTGAATTGATGAGGGTGAGGCAATGTGTATAAATGTTACTGTGACTTTGTTAAGCTTTGTCTTCCCAGGAACAGAAACTGTGAAGGACTTGAGGTCAACCAGACACTGCGAACTTCAACATGGAATAGGAACTGTATAAAAAGCTGGACAAAGAACTGAGAGCTGTCTGCCTTTGAACCCAGGTGGCAATTGGATAGATTCAACAGGAGCTGGGACCATGGAAGAGGAACCATGGAAGCTGAGAGCCTGCTTCTAGTCAAGATGATGAAAAGACCTCTCTTTGGGTATTTAATGCAAACTGAGAAAATCATGATTTACTGTGGCCTATGGGTGGAGAGCTCTGACCTTTATATTTAGATGATTGAGTTAAGGACTTTTCCTATTAAGAAGAAAGAGGACTTTTTGATTGAAGAGATTAAGACAATGTGACCTAAGGGTGGAGAACTCTGACCTTTGTACTTTGTGTCAATTAAGGAGGTTTGCCTCCTTGAGGATGATTGAATTACTACATGATTGTGTTACTAAATGAATGATATCTCTTGCTTAAAACTATGTGACCACTTTGGTGAAAACTATGTGGTCATTTTAGTGATAAGTTGTTATGCCGTAACATTGTGAACACTATACTTTGATTTCTGTGAATGCTTTGTCTTAGTTTGTTACTGAATAAATAGAGAGTTCACTATACTGTGTAATCAGAACCTTGAAAGCTGTTCACAGCAGAAGTCCTCTGGAAAGCTGCCTGTGCTTGGCTTTAGAACAGACTATCCTTCCAAATGCATTTCTTGGCTAAGCAATATCCATTTTTATACAGTATTTCCCCAGTGTGTATGGTGAGACTGGTCTCTTTCACATTTGTGAAGATTACACTTAGGACACTTTTAAGGAGACTGGGGCACAATGCAATTCATGTAGGTTCATCTACAAACAGGATCATTTTGAGAACCCTACTGTCAATAAGAAATTCTTCTATTTTGATTCTGCACAGAACGTCATCCAAAAATCTGGCCTTATTTAGAGAAGGAAAATAATAATTGGCCTGTTAACTTATTTTATACCTTGTTTGATTTCCTTTCAACAAACTTAGCACTGTACCTCATGTGATCATGGGTAATTTTAATGTATGCACAGTGGCCACCTTGGCTGAGAGGGAAGGGCTTTCATAGTTGTACTTTGTCCTATTGAGTCAAATACTTACTTAAAATAAACAAACAAATATTGCCTAAATAAATTTATTTATTCTGTGATGTGCACATCAGATTCCCAAAAGAATATATTATAGACATAGAAAAAATAATCATAAAATTTTCATGGAGTAAAAAGGTCATTCAATCAATAAACGTTTATCAAGTACCTACTATGTGCCAGTACTCTGTTAAGCTCTGGGGTCATATCCTAATCAAAGTAAAGGAACAAGAAAGAAATTACTTTTTGAATCTAGGGATAAGGAAAGCATTCATGACTGAACAAGTGTTAGCTAGAGAAGATCATATGAGATAAAGCCGATAGTTTTGGATATATATATTTAAAGATTTTCCATAAACAAACTTAATGTAGCAAAAATTAGAAGGGAAATGGGTGACAGGGGAAAGAAATCATTCTCTGATAAAAGTCTCATATCCAAGATATACAAGGAAATTATTCATATTTAGAGGACTAAGAGCCATTTCTCAATAGCTAAATGAATAGTCAAAGGCTATAAAGAAGCAGTTTACAAAGTTATCCACAATCATGTAGGGAAAAAAAATGCTCTAAATTACTAATAAATAGAGAAATGCAAATTAAAGCAACTCTGAGCTTCCGGCTGATATCTATCAGACTGACAAAGATGACAAAAGAGGACAATAATAGGTTTTCAAGGGGCTGTGGGAAAACAGATACACAAGCCAGTGGAATCATGAATTGATTCAGTTATTCTGGAAAGCTCTTCAGAACTATGGCCTCCAATTGATCCTTTGACCCAGTTATGCCATTACTAGGCCTATACCCTGAAGAAATCAAAGGAAAAGGAAAAATAATCTATAGAGATAAAAAGATTCATAGCAGCTATTTTAATGGTAGTCCAAACTTGGGAACTAAGGATCTGTCCTCCTATTGGGGAAATTGTGGTATATGAATATAATGGAGTAATATTGTCCCATTAGAAATGATGAAATGAACACTTTTCACAAGAAACTGGGAGTACATGAGCTGATGAAGAGGGATATAAGCAGAGAACTAGGAGAACAATTTATACAATGATAGCAACAATGATAACAAATCGAGGCAAGCAACTTTGGAATACTTTAGAAAGGAAGAAGCGTGAGGCCCGAGGGATGAAGATGAAACATACCATTCACTTCCTGACAGAGACTTAATGAATTTAAAATGCAGGAAGAGACTTTGTATGGGAAGCCTTCTCAGTCCCTCTTTGTTCTATGCCTTTCCTCAGTTGATTATTTCCTCTTTGTCCTGTGTATAGCTTCTTTATACAAGCTTGTTGTCTTGACAACTTACATGTTGTCTAACCCATTAGATTGTGAGTTCCTTGGAGGTAGGGACAGTCTTCTTTCTTTGAATTCATAGTAGCTAGCCCAGGAACATAGTAGGTACTCAATAAATGTTTATTGACTGACTAATTAATTAGCCAACTGACTCAGCTAATATGGGAACTTATTTTGCCAAACTATGTTTAGCTATGCAGTGAAGGCTTTATTTTTTGTTTTTGCTTTTTTTTTCTTTTTGCTCCAGGCAGGTAGTGGAAAAGAAAGGTAAACTTTTTAAAAATTATTAATCAAAAATAAAAATAATAAACTTTGAAGATGAAATAAACAATGAACAATGTGTGAGCTTTCATTGTAAACTCCTTGCAGTTAGTTGTGTTCAACAGTTCAGACAGCATGAGTCAGAAGCCACACTCAGACCCAGGCCTTCCAGAGTCCAAAGCCAGCTCTCTCTACTCTGTCCTGCTGTCTTTCAAGAGGGAGTTTTACATGAATTCAATTTACGTAAGCAATAGTGAGAAGGTCAATACTTTTAATTACTTCTCCTCTCTCCTCTCTCCTCTCTCTCTCTCTCTCTCTCTCTCTCTCTCTCTCTCTCTCTCTCTCTCTCTCTCTCTCTCTCTCTCTCTCCCTCTCTCAATAGACATCTTATTTGAAAAATAATGGGAGCTGCTATAATCACAGGTCATCTCTTACTTATCCTTCCTCCTAATTTGGTGCTTACTTTATCCATTCCTGGGAGCTTGATGAGAGCAAGAACTATTTTTTGCCTTTCTTTGTATGTAGGGCTTAGCACAGTGCCGGTACGCAATAGGTGCTTAGCACGCTTATTGACTGACTAACTGCCATTCCTGTAGCCAGTCTGATTTGACTACACATGGACAAGGAATTCTGAAGTGATTGCTACATCATGACAAGATGGGATCAGCTTCATTGCTTATGTTGTCATTCTGTCTTCGTCACGTCAAGCACATTCTGTCTTAATTTTAAAAGCCTCCATCTCTTTTATCTCTAAGATCTCTCTTTTTATCCCAAACCAGATTTCCTGATACTATTTTTTTTGTCTCACGACACCCATGTTCACTTTCAGTTAAATGCAGAGATTATCAAGAAATACTCTGACTTTGTTTGGAACCTTGTCCAATTTTTCATCCTTTCAATGAGTTTCTTGCATTGGTCATGATTAGGAGTGTGCTAAGGCCAGCTTAGAAGAGAGCTAATCGTTAAGTTTTCAGTGTGAGCATTTATCCCGCAGAAAATGACAAATGATACAAATTACATCTTGGTTTATTATTTTGCTGATTACCTAGACTTTAAAAATTGATGGAGAAAATGTTAATAATGTAAATTAAACTTAAAAGTGTGCCATGGTTTTTTTTTTTTTGGAGAGCTGGTTGTTAAACATTTACCAGTATACCTTTAGTTGTGATTAACTTCATTGTGGCCTATTTTCACTAAACTCATCTTGAACACTGTAAGTCAAGATGAGCATATGTCAAATGAAGTGATTGATCCTATTGCCTTTACCACAAGATGACAATGATGAGAGGGGGGCAGGGAGGGAGAGAGATACAGAGAGGGAGAAAAAGAGAGAGAGAAGGGGAAAGAGGGGAGAGAGAGAGAGACAGAGAGAGGGAGAGGGAGAGAAAGGGAAAGAGAGGGAGGGAGAGAGAAGGGGAAAGAGAGAGGGAAAGAGGGAAGAGAGAGAGAGAGCAAGCACAAAGGGGAGAGAGTGAGAAGACAGAGATGCAAAATAATCAGCTATGGGAGAAGAAAGAACTAACAATTGGAGGTACCAAGAAAAGCCCATGTAGAAGGCGACCTCTAAAAAAAAGTTTTAAAGAAAGCCTGAGATTACAAAAAAAATGAGGGGAAAGAGCATTCTGGATGTGAGGGACAACCTGTGCCAAGATACCAAAGATGGAGATGAAATTTTAATGTTTGGGGAACAGACAGTAAGGGGGGGGGCAGTTCAGTTATGAAGACCTGAGTTCAAATCTTGCCTCAGATACTTACTAACTGTGTGAGCTGACCAAGCCATTTAATCTCTGAGTCTCAATTTCCTCATCTATAAAAAGGGGATAATAGTAAAACCCACCTTGCGGTGTTATTGGGAAGATAAAATGAGCTGACATACTTAAAGCATTGTATAAAAGCTGGTTGTTACTATTACCATTATTACTTTTTTCTTATTAACAGCTAATAAGCCAGTTTGACTGAAAAAGAGAGGACACAAAGGGGCTGAATTTTTCTTTTGCTCCAGCAAAATGAATAGCTTTACTGGGACTAGTGCTACTGCCTGGCCCTAACATTGTTCTCTGGGTATTTAATAATAGATGCAGAATATCACAGTCTGAAACCATGGCAATAAGTCCACAGTAATTCATTGATGAAAGTGTAGGTGGAAAGGAAAGAAATTCAGTTTCTACATGCTTAACAATTAGTCAAAATAGTAAAATGACTTATGGAAGAATCATGAAAATATTTTTTAAAAGTCACCATCCCAGTTTTCGAATGATTATGTGTAAAGCATTTTCCAGGATGAGCATCTTCCGAGGAGAATAATGGGGTCTCTCCAAATCAACACCACGCATCGTACAGGAATAAAAGATGATAAATACATGCACTGCAGTTGGCATTTTATACAACACCCAACATACGGCAAAGAGTGTCGCATAAATAATTCATAGGATGGCGATTACATAGTGCTCTGGCGACATTCATCTGCATTAGCTCTCAGCTCCAGTCTTCTGCTAACACGGTTTAGGACATATGCAGTGCCCCCAGATGACAAAATTGTGATGATCAATAATACATGCATTGGATGGAAAGTGGAGAATCTGTGTTTTCCCCCTCAAGGAACACAAAATTATTTTAGGGAGACATATGGCCTTGTAAAAATTACTCAAAAGTCCCTGGACCTCAAGTAAGTGTCGTTAACTGAATCGTGATCAGTGTGATCAGTGCCAAATACCCACCCAAAATGACAGATCAAGGCAGTGATGATAATTCATCTGCCAAGAAATCTGCCAGCTGGTATTTCTCAGGGGACTTATACATATGTGGGACAGGAGTGTCAGGATGATGGAGGGTAGAAGCAAAGGTTTTAGGGGGTGCTGGGAGTACCAGGACACTTGATGCTGATATCCTGGTTTTGGGGGCTACCACATCAGTCCTCATTTCTCTAGTCCTCCACAGAGAAGTCCTTGTTACCACCTGCCTGGACTCTTACAACATCCTCATGGAATTATACAGAGTGACAATCTCTGAGGAAGGGACCTCTCAGACCATCTAGGGTAAATGTTACCTTAAAAAGGATACACTCTACAAAATACCCAACAAGTTATCACCCAAGTTTTTTGTAAAGACATTCAATGAGGAGGATCCTACTGCTTACTGAGGCAGCCCATTAGTCTTTGGGATAGCTCCAATTATTAGGAAGTTTCCTTACAAAGAGCCTAAACTGTCTCTTGGCAACTTATTGTGTCTCCTGCTTAGTCCTGGAGTTTCATTACCCATAAATTTACCTTGGCACATAACCCTGCTCAGGTCAGTAGAATATAAACTCTGTGAGGATAGGTACCATTCAATTTTTGTTTTTGTATCCCTAACACTCTGCATGGTGACCGGCACATAGTGGTGCTTTTAAAAATGCTTATTGAATGGGATTAAATCAAATATCAGCTAGGGCCATACTTTCTTCTTCAGTAAATATCTTCCCTTTAGTCACTGTTAATTACCCTGTATCTGCATGTCAGGAACAGTGAGTATAATGGTTAGAGAGCCAAACTCATAGTTAGAAATGCCTGAGGCAGTTCTCTGGGACTGTTACTCACAGAACATGAGCTGCTCTCATTGGTAAAGAGAGTTTCCTTACTGGTAGTTCCCTATGCCAATGAATTCATGGATGTCAAAGTTGGAGGGGGGGAGATAATTGCCAGCATAGGCTGGCACCAGACCCTCCCTGGAGGTTGTGAAAGGGGACTCAACACAAATGAAGCTAGGGAATTTCCAATAACTTTGTTGAGATTTTCATAACCCTCCTCTACTCAAGACCTACTCAAGGTGTCTCATTGTCATATAAAAATGGCCATAGGTTCAGTGGAGCCCATACCCTGGAAATGTTTACACCAAGTGTAAGGGCTTTCTGTTTAAGCTAGGTGAAGTACACAGTAGGTGATTGATGAGTGTATGTTGACTTTTTTTGTCACCTGAGAACCAGTCTAACTAAGTCTGCATAAACTCATGCTCAGGGTTGGCCATCAGGTCTTGCATTGTCCATCTACATCAGTTCAAAGACCTTGCCCATCTTTCTTTCTTTCTTTCTTCCTTCATTTATTTCTTTCTCTTTCTGTTCAAGTCTTCTTGTACAAAATGACTAATATGGAAATGTTTTGCATGATTTAACTATATAACTTACATCAGATTGCTTACTGCCTTAGGGAAGGGGGAGGGAGTAATAGAATCAGAACTCAAAACTTTAAAAAATATATTTAAATTGTTTTAACATGTAATTGGGGAGAAAAGAAAATATTCTTTAAAAAAGACCTTGTCCAAGGTCCTAAATAGGCAATTCAGCTAACAATCACTCCAAGTAATCACACCTTGAAATATCTATCATTATGCACGCTGTTTATATCACATAATCCATCTAGAGCTGAAAGGAATTTCAGAGGGCTGAGCCTTCATTTTAGAGATGGGAAAACTGAGGCCAAGAAGTCGAGTGCCTTGCCCAAGAACACATAGATAGTAAATGGCAGAATTCCCAGAAAACTCAGATTCTCTGATTTCAAATTCATTACTCTTTCCATTGTACCTTAAAGATGTCTTTGAGAGAATAAAGGAATGAAATGGAACCTGTTCTCTTCTCTCCAAAACCCATTCTTATCTCCAACTTTTCTAAGTGACTTTTTTGCCCAAAGTCACACAAGGGGTGTCAGAGGTAGGATTCAAAGTCAGAGGCTGTAACTCCAGATTCCATTCTCACAGAATAGAAGAAGTTTTGTTTGTTTATTTGTTTTGCCTTTTGGAGGGCAATTGGGGTTAAGTAACTTGCCCAAGGTTACACAGCCAGTTTTTTTTGTGTTAAGTGTCTGAGACCGAATCCAAACTCAGGTCCTCCTGACTCTGGGGCCAGCGCCACCTGGAGTCCCCTAGAAGAGTTTTCTAATGAAGGTCTTGCACTGAGCGTCTCTTTATCTCCCTACTTGCCCTCTATTCCACACCATCTTGGTTCCCATGCAACATAGCACCTAGAATCAGAATTTAGAAAGCTCTAAAAAGAATCATTCCAAGACAGATGGGCCTACAGTCAACTTAGGACATGGGGTGTCACTCTAATAATGTCCCCCAAAGAATTAAATTTAGGCCAGTGGTTAAGTAGGAAGAGCAGAGCATGACTAATGCTGATTCATTCCAATATCTCCCCAAATGCTACTAAGTAGAAGCAGAGGTTAGTGCATTTTTAAAAATTCAGTTCTTAAATAGCATCTCAATAGTACATCTGGATTCCAAAACCGCTGTTTCATGGCACAATGGAATCAGCAAGGATGCGGCACACTGTAGCATCTCACTTCGTTTAAGGAAAGAGAACTGGCCACCAATTACAAAGGTGGCAACGTAGCTAGAACTGGTTGGAACAATAAAGTTGCAGTCATGATCACAGCTTTAAATTCTGTTTTTGGTGCTGACTTCTAACAATAGTAAAGTCACTCTACTCCTCTGAGTCCCAGTTTCCCATCTCTAAAATGGAAATAATAAAATCTACAGTCCCCCACCTCCGAGAGTTATTGAAACTCAAAAGAGATCAGAGACACTAAGGGCTTTGCAAACATTGAAGAGCTGTGCTAATCTAGTGACCGTGATTAATATCCGCAATGCCTGCTCAGGTTCAACCTCTCCTTGATGAGCATTAATAAGGCATGCAGCCAAAGTGGAGAGCCCAAGACAAGACGTGAGCTGAGCAGAGATTTAGTGATTGACCCTTTTGTTCTCTTTCTTCAGAGACAATTAGCAAAGCTGCTCCTTCCTCCTCTCCCTCCTTGATTCCTTGGTTCAGAAATCTGCTCAGTCCTTTCTCTCACATATTGAGGTTACAAACAGAATGCTTATATGTACATGGAGTCAGTGGGAGAACAAGATGAATTATAATGCCTTTGGCTCACGGTGCCATGTGCAGAAGTATAAGGCTGTTTTCTGCTTCTGCACAATTTGGCTTTTGCTATTCATTTGGGGGAAGGGAAAATCCCTGAAAACATTTCTTTTCAAGAGGTTTTTGTCCTGTAATGGAGAAGGAATAGCGCCCCGTACCTATTACTCAGTATCTCCACTGCAAATATCATACTCTATGGGAAAAATCATAGATTTAAGGGCTACAAGGGGTTTTAGAGGTCACCTAACCTAACCCTTTATTTTACAGTTGAGGAAACTGAGGCCCAAAGGGTTCAAGTAACTTCTCAAAGGTCACTCAAGTTGCCAATAGCAGAGACAGGATTTGAACTCAAATCCTCTGACTGTAAATCCCTCACTCTTTCCATTGTATCACGGTGACCACTTCATGAGATAGAGAAGGAAAGAAGAATCCAACTGAATTCATTCTCTTCTCTCCACCAACACAACAGCCGAGTGATACCATGGATAGCGTGTGCAACCTGGAGACAAGAAGAGCTGAGTTCAGATCTGATTACAGATATGTACTAGCCATGTGATCCTGTGTTAACCTATTGTGCCTCAGTTTCCTCACCTGTAAAATAAGGATGATAATAATACCACGTGTCCCAGGGTTATTGTAAAGATCAAATGAGATAGTAATTGTAAAGCACTTACCACAGTTCATGGCACAGAGCAGTCACTTAAAAAATGCTTGTTCCCTCCTAACTTTCCTTTATCTATTGTTACCACCATGCTGTCAGCAAGGCAGCCACTTATTGTCACAATAGTAAGGAGTCACAGAATAACAAGCTCCCATTGTCCAAGAAAATCATGCCAGGAACCATCATTGGTATGCATACCCTTGGCATCCAATCCCTGGTCTCCAACCATGTAGGAGATTATCAGAGGCCACCGTTCCTGGGTTTTTCACTACATTTTACAAATATATACACACCTTGCCTCTTTCCCTCCCAGAGATGGTGATGATGATGACATAACCTGCTATGTACAAGGCATTATGCTAAGTATTTTACAAAGATTATCTCTTCTGTTACTCACAAGAACTCTCAGAGGTAGGTGTGATTATTATCCTCATTTTACATATGGGAAAACTGAGGCAAACAGGTCCCACATCGAGCAAATGTCCAAGACCAGATTTGACCTCAGGTCTTCCTGACTCTGGGCCCAGCCTTCTATCCACTGTTCGCCCTGCCCTCACTGCCCCAAACCCACAGACACAGGAAGACAAGCAGCACCATAGAATAGCTCCCTCCTCTCCTAATTCATCATGCTAAAGAGGTCATTGGTCTACCTTCCTGTCATATTCTGTTTTCAATAAACTTGCTAAAAAGCTAGTTCATAAGGTAATTCCTCAGCCTCCCCTGGAGACAAGGATAAAAGTAGCTTCCCCTCCTTTGAAAGCTGCAATTGAAGCCTTGAGTCCTCCTGCCTTGGAATGGGAAGGACCACGGCCGTTTGATGTGCAAACTTAGATGGGCTCTGTTTGAAGAAAACGTTTCAAGTTGCCTTGAAGTTCCCACTGGGAGAAGTCACCCTGCCCCCAACCATCCAGCTCCAAATGAAGGTCAAAGACATGCCAGGGGATGTGCCCAGCAGCTCCATCAAGAGACTGAGTCCATCTTTGAGCAGCACCAGAGGGGTTTGATTTGATGGTAGACATTTTCATTCATCCATTCATTCAGGAACATTTACCCCAGAACTTTCTGTGTTAAAGATTCTGTGGTAGTGAAATGATTGTTCTCCCCAAACACATTGAGCAAGACTTTAGTTTTCATTATTTCCTTGCACTTAAAGCCTGGTTCTTCTGAGACTAATACAAAAGAATCATAGTGCCTCAGGAAGTAAGGGAAGCCAATGGCATGCTGGGTACCCAGCACCATGCTGAGCATTAGAGAGGGCAAAAATGAAGTCCAAAAAATGGTCTTTCTCTTCCAGGGCATCATCACTTAGTCGGGAATAGAAGGTGTACATTATTTGAGGTGAGGGTCCAATTCTATGATTTCATCACTTCTCAACAACTCATTTCCAACATGTGTCCTTAGACACTTGCCTAGAACACCCCCCAGCCATACAACCATTATGGATGGTGGCACTTGGACCCAGGTTTTCCCTACTCTAAAGCCATCATCACTCTTTCCACTATGCCACACATCCCCTCTCTGAATACACTATAATGCGAAATAACAGAGAATCAAGGTATTTGACTAAGTGGCTATGAGCCCTGGAACACCCAATGTCAAGAGGAAATTACATTAGGAAAAGATACATGGTGGGAGGAAATAGGTAGTGCACCACAATACAGGCAAGAGGCTAGATGAAAGAGATTAGCAAGGACCTGTATGAGCAGAAAAGGAGGTGTGCCAGTCATGTAGAGATTTGGAATCAAGAAATGGACAGACTAAATGATACAATGCACAATCCTAGTTATTAAAAGAACATGAGCAAGACCCCTAGCAAGTAAGGGAGATTCTCTGCTCATGGAAAAACTCTATTCTTATGGGAGTAAACCATGCTTCTCTTTCTCTGTAAACCATACAGGGTGTCGCAAAAGTCTTCATGTGGTTTTAAGCCTACTGGCTAAAAACTGAATTAAGACTTTTTGGACACCCTGTATAGAGGCTCCTACCTGATTATACAAGCTGTATGATGCTGGACAAGTCACTTAACTACTAAATGGACCCAGGCAACTCTCTAGGGCTGTAACTTCCCTTGGCAAAGGAAGTTTCTTCATTGGGAGGTCCCTATACAAATGAAATCATGAACCTGGGACAAAAATATGCAGGAGACAGTCATGCTATTTATTGAACATAAAATTCTTGCCAGAATATTTAGCCCAGCTCTGGATTCCACAGCTAAAGAAGCAGCCAAAAAATATGGAGAGATTCAGAAGGAAATCACCAAGAAAAACTGAAGTACGGAAAACCAGACATATGAGAAAAATAACTGTGCCTGGCATCTAGGCACTTAGTAAATGTTTACTGATTGATTGATTTAACTGTATATTCATTATGGAGAAGAGTAAGAAGTAAACTAAACACTGAACTTGAAATTTTAAATGTAAATTAAATCAATTCAATCAAGATAAATCATTGAATCCTTTAAATTAAGTCAATCTCAGAATTTAACTATATAGTCAGACACTTGAAATATGTGAATGTTTTATATATGGAAGTCTACTTTGATACTGTAATGCCCTTGGTGATGAGAAATGGGCAGTGCTAGACTGGATGACTGAGCATTGTTACAGAGCTCTCTAAATATACTGTCATCTATCTGGAATTTTGTGAATGTATTTAAGGGTCCCTTCCAACTTTATGAGTCATTAACTGTTGAATTCAAAGAACTAAGGAAGAAATGTCTACAATTAATCGATCTGCAACCTAGCCTATCACTGTTATGGATACTGTGGGAGGGGAAGAATAAGTTAAAATGCATCCTTTTCTTCAAGGAGATTGCATTCTAAGAGATCCACACATAAGAAATAACAGTGAAAAAAAATGGATCAGTTAGCTATCAAGCTGAGGAGCCACTCCAAATTTAGAATAATAGTATCATTGATGTCAAGGAAAAAGAGACTGTAGCATTAATAAGACCACAAAATCATAGATTCTAAGCTGGAAGGAACCTTAAAGGTCATCTAACCCAACCTCTTCAATCTAAAAATGGCGAACCTGAGGTCTGGAGGGGTTAACTGGCTTGGTCCAAGTCATAAAGTACCAAAGCCTATATCTAAAAAGATATAGGTCCTCTAATGATTCACGATGCCTCCCATAATAATCCTTTGAAGAAAGTAGTACTGAGTATTCTGAGCTCCTTTTTATTGATGACAAGACCAAGATTCTGAGAAGTGACTTGTTCATGGTCAAATCCCTATTACGTGCATGAGGGAGGATTTAACTGAAGCCTCCTCACTCACTCCAAGACCAGCCTTCTACCCCTTACACAAACCTGCCTCTGCATCTTGGTATGATCCTTGTATAAACACATACAGTCTGACCCAGCCAATATTCAAAGCTTTTCCAGCTTGGGAAGACCTTATAGAACTTTCATTCTACCAAAATAGCTCAGGACATTTTTCCAGGGTGATTCCCCTTGTCTGGAATGCTCTCCCTCTTTATTTTCCCTACTGGCTTCCCTGGTTTTCTTTAAGTCCCTACTAAAATCCCATCTTGTACTGCAAGCCTTTCCCATTCCCTCTTAATTCTAGTGCCTTTCCTCTCTTATTGATTTTCTATTTATAAATGTAAATAGGTAGTTGTACATACTCGTTTGCTTGCTGTCTTCTTTATTATATTGTAAGCTTCTTGAGGGCAGAGATTGTCTTTTTGCCTCATTTTGTATCCCCAGCATTTAACACAGTGCTTGGCACAGAGTAAATGCTTAATAAAGGTTTATTGACTGACTGTTTAGCTTCCTCAGCTTTCTTCAAATCCCAACTAAAATCCCACCTTCTATAGGAAGCCTTTCCCAACTTCTCTAAATTCTGGTGTTTTCCTCTGTTGCATCCAATTTACCCTATCTATAGCTTTTTGTATATAACTGATCACATGTTATCTCCCCCATTACACCATGAGCTCCTTGAGATCAAAGTCTGTCTTTTGCCTCTATATCCCTAGAACTTTGCACAGTGTCTGACATGTAATAGGTGCTTGATGAAACTGGGTTCAAGTGCCAGTTCTGATACATACTGACTGTGTGACCCTGGGCAAATCACCTTATCTCTGTAGCCTTCCAGAGCCCTGGCATCATCTCAACACCAAGGAAGAACCTCAGGAAAGGAACATCATAGTTTTCTCCATGATTTCCCTGACGTAGGAACTCTTTCCACCAATGCAGGTTGGTGTCTTTTTGGCCTTTTACTATCTTAGAGAGTTGCCTAGGGCACTGAAAGTTTGTTCAGATAGCCAATATATGTCAGAAGCAGGACTTGAACCCAGATCTTCCAGCCTCCAGTCCACTCTGCCTGACTTCCTCTCTCATTATATAGACTGACAGATGCATATTGACATAAATTTGCATAAACATAAGAATGCAAATACACATACGGTATTGGAAGATTCCATCAAAGACATCCTCCCGTAAAGTAAGCTTTACCTCCCAGCTCCACCTCATGGCATCTCTAGTCTTGGTCTTATGTTAGTATTCACTCTTTCATTTTTCCTGAACTTCTGTGGCCTTGGTCTCCCCAACAAGATCACTTCTTTGGTTGAGGAGAACAATGTCTTCTTTTTCCTTTCATCCTTTCTCTTCTCACAGCCCAGGTCCTTGAACAGAGTAAGTGCTTTGAGGTTAATGAAGCAACTCAAAGTGGCCCAGTGGAGAGAATGTTGGGTTTGGTCAGGTCTGCCTCAGACATTTATTAGCTAGTGACCCTGGGTAAGTCAACGAGCTTCTCTCAGACTCAGCTTCCTTATTTATACAGTGAGGATAATATTAGCACCCACATGTCTAGTGAAGCTCACATACTAGCTATTACTGTTATTGATCCTTTGATTAGCTAATACAGTTCCCATTCCCCTATGACACTAACTGCCTTGTAACTGACAACTTGATCATTTAAATATCAGTGAAGGTGGAAAGAAGCAATTTTTTTTTTCCTGACATCACATAATTCATGTAAAATCTACAGCAAACAAGGCAGCCAGAAATCAGAAGAGGGATGTGGAAAATGCTGGTTTAGGGTCAAAAGATCAGCCCCTTCACTACCTGTGTGACCTTGGGTAAGTCGCTCATCTTAAAAATGAGGTAGTTGAACTAGATAACCTCTGAAGTCCTTTCCATTCTTAATCTATCAGCCTGATCCAGACTGGCTTAGCTCTAGGAGAGATTTACAAAAAGAAACTCTTTTTACTCATTTTTTTCAGACCTCTGAGGAGAGCAGTTTAACTTTTATGCCTTTGAAAAAGTATGGCCTGAGCAGTAATGAATAAAAATATCCTTTTCATATTGACACTGGGGAGTTATGAGGTCTGGACACTGAAAATGCTTAGTCTTTTGTAATAATTAGGAAAGTTTGCTTTGGTAGAACACAATGCTAGGAGTAGAAAATGATTGTGTGTGAACAATCAAGACTGAAACTGTTAAATGTAAAAAATAAGAATGCCTTGGTGGTAAGAAATTAGTAAGGTCAACGGTGCTACGTGCAAAATGACTGGTCCATTTGTATCACAGTAGGAACCCTGAAGCAGAGGCTAATTAGTCAAGAATTTAATAATACATTGGAATTCAATGGAATTTATGATTCTGAAGACTACAGAAGAAAAGTCAGTCTTTTTTGGAATTTTGATTTAGGAGAAAAAGAAGTTTTACTTTTTTGGCATTTAAGTTAATATCACTCAAAGAGAGCAAGTTTAAAGTTGTCTTGAAGGACATACCCATTTGCTGTGTGTTTTTCGTGTTTCCTTGGAAGGTAGAATGGCATTGGGAATAGAGAGCCTGGCGTGGACTCAGGAAGATCTGAATTCATAGTATACCTCAGACACTCACTGGCTGTCTAACCTCAGGGAAGTCACTTTCTCTCTGTCAGCCTCTTTTCTTTGTCTGTAAAATGAGGGGGTTTGATTCCATGGCCTCTAGGGTCCCTCGCTGCTCTGAATCTACAGTCTTCCAATTCTTCTGCCTTGGTTTCAGGGATGGACACCCTCAGAGACATACTCTGTGGGCACAAGATGAGGCACACGCTATCCTAGTCATCCAGACTCCTGCTAGAACTGCTTTCAGGAACATACAAAGAGCTCACATCGCAGTCCTTTTGTACCATTATAAAAATCACGAATTTTATACCATGTGGCTGATTACACACTGGGCTGTGTTACTTATCCACTTGTGCAATAGTCCTCAGAACATTAAACATAGAAGAATATTAATAAAATAACTTGTCCTAGGACCTTTTCTATCTGCTCTCCATGAAACGAATGAGGTTATGATTATAACATCTTATTCTTAGGGAGATTCTGTATTTTCAGCTCTAGGCTAGATTATAAAATCATGGGATCTCAGGCAATACTTACTGCAAACAGAATAAGATTTAGAAGGAGCTTGCCTTGTGATTTATAGGAAATCATTCTTCTGTCCCAATTATCCTGCTTTGAAGTACCCTCCCCATTCTTTCAAAGTGCTACTTGCTTTGACCTAGAATGCCAAGTACAGATACATCAATAATTAGCCAGTTTTCCCAGAGATATCTTTTTTTTTTTTTTGCTTTTTGGAGGGGGGAAGTCAGGGCAATTGAGTTTAAGTGACTTGCCCAAGGTCACATGGCTAGTAATTGTTAAGTGTCTGAGGCCAGATTTGAACACAGGACCTCCTGACTCCAGGGCTGGTGCTCCCTTCATTGTGCCACCTAGCCGTCCCAATATCATAATTCTAATACATATGTCCCCTCATCCTGTCCACATGATAGCCACGTGAAGTAGGCGCTATTCTTATCCCTATTTTATGGATACAGAAACTAAAGGAACTAAAAATCAGAGAGGCTGACATATGTGCCGACAGCCAGCTGATCAGTCATGTGGGTAGTGCCCACTATGTGTCAGGAACCCTTATGGCAAAAGCACGGGAGCCAGAATGGTGAATCCCACCTCCAGCCACCTGACACTGCAGACCAACCCCAGTGAGCATGAGCTCCAGGAAAGGAGCTACCAATTGGTGAAGATTTTTTTTAACTGAACATACAATTGCATCCTTAGCAAGACCTTCAGTGAGGAACTTCTCTATCAATGATGAGTGGCATCTACTTTGCAACTTACATCTTTGAGAGCTGCCTGGTGCACCAAAGGGTTAAATGAATTCCTCAGGATCATCCCATCCATATATGTAAGAGGTAAAGCTTGAACCCAGGACATTCTGGCTCAAAGGGCAGCTGTCCAATGACTAAGCCACATTGCCTCTTGGGCCAAGTTTATGTAACATGCAAATCAAATTAACTAACTCTTTTGCATGAAGGATAAATCAATCAATGCTAAGCAATAAGAATAAAAATAAAGAGTTCAAACAGTTCCCACCACCAAGAAGCTTATGTTGTAATAGGGGAGACAACATTTATAAATTAGAGCATCACAAAATAAATATAGAGTAGATGGAGAGTAACTTGAAAAAATGGCACTAGAAGCTGGGGCACCAGGAATGGCCTATTGAACAAAATGGTGCCTGAGCTGAATCTTAAAGGAAAACAGAGAAGATAAATGACAATTTTAAGTTAAGGAAGAACATTCCAAGCATGAGGAACAGTTTAAAGTCATGGAGATCAGAGACAGAGTATCATGTGTGTAGGGAAAATGTAGATTATGTGTGTCCACATGGGTCTCCCTAGGTGTGGCTTGTAGGAGGCACAAAAGATATCTCTTGTTTCTTCCACCAACCCTTCTCCAAGGGAGACTTTGATTCCTGCCAGAAGGGGAAGCAGGAAATTGGATTGGTCACTCTGCTCTGCTCAGAGAGTTGGGATACCTGGATGGTTATAATGCTCTGCTCTCCTAAATATTGTTAGTCTAGGGGAAATCATTTTTAGGTTCAATATGAGCCCCTGATCACTATGACATAATGGGGAAGTCATGTCACAAGCTATATATCCAATGTTTGTCTTTCCCACCAAGTACTAAGTCCACCAAAAACGCATATAGTGAATAGAAAATAAAACCATTTATCCAAGTTGATAGCAAACAGAAACCAGAGATGGTCTACAGATAAGACAATACCAGACAATAGACAGAATAAGCTCTCCCACTGGGACTGAAATATAAGAGACAGAGAGAGGGAGTTCATCAAGAAAGTTGTTTTTATTAACAGGGCCTGATTCTCTTGATTCAAAAATGATTTAACCATTGGAAAAGAGAGTCCACCTTCAATGAGCTTCAGATCTAGGAGAGCTTGGGAAGCAGGATCTATTATATTGTCTCTGTGAGGGTAGGGTTAAAAACCATCTTTTTCCATCAATAGCACTTTTTTGAACTGGACTTCATCATGGCCCCAGGAAACCTCATCATTAGGAAACTCATCTTTCAACATAATATCAGTCTTGGTACTGGTATCTCATCAATATTTTCAGCAACCTTTCCCCCTCTGATTGGAAGCCTAGACGATTAATCAAAGAACTGCTCCCAAAGCCTCCATTTAAGAAGGGCTCCCAGGGCAGCCATATCTTCATTTCCCACTATCTTCACTCCTTTGGTTGGGACTCCATCACACCTGACCCAGGTACCTCCCTGTAGCAGCAACCACACTGGCATACCCATGATGACTGCTAGCCACAGGTTCTTAGATGGACTTTACTAGGAAAGACAGCTCTTTAAGGGGTCAACAATCTAGTTCAGGGGAAAAGTCAGCACCTTGAACTTCAGAGAAATTGCAAGCAGAGAAAGAAAGATCAACAGACAGGGCTCTGACTGCCTGAATCAACTATACACCTTACATACATACCTGGATCAAGAGAGCCTTTACATTTGAGCAGTCTGGGAGTTCTGAACACTCAGAATCTCAACCAGGGAATAACAAGATCCTTCTCATAAGCGAGTCCCCAAAGCAAAATACCAACTCAGGGTATATATACACTTCTTAGAGCCAGAAGGCATCAAAACCCTCCTGACTCAGTGCCTATTTACAAATTAACAAAAAGGGGCAGCTAGGTGGTGCAGCAAATACAGTACCAGCCCTGGAGTCAGGAGGACCTGAGTTCAAATCTGGCTTTAGACACTTGACACACTTGCTGGCCTTGTGGAAGTCACTTAACGCCAATTGCCCTGCCCTCCACCCTAAAAAAAAAAGCAAAGAAAAACAAAGAAAGAAATTAGCAAAAGGTGTGAAAGCTTTGCTACAAGCAAGCCTCCCCTAAGCCAGCTTCCCTTAATGGTTTCCCATGAGTCCTATTAATGGGTGGGGAAGATCTTATATCCCATTAAGATTATACTCCCCTGTTTTCCCAACCCCCTTTCAGTTTCCTTTTGTGATTTTGTTCCCCCATTAGATTGTCTTTTTTAACTGTCTTTGTCACATTTGTGTCCCTAGTGCTAAACACAGCCCTCACACATAGTAGGTGCTTAACCAATGCTTACTGACCCATATTTAGCCTTGATGCCTTCACCAGCATGTATTCCCCACATGACCAGGAGCAGTAGACTTAAAGATACAGGCTTTTTAAGGTTGCTGCCCTCTCTCCCCTCCTCCGTCTTCCTAGTGGACAGGAGAGCCACAATCTCTTTCCCTTTTCTCTTCTCTCTGCTCTAAACTGCCTTGTCTGTCAAAAGCAAAGGGGAACTTGAAGTTACAGCAGCTGTTCAGAAGTTACCAAATATGTATGACTAAGAAAAGTCCCTCTCCTTCAGAAACAAGAGACCAAAGGGCTCCCTGCCAGTCTGACTTCCCATGGCAGGGAATAAGACCAGGGAGTGGGGAGGGATCACTCTCCCCACCTTCCATCAGTGAGGAGTTAGAAGGAGCAGAATGGTTGACTTGGGGCCACAGGTGTGGGGAATACTTGTTGACGACTGCCTCCCTTGATTTCCCAATGTTTGCTAATTTAAGCAAATTGCCTTTGGTTCTAACTGAAAACATGAAGTCTAAGTCATTTTATTAACAACATACTAGGTCTAAAAGGATGCAGGGAATTGCCAGTGGGAAAGGGACAAAATGAGCTAATTAGAGTTTCCAGAGCCTTCAAATAATGAGAAAAGCAAGGTCCCCCAACAGGAACTGGATATTAACCCATTATAAGTGCAATATAAACACCAGCTATCATTACAAAGCAGTAGTGATAGCACTAGTAATAGCTAGCACTTATACAACGTCTTAAGGTGGTCAAAGCTTTTTACATTTGTTACCTCATTTGAACCTCACAATAATCTTGGGAATGCCATTATTAACCCTTTTTTTTGAGGGGGGAAGGCAGGGCGATTGGAGTTAAGTGACTTGCCCGAGGTCACTTGGCTAGTAAGTGTTAAGTGTCTGAGGTTGGATTTGAACTCAGGTCCTCCTGACTCCAGGGCCTGTGCTCTATTCACTTCAACACCTAGCTGCCCCTTAACTCCATTTTAAAGAGAAGGAAACAGAGGCAGAAAGCAGTGGGTTGATTTGCCCAGGGTCACACATCAAACAGGTGTCTGACTGTATCTCCCTGACTCTAGGCCAAGAGCACTGTAACCCCTGGCTTCAAGGGCCCAAGAACAGATGAAAATCGGGACTCTGGGTTCACAGAACAGGCAAAAGACTTGGAAACATGCACAGAATTGAGAAGATAAGAAAAAGAAAAACAATCCAAACCACCACCTCCTATCACCAACAGAGTTCCAAGCTGATGGTAAAAGCTAGCTGCCCAGGAGAATGAAGGAGCCTTGCGGCAGCCCCCGCATTCCACCCCCGCTCTTTCCCATATGCCTCCATGGGCTCAGCCAGGATCCTGATGGGACCTGGGACAGAGGGAGCCAGCTGGCTTGGGCCCTCATCCCCTGCTCTGCCAGGCCGCTCAGGATTCATCGCACTGCCCTCCTGCTGAGCACAGACGGCCTCTAGTCTGGCTGTCTTGGACATCTGTGCCACAAAGGAGCGGTTAAAAGACTGTGAAAGCCCCCATCAGCAATACTTGGCAATGTTCAGCCCCACCCAGACTGGGAGCAGGGCCGAGGGGGAAATGCAACAGAGCGTGCAAAAGAAATAAGTAGGTCAGTTTTCAGCTTCTTCCTGGAAGGTTTTAGGTCCCCATTCTCTGGTTCCTGCTCCAGCCTGACTGTATCCCACCTCCATCTGACTCCTGGCAAATCCAAGTCCCAAAGACTACCCGAGCAAGATCAAACAGCCTCTGAGCCCATCCCCTCAGCTAGGATCCCACTACTGGTCACCGCACAGGGCCTGCTACCCCTCCTGGCTGGGAAGGAGCAGTCATTCGGTTCCTGCTGATGGTGCATCTTTATCAAGCTTGCCTGTGGATGCTGGGAGCCATTAGCTCCACACACCATGTGGATCCAGGGACTCGGTTTCAGGCACATGTCAGTGGAACAACATGCATGACTTATTTGGCTCATTTAAAACTTAACTCACATACTCAACAATAAAGCTAAGAATGAGGCCAGAGGAGCAGGGTCTGGAGAATCGAAAGGCCAGACCTATCCAAGAAATAACTGGAACACAATGGACATTCCCAGAGCGCTTTAAAATCAGCAAAATAATTTATATGCACGATCCCATTTGAGTACTAAGAGTACAAACGAGGAAACCGATCTGGGGGAAGTCACTGGCCCATAGTCAAACATACATCTGAGTGACAGAGTTGGAGCTAGAAGCAGGAGAGTGGAGGGCTTCCTTACCATGTCTAGAACACTATTATACAAATAAAAGGAAGACAGGAAGGAAGGAGGGAAGGGAGGAAGGGAGGAAGGGAGGAAGGGAGGAAGGAAGGAAGGGAGGGAAGGAGGGAGGGAGGAAGGAAGGAAGGAAGGAAGGAAAGAAGGAAGGAAGGAAGGAGGGAAGGGAGGGAGGAAGGAAGGAAAGAAAGAAGGAAGGAAGGAAGGAAGGAAGGAAGGAAGGAAGGAAGGAAGGAAGGAAGGAAGGAAGGGAGGAGGGAAGGGAGGAAGGAAGGGAGGAAGGAAGGAAGGAAGGAAGGAAGGAAGGAAGGAAGGAAGGAAGGAAGGAAGGAAGGGAGGAAGGAAGGAAGGAAGGAAGGAAGGAAGGAAGGAAGGAAGGAAGGAAGGAAGGAAGGAGGAAGGAAGGAAGGA
>NW_027185797.1:17816260-17824675 GCF_028583685.1 Petaurus breviceps papuanus | reverse complement strand
GAGGAAGGAAGGAAGGAAGGAAGGAAGGAAGGAAGGAAGGAAGGAGGGAGGGAAGGAATGAGGGCAGGAGGGAAGGAGGGAAAGAACAAAAACTGTTTTCCCCCTTTTTTATCAAATTAACTAATGGTTTGTCTATTTTATTAGTTTTTTTAGGAGTTCTTATTTTTTCTAATTCAGTGTTTTTGTGGTTTTTCCAAGTTTGTTTATGCTTTTATTTCAGAATCTCCAGTTATATGCAGATTTTGGAGTTTTCTGATTTGTTGCTTTTCTAGCATTTTTAATTTAATTGCATGCTTATTGGTGTCTTACTTCTTTCTTTTGTTGATGAATGTGTTTAGAAATTTAAATTTTCCCCTAAGAATTGTTTTGACTATATCCTACAAGTTTTAGTATATTGTCTCATTGCTTCCATGTTCTTTGATAAAATTATATATTATTTCTATTATTTGTTCTTTGACCTACACATTCTTTAGTATTACACAATTTAGTCTCCATTTTTGCCTTTCCTTTCTTCCAATTATCCTCACTGTTTATAATTGTTATTGTATTATTGTCAGTAATGAATGCATATAATAACTCTGCCTTTCTGTATTTATTTGTTAGATTTTTTTTATAACCCTAGTATGTTGTTCATTATTGTAAGGGAGACAATTCAAAGCTAAGAAATTATATAGTCCCTTCACTATATGACTAATGTGAAAATATGTTTAACATGATTGTACACATATAATCTCTATCAGATTGCCTGCTGTCTTGGGGAGGGGAAGAGGAGGGAGGGAGAAAGAAAAATTTGGAACTTAAAATTTTACAAAAACGAATGCTGAAAAATATCTTTACATGTAATTGGAAAAAAATAAAATATTCTTAAGAAAATGTTGTAAAAGAAATTGTGTGTGTGTGTGTGTGTGTCTGTGTGTGCAGCTAGGTGGCACAGAGTACTGGGCCTGGAGTCAGGAAGACTTATCTTCCTGAATTTAAATCTGGCCTTAGATACTTACTAGCTATGTGAACCTGGGCAAGTTGCTTTAAAATGTTTTCCTCAGTTTCCTTATCTGTAAAATCAGCTGGAGAAGGAAATAGCAAACCACTCCAGTATTTCTATTAAGAAAACCCCAAACGGGGTCACAAAGTTGGACTCATCTGAAAACAATGCACAACTAAAACAATAACCTTGCCTTATAGTCCTTCTCCACAGCTGAATTTTATTTTGCTCATGACTATTTCCTTCCCAACTCTACCTGTTTTCTTAAACTTGCCTCTTCCCTTTTCCCTTTCCCCACCTGTTTTCCTATTGATTTTAATGCATTTCTATATTACATTTCGTGTAGTCAAACTTCCTTTTCCCAGTTCAGATGAAAGTGAGGTACACAAAATGATCACTCCTCCTACTCCTTTTCCCCATTTTCCCCAGTGCATTCTTTTTTCCTCCCTTTTCTTTACTCTTAGATCAAATAAAATAGGACAAAACTCAACCCAGGACCTGAATTTGTCTTTATTTGTTCTTGCTTTGGCTCTTAAAGGCAATGGAGTTTTGAAGATACACTCAATAGTCTCTTTTCCCCATGTTAGGATCTAAACATCATTTAGCCCCTTGAAATTGCATTAATATATTTTCTAGTTACATTTCTAGGTTGTTCTTACTTCATTTGTGTTTCAAAGACTACCAGAACTGATTTTCTCAACAGGCATGCGTAAAAGTTCTCCATTCTATTAAAAATTCATTTTTCCTGTGGAATTATGCTCAGCTTTGCAATACAAATCATTCGAGTATAAAACTTTTTCTATTGCCTTTTGGCATATTGTATTTCAAGATTTCCATTTCTTTATGGTAATTGTTGCTATGTCTTCTATGATCCTGACAGTGGCTCCTCGATGTTTAATCTCTTTTTTCCTGACTACTTACCGTATTTTTTTAACCTGAAAATATTAACTTTAGACTATGGAATTTCTGAGTGTGTCCAATTTGAGATTTCTTTGAGAAAGTGATTGATACATTCCTTCTATTTTCATTTTATTTTTTATTATCACTTTGCCCTCAAGTTATAATATTTTGGGGCCATTTTATTTTATGATTACCTGAAAGATGGTATCTAGATTTTTCGGTTGGTCATAACTTTTAGAGAGTCCAATGATTCTCAAATTATCTCTTCTTGTCCTGTTTCTGAATCAAGGTTGTTTTTTTTAATGATAGAGGTATTACTTGTTCTAACTTTTCAGCCTTTAGACTATGTTCTAATATTTCTTTTCATCTTACTGTATCTTTGAGTTCTGTTTGTTACATTTTATCTTCCAGAATGTCGACGACTTGGCTAAGGTTGCCCACATTTTGTTCCAAACTGTTTATTCTTATTCTAAGCGTTCTGATTTTATTTTTATTTCTTGTTTCATTCTTTTCTCCATTTCTTCTACCCATTGTTAGAGTTTTTGTAGGCAGTCTATTTTTTCCTAAAGTTTTAGTTGCATGTAGTTAGCTCCATCCTCTGAAATCTTATCTTAAGGTTTGTTTAATCCAAAGTATTTCTTTATTAGGGCAGCCAGGTGGTGCAATGGATAAAGTGCCAGACCTGGAGTCAGACCTACGTTAGAATCTAGCCTCAGACACTTCTTAGCTTTGAGATGCTGGGCAAGGCACTTAACTCTGTTTGCCTCGGGTTTCCTCAATGGCAAAATGAGCTAGAGAAGGAATAGCAGACTACGCTAGAACCTTTGTCAAGAAAATACCAAATGGCACCAGGAAGAGTCAGACATGACAGAACAGGTGAACAACAACATTTCTTTATTATATAATGAGTTATATGGTATATTTATCACTTTATTGTATTATTTGTAATTATTCACATACTATATATGATTATTCTATTCTAAGTGACAGTTGTATATTATATGATGAGAATTTAGGGTTGGGTTGTTTCTTGTTTGTTTTTGTTCGCTCAGATCTACAGTTTCAGTTCTTCGGTGAAGATTTGCTGCTAGGGTTAAGCTCTGCCCCATGTTGAACTGCTGGATGGGGCAGTTAGGCCTAGGTCCTGCCTCCTGCTATGGTCCCATAGTGGAACAATGATGTACTGGGTCCTGCTCCTGATTCAGTCCGGAATTCACTGCCTTCTGGTCTCTGAATGGGGGTGGGGGGAGGGTACAAGGGGAGCTACCTGGGACCAGACCCTGCCCTTTTTACATGTTAAAACTCTTTCTTAGAAAACAACATTTCAAGCATGTTTATATAGAAGAGCATAAAAATATGCAGCTGAACACCATGTTTTAATAGCACTGTCCTTCTCCCCGTATTAAATTTGTCCAGTGGTTCTGTATGTATGTTGTAATGTATGACTGTTGTTTTCAGCTATCTCTTAGCCAATAAATGCTACATCATAACTCACAAACATCCCCAAAGTTCAGAACTTAAGAGTATGATTTAGGAATGACATACACATTACTTTAGAAGAATTAGAAATCCCTTAGTAGACTGTGAATAATTATCAGAATTTTTTCTCCTTTAATTTTATTTATAATTTATGAAATAAAACAAACATTTCAAATCAAAACAATTTATAGTCAAAGCCTGCCTTTCAACAGCACTGGCCTATAATAAGTGCTCGGCTTAAAGTTAAAAAAGACCCATGTTCTCGGTGGCACCTCTGGCATTTATGGAACGACCCCAGATAGGTAAGGATTTCACCATTCTGGGCCTCAGTTTCCTCATCTACAAAATACCTAGAGCACCTCACTCAAGGCACTGAATGGCTTCAAGCTGTAAAGCACCTTATGAGCTTTCAAGTTCTCCAAAAATGCTAACCATGATTATTATGCTATGAAACGATGGAGTCAGACTCAGACAGAGCCAGGGCCATTAATCCATGCAGGCCACACATAGACTGAACTATAAAAATGTGACATTATCTACATTTTATTGTATTGTTATTTATCATGTTAAATGTTTCCCAATCACATTTTAATCCGTGCTTCTGACACCTTTGCTCTAAAACACACAAAAAGGACACAGGAATAAGGGAAGAAAGACAAACAAAAGGGAAAACAGAGAGCAAATGGTATTAACATCTGAATAAAGACAGAGAAGCTTATGGGCCACATTATGGAGAAAATACCTATCTGTGGTTTGTTCATCAGTCGATTTATCCAGCTCCTTAAGTTCAAGGTCTAGAATACTCGGGGATTTAAATAAGGAAAGTCAGCACTTTGGGATTTGGGCTGGAAAAGACCTTGAAGGCTGTCCAGTTTAATCTAACCCCTCCATTTGACAGAAGAGAAAACTAGAAGGGAGAAGATGCCTAGGGCCCACACTCATATGAAGCATCAAACTTAGGATTTGAACTCAGGTCTTTGACCAGCACTTTCTCCACTATACCACCCAGCAGACTCAACAAAACTAAATCAGATACCATGTCCTGACATCAAAGAGCTCAAGCCTGAATGAGAAATCTGTGGAGCTGAGTGAATTTCTTTCAGTTAGGGTCGCATCCTTAATCAGGAAAGACAGCAAGGAACAAGCAGGCTTTGGTTTTTTTTTTTTTTTGGGGGGGGGGGGGGGCTTAAGTTCTTCAATAGAAGCTCAGAGGAGCTTGAGGAAGAAGGAAGTCCTTACAGCACCTGGAGACACAAGACTGAGAGGAGTGGTATCAGATGTGAAGGGCAATAGGGAGGTCACTAGTGCAGAACAGAAAAGTGGGTCTCGGCTCTGGGAGGGCATTCAAAGGCCGTCTAGTCCAGCCTCCTCCTTTTACAAATGAGGAAACCAAGGCCAAAGGAGGTTAAAGGTCTTGTCCAAGGTCACAGGTAGTGAGCATCAAAGGTGATATTTGAGGCCATGGCCTCCAACACTGGGACCAGCATCACTATTTCCCCCCAGTCACAGTCTCCCCTTCTTCAATTTTAGCCCATCCTTCACTTTTGAAGAGGACCAGTGATATCCCAAGTGTGTAAATTGAATTTAAGTGAGGCAGAGTTGTTCAAAGTCATCGGCTGCACTCCCTCTTCCTGAGTCATCAAAGTCCAGGGGCAGCACGAAAGTCAAGACCCCTGGCGATGGCCCGGCCTGCAGTGGGTGACCTGGTCATCTCCAATGCCTGACCAAGCTTGAGGCGCTCCAGAGCACACCTTCACGGCCACTGGAACTCTGTTACAGCCAACCCTCTAGTTATTCGACTCTGGTCCTCATTACCCTTTTCTGGGCCCTTGTAATAACATCTTGCTGGTTCTTCCTGTCCTCCCTGTCTCTCCCCTCTTCAGTGTATCTTTCCTACCACTGCCAAAGAAATATTACAGAATTAGAGACTCTCAGAACTGGAAGGAAGCTCATAGGTCATGTGGTCCACTCTCTGTTCAATGGAACACAGCCTGAATAGGAATCCCCTGTCTCTGTGCCCCCAAACCCCCCTCTGGGATTCTTCACAGACCTCAAATTCAGTCTCAGATGCAACCCTTCCAATTAATCACCTCCTGAGATAGGCCAGTCTGCTTTAAGAGACACTGAATTTTTCGCCCCCTTTTCTACATGAAGATAAGAACACAGGAAGGATATTTGCAGACTGCTGTAAAATAGCACTTATGCATAAATTCTAAGTACAGCAGGATCCTCTCTCTAGCTTTACTACATGTTGGAGACGGTATGTGGCTAATGGTTGTAAACAGAACAGCTGAAAGAAAGAAAAAAGAACATTTCTTGCCAAAGGAGCTTCTCTTTTCCTTTCCCTTAGCAATTATTCACATACATATATGTGTGTATGTATGTATATATACACATACATGCATGTCCCTGCCCATTATGAGTGATAAATGCTCATATAAAAACATCCTGGCTAAAGGGCCAGCCTCTGAGTCAGAAAGAATAAGTTCACATTCTGTCTCTGTCATATACTCTAGGTATAAGCCTGAAAAAAATCACTTAAAACTATTTGATGCTGCCTTCATTTTCTCAGAGCTTTCATTGTCTGAGCCATTCCATTGTGCTCCCAATCTTCCTTGCCCTTCTGTCAAGTTAGAGGCAGGCAACCATCTGTGACTACCTGAATCTTCTTAGGGCGTGCTTTGCCCCTGCCCAGGTGCCCTCCACACAGTAAACCCTCCTTTCCAGTTCTAGGCCAGCTCTACCTGAGGATAAGCCCCTGTGACAAGAATAACCTCACTGGACTCATTCCTCGGTAACTAGCATACCACCCCAGTAATTCAGAATGCCCAGCTGTCATTGTTCAAATCCATTCTCCATCCTCCACTAATTTCCTCCCTTATTGCCATTTGCTTCAACTCAACATCTTCATCTTCCCACTCTAAAGCTACTCAACCCTTCCACTGTGCTCTATGGAATGCTTGCTCCATAGACAACAACTAGATTTCATTTTAAACCTTTTCCTTTCTTGCTCCCTCCATCTTCTTTCATGCACAGGGCTCCTGATGACACAGCTTTCCTGGCTAATCTTCCCAGCTCAATTGCCCAGACTCATCTGTTATAGTGGGGGAGTTGGATTATTCCCTGTTCCCCACTGACATTTCCAGGCTCTCCCCCTACCACTGTCCTCAATAAGCCCTCCTCTTTTAAAGTTCATTCAATCCATATTTTTCACCCATATTGATTCAGGTACCTTGTTGTCTACAGACTTGTAAGACACTGTCCTTCTTCCCTCGATAAATTAAGTGCCCAGCTCAGCCTTCCTTTCCTTCCAAACTCCAGCCTTTATACTTGGGATTTAAATATGTAGACTGATGCTCCTCAAATATTCTAACCTCCCAATTCCCCAACTTATTCATTCTCATGACTTATCGTCCACCCACCAGGACTACACATAGAAATATTCATACACTTGATCTCACCATCACCCACAGATATACCATGTCCATATTCATGAACTCTGAAATCCCTTTATCTGTTCATAATCTATTGCCCCTCCATTTCTATCTCTCTGACTTGCATCTCTCTCCCCTTCCCTATATGACTCTTTGCTGAACCAGTTAACTTTGCAGTTTTCTTCTCTGAAGTCCCTCACCCCTTTATCCTATAGAAGATTTTGCCTTTCTAAATCCCAGCCTTGAATCATTCCCACCCTCTACTGCCATTGCTTCTACATACATGCTGCTGAAGGAAGTTGGAGAAAATCATGAAATCATGCTGGCTGGATCCACTGCATAACCTCAATTGGGCCCTCACTATGGCGAGACAATACTTTTGCCCTTCTCTAATTAATTCACTCTCCCACTCACCACAGCAACTCTCTCCAAACTTTTAATTCCTCCTCAGGCCTCCCATAGATACCCCTTCCCCTACATTTTCAGCTGAGAACCTTGCGTCATATGCATTGAAAAACTGAGGCCATTCAAAGAGTTCCCTTTTCTACTGTGGTCCTCATCTTAAATCACACAAAAG
This sequence comes from Petaurus breviceps papuanus, assembly GCF_028583685.1. Classification (NCBI taxonomy): domain Eukaryota; kingdom Metazoa; phylum Chordata; class Mammalia; order Diprotodontia; family Petauridae; genus Petaurus; species Petaurus breviceps. The sequence goes on along the minus strand of NW_027185797.1, from coordinate 17,817,303 downwards.
TCTTCTACCATGATCTCCTCCTTCACTCCTGTTTCTCCTTTCTCCTCATCAAGACCAACCCTTTCATGTGTACAGATTCCATCCCATCTGCTCCAGCAGATTGCCCCTCCATCTTCCCTATTCTTTCTCTAATATTCATTCACTTACTGTCTGCTGGCTGCTTCTCTGCTGCCTATAAACATTCCCATGTCCTCCTCATCCTTGAAAATCCCTGACTTGATCTGCCCATCCCTGCTCTCTATCATCATATATTTCTCCTCCCTTTTGTGGTTTAATTCCTTGAAAATGTCACCTACAATATGTACCTTCACTTCCTTTCCTCTTACTCTCTTCTCAGTTCTCAATTCTGGCTTCTGTCCTGACCATTACCTAAAATTACTCTATCCAAAGAGACTAATGATCTTTCCTCATTTTTCTGGACCTCTTCTAAGTCTTTGACATTACCGATGCCTCTGTCCTCCTTGACACTCTTCTTTCTAGGTTTTGGTGACAGTGCTCTCTTCTGCTTCTCCCACTACTTATCTGACCACTCCTCCATTTCCTCTGAAGAAGTTCCATCTCATATCTGGGAATCCTGGGTAACCCACAGGGTTGGCTGGCTCTGTCCTGGGTTCTTGCTCTTCTCTTTCCTTACTTTTTCCCTTGGTTATTTCATCAGCTCCCATGGATCCAATTATCAATTCTTTGTGAATGATCCTAAAATCTACTTATCTAGACCTAATCTCTCTGCTGACCTCCAGTGTGGAATCTCCAAATGCCGTTCGGGAGAACAGGGAACCGAACGTCCCAAAGACACCTAAAATTCAACATGTCCAAATCTGAATTCATTATATCCCCCCAGACCACCCCTCTTCCTAACTGTCCTATTACTACTGAGGTCACCACCATCCTCCTGGTCACCTAAGTCTACAACCAAGGTGTTATCCTCAATGCTTCATTCTCTCTCTCTGTCTCTGTCTCTGTCTCTGTCTCTCTGTCTCTGTCTCTGTCTCTCTCTCTCTCTCTCTCTCTCTCTCTCTCTGTCTGTCTCTCTGTCTCTCTGT
>NW_027185797.1:17777547-17813260 GCF_028583685.1 Petaurus breviceps papuanus | reverse complement strand
TCTCTCTCTCTGTTGCTGGATGGTCTGTCTCAAGTCTTCCCACTCCAATCCATCTTCCACTCAGTGTCAAACTGATCCTCCTAAAATGAAGATCTGGTTGTGTCACTCCCTGATTCAATAAGTTCCAGTGGCTCTCTATTACCTGCAGAATCAAGGACAGAATCCTTGTTTGGTTTTCCAAAGCCCTTTATAACCTAGCCCATTCCTGCCTTTCCAGTCTTCTTGTCCCTTACTTCCTCCACATACTCTGCAATTCAGGCACACTGGCCTCCTTGTACTGTTTCTCAAACAAAACACTCCATCTTTCCAGCTCTGAGCATTTTCACTGTCTATCTCTCACTGTGGGAACATTCTCCCTCCTCATCTCCACCTCCTCTCATCCCTAGCTTCCTTCAGTTTTCAGCTTAAGTCCTAGCTTTTACAAGATGCTTTTCCCCAGACCTCTTCATTCTTAATGTCTTCCCTTCTGAGACTACCTCCAATTTATCTTGTATTTATCTTGTTAATACATAGCTGATTGCATCTTATCCACCTCATTAGACCATGAGATCTTTGAGTGCAAAGACTGTCTTTGGCCTTTCTTTTTGTCCCTGGCATTTAGCACAGAACCAGGGAAGAATTCCTAGACTAAGCCTCCTAGAATCAGTAAGAGCCAAAGTTAAGGACCTTGTAGGGACAGAGCCACGATGTGAAAGAACAAAATGAGAGCTTGTCTTTCTCTGGTACTGTGAGCTAGATGAGCCATGTAGGTCCCAGAGAACTGAGGGAGCCTTTCTAATAAATCTAAATTCATACCCATGGGAGGGATGAGATTACCCATCTGGGATTAGACATATATCCTTGTAAGGCAGGGCTCACTGTAATGGCAACTTGCAAAGACTCTCTAGCACCCCTAAACTTGTTACTTACAGGGATCTTCAATCCCATGATTAGATTCTAAATGATTCTATGGGTCCCTGGAAAGTGGAGTCCCAATGGAGAGTGAAGGAAATTTATCTTACCTGTTCACAGACTTCCATGTGATCTCTGTGTTTCCTTTAAATATGGCCTGCCCTGCTTTCAATCGTATATTTGCTGTTTAGTAGTTTCATCATGTCTGACTCTTTGTGACCCCATTTGGGGTTTTCTTGACAAAGATCCTGGTGTGGTTTGGCATTTCCCTCTTCAGTTCACTTCCCAGATGAGGAAGCTGAGGACTGACTGAGTTGCCTAGGGTTACACAGCTAGAAAGTGTCTGAGGCTGGATTTGAACTCAGGAAGATTTGTCTTCCTGATTCCAAGGCCAGTGCTCTATCCACTGTGCCACCTAGCTCTCCCAATGTTATATTAGCCTGTATCTGCAAGAGAGCTGAGGGCCCACTTTCTTTTGTTGTGGAGACCTAGACACAAGCCAAATTCTGATGTTCCAAGGGAGAACACAGAGCCAGAATATGATGACTGAAAATCTCCCAGGATTAAACATGGCCCATGTAAAACCCAGATCTTCAGACTTTTCCAATATATCCCTCATGCCTATCGAAAGCAGGAGCTTAATAAATCTTGCTTGAGGACTGTTATCTGATTATTATTTTCTCACCCACTTTGTCTAGCAGCTAATGCCTCCAGACAACTCATTTTGTTCATTTCTTTCATCCTGCCATAAGTCTTCTAAGGGATTGTAAAGAATAGTGAGTGGTTTCCAATAAAATGGCCCCATAGTCCTGCCAACAATTTTAAGAAGTATCATGCTATTCTACAAAAAAATATGTATCAAAACAAAATTCATTTTTATTTATTTATTTTAAAAATAAATGTAAGCCATTCAGCATTTTTAGAAAGGTAAGGGATCAGTTAGGATGTCAAATAAACAATCAGAAATTATTAGGCAACTCCAATTTAGGGAAAAGAAGAAGAAAAAGAAGAAATGCCAAACCTGTTTAACAGAATGTTTCTCCTAACTCTTTCCTTCTTAAAAGAAAAGGAAAAAAGGAAAACAGTCTTGAAAGAAAGCTTGATCTAGCTTGGGACCCTGCCAAACAAGGGCCTTCTTCCCAGACTCGGCCTAATTAAGAGTCTGTTGTTTTGTGACCTAACTCACTACATCCCCACAAGGCAACAGCTTCAAGATTTCAATTCATCTTCTTCCTTCATCACAGCTGTGCTATTCCTATCAGAGTAGCTCAGGGACTGTCAGTACTTCCATGATGATGCAGGCATCTCAAGAGGTGATAAATCTGTCCAAAATGGTCTCAGCTGAAACACGGTATGACAGCTTCCAGACCAACCTTTTTCCCAGGGATGAACAAGTTTTTTCAGATGTTGAGGTAACCTTCTTCTTCTCAAAAAGTTCAGAAACTTTTAAACTTCATCATTCTTATACTATGGTTTAAAATAGCAGTTTCCTAGCAATTTGGGGCTTTGAAACAGTCTGCCAATTTTTCAAGCCTGAAGTGAGGTCATAAAAAGCCAGAAACAATGGAAAAAGAAGGCTTGCTCCTTTCTTTTAGGTCACACTCCCCCAGAACTGAGCCCATAGCATGTGTGAGTCCATAACTAGGGTGCTTTTAATGAAAGAACCTGAGCCCTTGCCCCGACCCCAGCCCAGTGGCAAACTTAAGTGACTATAATCCATACACAGCACTGTCATTACTGAGTGCAAAGTGTGGGGATGCTCACTCCCTCCTCAGTCCCCCCCCCTCGCCATTGGACTACGGTGAAATCCAATTTCCTGTTTTGATGGACAATGAAAACTCTCTCCTCTCATCCTGATCACATGATTAAAATCAGTGGCAATCTAGATTTGGGGGGCAAAGCATTTTAATCAGGCTTCTGGGCTCCCTCCTAATCTCATTTTCCAACCCACTCAGAGGAACCTATAAATAAACTCCATGAATCAATATATCTGTATTACATTAACCATACTGAGCCTTATCAGTCTGTAATATAAGGAAATTCTTCATACATGAAACTCCATTTCCCCTCTCCATGGCTTTGCCCTGGCCATCTATGATGTCTAGAATGCTCTTCCTCCTCCCCTCTGCCTTCCAGAATTCCTGGCTTCCTTCAAGATTCATCCCAAACTGGCCTCTTTACAGAAGGTTTTTCTTAGGCCACCTCCCCATCAGCCACACACCCCACTCCAGAAGTTTCTGCTTTCTACTCTAAGATGACCATTCATCGACCTTGAATCTTGTATAAACCTATGCATGACCCTGTTGCACCTCTCATTAGAATGTAAGCTCTCAAGGGCAGGGACTAGTGTTTCTTTTCCTTCTGCTCCCCAGCTCTCAGTACACAGCCTGGCACATAGCAAACCTTAAATAACTGCTTGTTGGTTGGGTGATTGATGGATCGATTTAAGATCGTATTCAAGAACCCATCTTGATGTATGTCCCAAACTGTATGACCTGGAGATGCCTACAGACTGATTTTTCTCTCCTCTTCTTTCAGTCTGACTGGATGGGCCAAGTTGACAAGTTAAAGTAAAGCACATAATTAAGGCTCTGGCTTAAACCATCATTGCTTTTAACAGGTCACCCTTGTGCCAATCACCGGTAACTAGAAAACGATCCACTGTTCCACGATGAGATTTGTTTCCCCCTAGGACCAATAATTTTCACGTGGGCTTTTATAAGCACTTCAATCTGGAGAGGAGGAGGGGCTGTCTTTTCTTAGCTCTTTATAGGTCAGCTATTGATTCCAATTTCACTGGAAATGGGAAGAATTGGAGATTCAACCTAATTAAATTCAATAATTTTTTTAACACCTGGAACTGTGCTAAGCACTGGGGAAATGAAAAAAAGGAAGCAGTTTCTGCCCCCAAAGAACTTATATTCTAATGAAGGTAGGGGATATAAGAGTGGAGAGTAAAATAAAGCATGGATGCAGATATGTCAGTGTAGCTAGGGGACTTCCTGGCCAGGTAAATATCTAGAGAGTCTGCAGCCATCTTCCGTTCCATCCCTGCAGCCCTCTTCTTGCATTGATGAGCTCTTCCTGGAGCCTCTATTTTGAGAAAGGGCCCAGATCAGTCATCCTTCGTTCTTCAGACTTCACTACCATACTCTGATGAGGGTTCCTGCTCGGACCCCTTTTCACTTCCCATTTATGTGTTGTCTTCACCCATTAGGATATAAATTTGTTGAGGACAGGGGCTGTCTTTCTTTTTGCCCCATATTAGTATAGCACCTAGCACATAGTAGGTATTTAATGAAATGTTTGTTGACTTAAAACTTCAGAATAGATTGCCTTGGGATATAGAGCAAGGAAAGAGGAAAGGGAGAAAGGCTTCTAAGTTTCAAAAGATCATAGATTTAGCGCTAGAAGGGGCCTCAGAGGTCATCTGGTCTAACCCACCCATTTTATAAAGAAGAAATCTCAGACCTAAAGAGGGGTCATGACTTGCCTGAGATTAAACAGGTAGGTAGCAGGTCTGGCTTTGGGACACAAGTCCTCCAACTCCAAACCCAACCAATGCTCTCTTTACTTGAAGATGGGACTAAAAGACCCACCTCACTGTCCACTCACAGTGTTATGGGCCACTTCTTGGCCATGCGATTTTGGACAAGTTACTAAGAACAATTCCAGTCCAGACCTTTGATCCAAGCTTCCTTCTTCTATTTCTGGCTGCTCTTAGGATAAATGTTTTTGACTTGGGGTTCACGAACTTTTGTTAAATAGTTTGATAACTGTGTTTCAATAGAATTGGTTTCCTTTGACATCCTATGTATTTCATTTTTTGCATTTAAAAACATTATTCTGAGAAGGGATGCATATGCTCTACCAGATGCCCAGAAGAGTCTATGACATACACAAAAAGCAGCTCTGTTCTAAGATACCAAGAGGACATCAAGAAGTCAATGACATCTTGGGTTACATTTAGAGTGGTATGTCATCTATGATGAAGAGGATAAGTAGGTGTTTCATTTCGCATTGTACACTGGTGTTGTGCACTGTTTATTTGCTTCAATATTCTAGGCCAAAAGTGAAAGGCCAATATAGGGTTAAAGATGTTCATCCCCTTTTGGGAAGACATAACTCCATTTTGCAAAGGTCACCTCATTAGGGTTCAAAAACAGCAAGTTTCCTCAGGGTAAATAAAGTTTTCTGGGATCCACATCAGGCAAACTTAGAGCTAATTTCAAATGAAGAAAATCTGTAGTAATCCAAACTCCTCAGATCAGGGGCTCTTAACCTGGAGCCCAAGAAAGGTTTTTGCTTTGTTTGGGTTTTCACTATTTTGATAACTATTTCAATATAATTGTTTCCTCTTCTAATTCCATGTATGTGATCTATTTATTTCCTCCGTTCTCATGTGGCTGCCCTACTGTGGGACTTCTCCAGTACTCGCCCATGTCTGGTCCCCTCTTTCCTCAACCAGCCTTATCGGCCTCCCTTTGTGCGTGGTCTTTCTCCTTTAGATTGTAAATTCCTTAAGGGCAGAGACTGTGTTTCCTTAGTAAGGTGTTTGGCTCATAGTAGGTGCTTAATAAATGTTTATTGACCATTGGAAATTATTTATTTTATGCATTTAAACACGATTCTAAGAAGGGATCTACAAACTTCACCAGCCTGTTAAAGGGCTCCATCACACACACACACACACACACACACACACACACACACACACACACACACAGTTATGAATCCTTTTCCTAGATAATGATCCAGTGCTGTCCCTAAAAAACACGCAGACCTGGGAGACAGAACATCCTCTGTTCTCTGAGATTTGTCATCTGAGGCACCCTTGGTCCAGCAGTATGGATACACATAACTGCCAGGATGCCCATGGGACAAGTCTAGCACCACATTTTTGTTGTTGTTGTTAAATACCATCAAGAGAGTGGCTACCAACACTACCTGGTAGTTAAATGTTATATAAAAACTTTACATTTCAAAAGCATCTGAAGAATCTCCATTCTTATGTAAGGATGCAGACTTGGTTAATTCCAGATATTGGATAGTCACCCTTAAGAGCAACTCTCTTTGTGGTAGCAGAGAACTGGAAACAGCAGTGATGTCCATCATATGGGGGCATGATTGAACAAGTTACGGTATATAATTGTGATGGATACTACTGTGCCATGAGAAGTGATGAGCTCAATGATTTTAGAAAAACACGGAAAGAGTCGAGTGAAATAACGAAGAGTGAGATGAGCAGAACCAAGAGAACATTGTATACGGTAACAGCAATGTTGTTTTAAGAGTGAGTTTGAGCAAATAATTTGTCTATTATAAATATGCAAGTTAGCTATAAAGGGTATGTGAAGACACTATCTGCATCCAGGGAAAGAACTGATAAACAGAAATATGTATGGGTAATTTTACATATATACACACCTGTTTGTGTCTAATAGTAATTAGGGGGGAGGGGGGAGGAAAAAAAGAAATGTATATGAGAATTTTGTTGTAGGCTTTATTTATTTATTTATGCTTTGGGGAGGGCAATTGGGGTTAAGTGACTTGCCCAAGGTCATACAACTAGTAAGTGTGTCTAGTGTCTGAGGCTGTATTTGAACTCAGGTCCTCCTGACTCCAGGGCCGGTGCTCTATTCACTGCACCACCTAGCTGCCCCTTTGTTGTATATTTTAATATCAAGTTATGCATAGTAGATTTGCAATTTCATGTGCAACTGGCTTTTTTTATTGTACTATGTTATGGAAATGCTTGTTTTATTCCATAAATTAAAAATATTTTTTTAAGTGTGAAGAAGGCTGTTAATCAGCCCAAGAGATGTATGCCACTGACACCACACAAGAAATATCTTTTGATCAGTTGAGAGATCCATCCATTGGCCTGGACCAGTTCTGGAGTAACTAGAGAGACATCCATGGTCATTGGGAATGAAGCTGCAAACAAAAGCAGAACCAGAGAGCCTAGAGGTGTCGGCTGACCATCGGAGGCAATAACGTGGGGGGGACTCCACATGAATAGAAAAAAATATCAAGGCCCTGCAGGGCCCAAGGTGTGAGTTGGCTTGGCCTTGTCTTTTGTATACAGCAGATGTGTCTCTCTACTACCATGTTCCAGTTGTGGGCCCCCTTTTACTACTGACACTGTATTTGTGAGAGTTTGCCTCAAGTTCATAGGGAGAATGATTTATTACTACGTTCATTCTATGCCATTTCAGTAAATGCGTTTGCTGTGAGCTGTGTCAACTGGTTAACTTTTAAAGGTAGATGCACTGCAAAGGCTCATGAGCTGTGCTTTGAGGGATGTGGGCTCACAGAGTGTCTTGAACTTGGGGTAGTCCTCTTCTGAGAGATCCAACCAATGAGTGAATGTTGGATGAGTCCAAAGGTGGTGCTAGGCTTGAGAGCTCAGCTGTCACTGCGATTTGTGGGGTGGTGGAGGGGAGGTCCCTACCTATGATCTCCTCAATGTGAGACACTCTCAATGGAAGCTCCCTTTGATCACTGCCAAGCAGACTCATGTAACTTCTCGTCTTAATGATCTGCCCCAGATACCAAGAGGTGTCTTGTTGTCTCTTGCTTTTATAAGTCTAATTTTAATTCTACCCCCAATTCCATATCTACCACATAAGACTAGCACCCAGGTTGTTGTGACTACAAGGCCAGTCCACTGTCAACCAGTCCTCCATACCTTTTCCCTGTATGACACGATTCTCAAATGCCTTCCTCCTCCCCATCCCAGCCTTTCACACACGTCTTTGCCCCTCCAACATAGAATGGACCTTCACTGAGTTCATACTCTGCAGCCTATAACTCGAGCCTTTGGTATTATTTCCTGTCCTCAATGGACAGTAGGCAAAGAATCCTTCTAAGTAAGGCCTTTTGGGCTGTTGAAAGTTGAATTATAAAGTCGCTTAGGAATTCTGGCAAACGGGGATCGTCAGCCCGTTCACCTTTGCACCATCCACTGTATCTTGTACATAGTAATAAGTCAGCAAGTGTTTGTTTTGTGAACAAAAAGCTCTTCTTCCATCCGCTGGCATTTGACTAAATGAGCAGCATTTATCCCTGACTGCGGCTGCCAGAGCACGCTCTATTCTTTCCGTTCCCATCCAAGAAACTGGGATTTGAGGAAGGTTCTTGTCAGAAAGTATTTCGGGCCCAGAATCTGCTGCCGAGCTGCAAGATCCAGCAGCTACCAAAATAAAACATTTGATGGACAAATAAATGCTTGTCTCCTTTATAGTGGAGGGAGCCGGGGAACAGGCAGAAAAGGTCAATGCAAGAGCAAGCACAGAACAGAAAGTATCTGGAGGGACCTCAGACTGCTAGAGGAGCTTGTAATAGCTGGAGGAGAGGGGAGAGGAGGGGAGAGGGAGAGAGAAGGGGAGAAGAGGGGAGGGGAGAGAAGAGAAAGAGGGGAGGGGAGGGACAGTAAGAAAACACTTAGGAGATATAACATAACCAAGGAGTATGCACTGGACCAAAAATATCCATGAAAAATATGCATGAAAAATATTCATGAAAAGGTAAGTCAAGGAAAATAAAGAGGTGCCCAAAATCTTTAGGACAAAAGGATGTTAGTTTTAACAAAGGAGGGAAAACACTGGCTCTTACAGAAAAAAAATCCAAGGACTAGCACACAGCTAATTCCCCAAGATGCTAATTCTGCCATATGTCAGCCATAGCCGTAATGATCACTGTTCTCAGCACGACTGAGTAGACACCATGGTCTGGCAGTCAGCACAGATCTGGGTTCCAGCCCCACCTCTAACATGAACTAACTGTGACTCTCAGCAAATAAGCCCTTACAAGGTCTGTCCTGATTCGTCCAGCTCCTAGCACCTTGCCCCCTCACCTCTGAAATTACCAGGCACTGATTTTACCTAACCAATTACCTTGTCTATATTTTTCTTTGTACACATTGCTTCCCCTTAGTAGAATGTAAACTCCTTGAGGTCAGGGACTGGCTTGTTCTACTGTCTGTACTGCCTCGAATATGCCTGATACATGGTAGGTAATAAAAGTCTGTTGAGTGAATGAATGAACTTAACTTTCTTGGGCTTCAGGCATCTCCCTAGACCTAGGATTTATCTGTTCAGTAAACAATGGTTTTAATTGATGTTGGTGGAATAAGGTCCCATAATGGGAGTGCCCCACACTAACAAAATCAACAATAGATTCTCTATGTATAATCAGCTTTTTGTTATTGAAAGATGACCATCCAGTTGGGTATCTAACAGCAGCTTCTGTGTTTCCATCATCTATCCCTGGTCTCTACTCAGTGAAAGTTCTGTATCAGAGACAACAGGGAAGACCCTTAGAGATCACCTAATCCCAAACCCTCATTTCACAGATGAGGGGACTGAGGTTCAGAGAAGGCTAAGTGGCTTGCTCAAAGACAATGCCCAGGGTTCCAAAAGGATATCAAGATGTTACCTAAGGAACACAATGCTTTGCCTCAGCTCTCTCTCTTTCTATCCCCTCACCCCCTTATTATGGAGCATTAAAAATCAATTTGCTGAGTAGGACCCCAGGTAGGTGCTATCAGTCATACCCAACACAGGAACTGGATTATATTCTCAGTTACTCCATTTGCAAAGCTTTATCCCATCAACTTAGGCCACCATCCTGGACGGCATAGGGCAGGAGAAAGAATAGTGGATTTGAATTTGGTGAACCTGCTTCAAATACTAACTTTCCAAATTTTCTGCTATTATGTATAAGAGGAAGATAACCACTTGATTCCATTTGCCATGATGCTCGGCCCTATGCAATGATCAGTTGATAAGCATATATTAAATTCTTACTAAGTGCCAGACATTGAGACAACAGCAAGGGATCCAAAGAAAGTCAAAAAAAAGAAAAAGAAACAAACAAAAAACCCACAACATTGTCCCTGCCCTCAAGGTGCTCATACTCTAATGGGAAATAGAGGATGCAATACATATGCGCATACACATACATTGAAAGACATAGATGTGTTTACAAGATATATACAAAGCAGTTAGGAGTTAATCTCAGAGGGAAAGGGTACTAGGCAACGCCTCCTACTGTCATATCTGAGCTTCCTTGAAGGCAGCTAAGAGGCAGAGGTGAGGAGGGAGAGCATCCCAGCCATACAGGACAGGCAGTGCAGTAAAGGGAGAATTGCCAGTGCTGCTGGATTATGGAGTATGGGAAGGGTAGAAAAGTGTAAGAAACCTGAAGAGATCATGAAAGAGAGATTGGTCTGGATGTGCCTGGGGCTCTGGGCAAGTGGCCAGGAGATGAAAGGTTTCCAATTCAATTCAATAAACATTTATTAAGCACCTACTTTGCTCAGGCACAGAGATACAGATAGGAAATAGAAACACAGCCCCTGCCCTCAAGTGTCTTACAGTCTGATGGGGGAAGACAACATACAAAAAGAAGCCAAAAGTCAAACAAAGTATTTATATTTGATCCTGGAGGGAAGAATGAGCAAGGAGAGTTTAACTGGGTCGGTTTGATTTTGTATGTTGTCGTCCCGCAATGGGCTGGGAGATGGGGAGAGGCAGGATCAGAACTATTGTTCCAAACAGAGTTTCTTAAGCTGAGGTCCAGAGACCTCCAACAGGTCCAAGTATAAACTTCAAGGAGTCCGAGAATTTGCAAATGTTGACATTTTGATAACTGTTTTTCAATATAATTGGTTTCCTTTATAATCCTATGTATTTTGTCTTTGACTTTCAAAATCATGGCTCTGAGAAAGGGTCCACGGGCTTCACAAGACAAAGGTGTCCAAGACACATAAAAAGGCTAAGGTATCCTGCTTAAGAAGAAGCTCCCATGGTTCCTAGAGGGAACTGTATGCCTGGATACAGAGAGGTTGCATCAGGCCTTGTAGACTGACTACTGTCTATGGAACTTCTGGAAAGAGGGAGAGCCTAGAGACGGAAGCATTTGGGAAAGCCCCTAGTGCAGAATGGAGCGAGGCAAAGCAGCCACCCATGACCCCTGTTTGCTGGCTTCTGAGCAAATACTGAGGAATATGAGAGAATATTCCTTGATATAACTGAGGTCACTAATCACCAACGGGCCAAGAATGTGATGGGGGGCTGTAGGGTTGAATCTTTCTAACCAGCTGAACCTACAAGAGACAATGCCTACATTTCTCCCCCTACTCCTTCGAAGTATTAGTCTCCCTGGAGACTATTTCCATGTTTCCCCATGATATTAATCCAGGATTAAACCTGGATCCCCAGTTGTGTGTGTGGACATACTTTGCTAATTGCTTTAATCCCAATTAAATTAAAGCAATCAATGCTTTACTTTTAAAATGTATACTCTTGATATGGTCTCCTAGTGTGGTACAAATGGTGTGCAGGGGACCTCAGAACTCTGTTTATCTAAGAAAGGGGGCCCCCAAATTTCAAGGCACATTTATTTCTGAAATCTCTAAAACAAACCCAGTCACCTACAGAAGTCCAGAGCAGAGTAGCGGGCAAGGCCACATGTGGGATTCTGAGAAAGTAGTCTTTAATGTCTCTCAGTCTCAGTTTCCTCATCTGTAAAATGAAGGGGGTTGGCCTTACTAGCCTCTAGGGTTCATTCCACCTCTATAACCCCAAATTCCATGAAAACGGGGACAACAATATCTCTGATCTTTTGTTTTCCCTTTGGATTTTCTTCAATAATTAAGACATAGCAAAACTCTGGAAATTTAATAGCTCTGAGGCTTTAAAATCTCTCCAGTTTACTATTATCAAAGCAATTCTCTTCAAAATGTACTATTTCCTACAGTGGAGTAGTAAGAATGCCTTCGGGGGATTTTGTCTACAGAGAGTTGATTAGGGCTCCCCCAAAACCCTCCTTCTTTTCATCCTGAGGTCTACCTCCTGGATTCTTGGTCTTCAATTTCTAAAGGGAATCAGGAAGAGAACAATTTTATTGAGTCCACAATTATAAAAATATTCAGTATAACCTAGAGTCTGAAATATATTGTCTTATAATTTTAAGTCAAAGGTCATCTAAGCCAAGCCTCTCATTTTACAGATCAAGACAAAGCCTAAGGAAATCTCCTTGGGAAAAGGTGTCAGGAAATATGACTTGCCCAAGATCACACAGGTAGTAAGTGAGATTTGAAACCATGTCTCAGACTCCAGAAGCTTAGGGCTCTTTCACCAAGAGTTCTTCTGGTCTACCTTCTAAAATCAGAGTTGAGTTATTCAGGCCTTCCCCATGGTTTAAGCTTGATCCCCATTGTTCCATGGAGGTTAAAGGTCACATCATCCAATCCAATCTTCTCCCTTCATCAATGAGTAAACTGAGCCCCAGAGAGTCTAGATTCAAACCCAGCACCTCCTTTCCACTAGACTATGCTGTGGTCATCCCTTCCTCTGTAATTTCTAACCTGGGAAAGATGAAAAGAAGGTCAAACAGTTTCAAAACCAGGATCTGGCCCGATCCTACAGAGGAGGAATGTCAACAAGCTCTGCTTTTCTTTTCTTGTGAATAACATAAACAAGAGAGATACTGTCCAAGAGCTAATTAACAGGATCAAACCTATCTTTAAATGGTGCAATAAGACTCATGCAGCAATTCTAGCAATATGAGCGCTCCCTCTCTTGTGCCCACTGCCCTCCATAAAAAGTCTGTCATGGCAACATCGAGTGGTCCCATTGCTATCAACAGACACCGTTGTTTCTCAATGCTCCATGCCATGGTGCTCACAGAACCATGTTTTCACATTCTTTACCAGATGTTCCCAGTCTGAAGGAGCTCCATCATACACCAAAGCAGTGTGGGATAGAGGATAGAGCACTGGCTTTACAGACACGAAGCTCTGAGTTCAGGTTGCTGGATAGAGGACCCCAAGCAAGTAATTTTTGACTTCTCCATGTCTCAGGCAATGCTCCAAGGTCAGAGTCAACAGGATAGTTGCCAGTCTGCTTTGGTATAGTTGTTTCCTCATTGGGTACTCTTTACTCCAATGAATTCATGGATACACACACACACACACACACACACACTTGCATACACACATGCACAAAATCCTCAGCTTTGTTCCCTTTCTCTTCTTCACTGCTTGAAAAAGAGAAAGAGCTCACTGATCTCTATGCCTTTGAAGACTTGTCACTGCTCAGAGAAGGGATGTCAGACCATCTTTATTTTTATTCTTACCTTGTGGCTAAGTTTTACTCTGCAATACAGTACATAACCATCTCCACATAGTCATAATTTAGTTTGTAAGTTCTGGTGACATCTGCATTTATGAGTTTGCTGTCATTGTAAATAAAACAGATGACTCAGGGGAAAGGACAGGTGAGTTTATTATAAAAATATAATGAAAGTGCATAAGAAAACTGGAAAAAGCAGCCAGACCAAATTCTACATACATAGAGCTGCTACATAGTTGGTTGCTTCTTCATCATCTTCTTCTCTTCTTCCTCCCTCTCTCTCTCTCTCTCTCTCTCTCTCTCTCTCTCTCTCTCTCTCTCTGTCTCTGTCTCTCTCTCATTCCCCTATATGTATTGTCCCCTGCATTAGAAAATAAGTTCCATGAGGGCAGAAAGTGTTTCCCTATTCATTTGTATTCTTATGGAACCTAGTATGACTTTCATAAATGCTTTTCCTTGCTTTATTCATCTTCACAGTGAAACAACTGACTGAAGGTCATAGAGAACCCAAGATTCTGCCCATTTCTGCCCAGACAAGTTAAATCACGATCACACAGGTATCAGGCATGACTGATGGAGAATTCAAATCCAGGACTTTCAGCTCCAAATGCTCTGCTCCTTCCTCCTCATCATGCTTTCCTTCCTAGAGATTTAAAGATTAAGCATCCAGCAGCTTGGATATTACCCTGCTTAGGTAGCCTCTCAGGTTCACCTTCAGCTCCACGAGTTTGTGATTTTGCTATTCTTTGAAATACACATCTTAATGGATGCAATCAGCACCATTTCTGTGCCACTTCCAGGTACTGGAATTGCTGAATGCCAAGTCCAAAACCCTTGGAGGAATAGCCTGATTTTTTTTTTCTTGAGCAGCAATTAGAATGAACCTTTTTCACCATTGGTTTATGAATGTGCAAGCTTGTATATGACGAGTATGAAAAAAACAGACTTTCAAAATTTCTTTGCTATAATTATGTTCCTCTGCTTGCCTTTGATGTATTTTGCAAACTACGCCAGGGCAAGGAAGCCTCCTCTAAGCTTCCTTTTTTCCGTATTTACTGAAGTGTTCTCTGTTCTTCTGTTTTCATCCTTTGATAGAAGGGGGGGAAAAAGTTTAGTCTGAAATGCCAGAAGGATTAAAGGGTCACTTGTTAAGAAATAATTAATATTAAAATTCCAAGAAAAGTCAACATGCAAAGTTTGACAGATTAGTAAATGACTTTAATATATTTGCTTACTGCAGAGAAACTTTCTATCCAGGCAACCAAGAAAACAGCTCATTAAAATTTTCAGAAGACTAACTGGGCTTACTTAGGAATTCTGCTCATGAGAAATAGTGCATTTTCCCCCAAAACTAGGAAACCTCAGGTTTGCTTGAAGCTGGAAAATATGGATGTTCCAGCTGAAGCTCATCTGATGGGACTGCTCACAGGAGTAGGGCCTTGAACTATGATTTCACCATCATGGCAGTCTCTGAGATGAGAAGACTCCTTCTGCCACTTCAGTTTGGCCGCTGCTCTGTGACTCGGTCTCAGAGAGTTGCCTGGGCCCGAGGGGTCTGCCCAGGATCACACAGCCAGAATAGCAGAGGCACACTTTGAACCCAGGTCTATCCTGGCATTGCAGGGTGAGCTCTTTTTACACCATGCCACACTGTCTGTTATAGCTGCTAACATACTCCCTTTTTTCCTATGAGAAAACACCAGAAATAAAGCCCTACCTCAACCATTTCTTGTATGTACATCTGTTTGGTGCCATTTTCCTCAAGAAGCTTTTCTGTTCAACTGTGGGGTTCGATATCCTAGGCTGCAGCAAAGTACTGTGCATGTAGCTCTGGAGAGGGAGGTGAAGGAAATAGTCCCTCTGCCCAAGCAGCCTATGTTTTGCCAGAAAGGTACAGCTTGGCTGCACATAGAAGTACACAAAAAGAGAAAGAGATCACCAGCAGCCAGGGAGCCCAGGAAAGGCTTTGTGGGGGTGGGGAGTGGCACTGAATGAAGCCAAGGCTTCTCAGAGACTGAGACAGACACAGTGCATTCCAAACATACAGGACAGCCTGGGACAATGAGAGAGGCAGGACATGACATTCCATATTCAGGGAAGAACAGGCCAGCAGGGCTAGAATTTAGAGTTCAAGAGGAGTGATAAAAAATCTGTCTGACAAAGTAGGATGGAGACAGACTGTGAAGGGATTTTTAAAGCAGAAGGGAGAAGGGAGGAGGGAAAAGGAAAGAAGAGAAAGAAGAGGAAGAGGAGGAGGAGGAAGAAAAGGAGGAGAAAGAGGAAGAGGAAGAGGAGGAGGAAAAGGAGAAAAAGGAGGAAGAAGAAGGAGGAGGAAGAAGAAGGGCTAACATTTATATAACACTTACTATGTGCCAAGTACTGTGCCAGGGAACCAATGAAGACTTTTGAACCAGGGAGACATGTCAGACTTGTATCTAAGGAAAATGTGAAAGGAAAGGGAATAAACATTTATTAAGCACCTACTATTTGCCAGGCACTTTACATATATTATTTCATTTGATCCTAACAACCCTGCGAGGTAGGAGCTATTATTATCCCCATTTTACAGTTGAGGAAACTGACCTAGATAGAGGGTAAGTGATTTATTTACCCAGGGTCACAGAGGGTAAGTGTCTGAGGTGGGATTTGAATTCAGATCTTCCTCACTCCAGGACCGGTACTCTATCCACTGTACTAGCTACCTAATTTGAGCAACCGTGTGAAGGAAGGACTGGAGAAAAGAATGTCTAGATCTGAAGTTGTCTGGAAGTAGAGAAACAATTATAAAGCCAGTACAATGGTCCCTGGTGTGATTAGGACTGGCTTGGGTACTTCCTCTGTGAGTGGAAGGAGGGGCAGAGCTTGGAGAGGCATATGGAGGTAGAAATAAAAAATTAGCTGTACCTGGGGAGGGAGGAGAGGCTAGAGTTAGGGATGATTCCTGCAGTGCTGGTGACTGGAGGTTGTTGGTGATGGAAAACGGCCCCAGAGAGAGTGAGAAAGAACTGGAAACATGGATGAATTATTGAGTGACTACAGAGTGGGTGATTAATATTTGGGAGGGAAGGACTCTCAAGTGTGGACTCCCAAAATCAAGTCCATGATAAAAGTGTAGCAGGGAAAGGAAGAGCCTCTGGTGGGTGGATTGTGCGGATCTTAGAGCCAACAGCACAGGAAAGTACATTAGGGGCAGCCTAAGGCATGGCCCTCCTTCCTGTTGAGCTGATTAGAAAGGAGATAGGGCACGGGTCTTCTACACATTCTGATGGAGCAGAATCAAGATCATTCTGTCTAGAATAACTAAACCAGGGCACTTCTCAGTCCCATGAGTCTCTGAAAAGAAAAAGAAAAATGTACCAAAAGAGAACAGAGCCCCAGAGTTATCTGGATGTAAGCATAATTCACGGCAAGGGGATGTGCCTGTGATTGGGACTACTGAGGAGGAGGGAAGAGTTCATGGCATGAGGAAAAACTGAGTAAAAACAAAGCATTTTCATCTGGGGATATCAAGGGAGGCTTCAGGAAAGAAGTGTCATCTCAGCTGGTCCAGGAAGGAAGCATTGAAAGGTAAAAGATGGTGGTGGTGGTAGTGGTAATGGAAGTGGTGGTAGCTGTTGCAGTATATGTAACACATATAGAGTGTTTGTAAGCTACTTTCCATGTTTTCTTATTTGATCTTTATAGCAGCCCTGTAAGGCAGACATTACAATTATTCCCATTTTATATTTGAGGAAACAGGTTAAATGACTTTCACAGTGTCAGGTAGCTAGCTGAGAAGAGATTAGAATCCAGAACTTCCTAATTCCAAAGTAAGAATCTGATTGAACAACAGTTGGTCAGGAAATGATCCTCCTTGCCACCACAGAGGCAGGCTTAGCAGGAAAGGCACACGGAGAAGTTTTGTTTGGGTTTTCCTCCCTGCCAACAGTCACCCAAACACAAAGCAGAGACTGAAGCTGGTTCCTCGTCATGTGCTTATTTGACTATTAAAATGTCACAGATACTGTGCAAAAATAGCACCAATGTGCTCAAGTGAGAATATTCTCACTTTGGAAATTAATTCTCACAAGCAGATGGAGATTTAATTTAAAAAAAAAAACAGTTATTAACTGGAATGCAAGTAATTCCTTTCCCATCACCTTTGTATTTGACTGGAAAATGTATAACTTTTTATGAGTTAATTAATAGAAACTGTGGTGATCTCAGAGCACTTTACATGCTTCTAATACACTGATGCCATTATGACTGGTTTTCTTTTTACTTGCTTCTCACTCTTTCTACATTGTAAGCTCTTTGAGGACAAGGAGAATGCCTCATTTTTCTCTGTATCAACCATTCAAACATTTACTAAAATGCCTACTATGTGCTAGGCTCTGAACATAAAAACACAGTGAAGTAATCCCCACTCTCAAGTCAAAAAGCTTCCTATCTCTCCCCCAGGGTCTAGCACAGTCCCTTCTATGTAATGCCTAATGAATGATTCAGTTAATTAACTATTCATCATCACTCCTTTGGTCATAATTTCATAGAATCTTTGAACAGGAAGGTTTCTTAGAAAAAGTGGAGTCCAGCCTCCCACCCAATGCAGAAAATTGCTCCTTGAAGAGGTCATCCGCCATCTTGTAAATAAATGCTTTCAGTGATGGGAAATTAACTACTTCACTAAGTGTTAGAAAGTCCTCTTAGGGAACCAAATCTGTTCCCTGTGGTTTTCCCCCACTGCCCCTAGGTCTGCCCTCAAAAATCTATAAGAATAAGTCTAATCCCCCTCGAACATGAGTCTGCTAAACAGGCAAAGACTATAATCATTGGCTTACCCAAAGACTTCTCTTTTCCAATCTAAGAATTCCCAGCAATTTCAGACATCCCCTATATAACAATATTCCTAGACCCTTCACCATCCAGGGCACTTGATCCAATTTGTCAACATTTTTCTTCAAGTATGATCAGAAATGAATTCCATATGATGAATGGGGTCTCACCGGTGAGTAGCACAGTGTGACATCAACAACTGTGACCTGGACATCCTATACTAGAAAGGCAGCCTATGATTGTATGGGCTTTCTTAGCTGCCACAACATAATACCGACATATTCAATTTGCAGCGTGTGAATTGATGTTAATCCAGGTCTCCATCATCATTAACATGTGCAGTTAATCTTATAATCCAACATGACATTATTTTCTACTTAACTATGTTAACTGTTCATTTGGGGAGTTTTTATCCATTGCCTTAGTCCATCAATTTTTTTTGTTTTGATTCTGCTCTCCCATATATGACCCATTATATATGTATATGTATATATATATATATATATATGCCCCAATTTATAAATGTGCCTTCTGTCTTCCCTTATATCATTGGTAAAAATGTAGAATGATTCAGGGTCAAGGATAGAGCCCTAAAGAATGTGCCTGGGTGACGTCAATACCTCCATCAATATTCTCTAGTTAAGGTCTTTCCACTATTTATAAATCCTACCAGTCAGTATATCAATCAACTCACATTTCTCCATCTGATCCACGAGGGATGGGTAGAGTGCTGGACTTAGAATCAGCAGGAGCGGAGTTCAAACTTACCAGCTGTGTGACACTGGACACTCCGTCTATCCTCTTTGTGTCTCAGTTTCCTCCTCTGTAAAATTCAAGGGTTAGGCTCAATAACCCTTCAAGCTCTAAATATGTTAGCTTTTGGTAGTCAAAAAATCAGCTCCATGATGACAGAGACTAGTTGCTTCCCGATTGTATTTGTATCCCAAGGGATTAGCACAGCACCTAGTACTTACGTGCTTGATAAACATTTGTTAACTTGACTTTCTTTCCAAGAGACTTTGTTGAACACTTTGCTGAAACTTTGTTATACTATGTGCTTAGAATTCTCCATCTCCAGTAAGCTCCTCCCTCCTCATCCAAAAAAAGGAAAAGAAATCAGTTTTTATATGCCATGACTTGTTTTTAGTGAACTCCCAATTCCTCTTAATTCTAATGTTTTTCCTTGGTTCATCATTCCTACTTATCTTACTTATAGCTAGCTTTGTACATATTTATTGGCAGATTGTCTCTCCCATTAGATTGCAAAATTCTAGAGGTCAGGAACCATCTTTTGCCTCTTTTTGTATTTCCAGTGCTTAGCACACAGTAGGCTCTCACTAAATGATTATTGATTGATCCATGATAGCTCTGAGTGATCAGCATTTTTCTAAGTTTCATGTTAAGGAAAAATAAGTATCAAATATTATTCATTTAGATAGAGAAATTGAAGCCAAAAATAAGCTGAGATGTCAAATATAGCAAACACTCAACTATGTATTTTCATGGGAAATTTCTGGCCATGTATCCATATACCACAAAGTACTTCTGAGACATTAGGGCCCCCCAGCCGGTACTGGAGCCCCAGGTCCTCTGACTACATGAAGCCTGCAGCACTGGGCAAAGGGAAGAGGGTGAATGCAGGAAGCTCCTCGTGTCCAGGGTAGTTTCCAATCTGATGTGAGGTAACCTGGCAGAGCAGATTGTGTCCTAGACTTCCAATTAGAGCAGATTTGAGTTCAAATGCCACCTCTGACATTTACTAGCTGTGTTACTGCAGACAAGTCATTCTCCTCTTTAAGTCTCTATTTTCTCATCTTCAAGATGGGTTATTGATAGCACTGATTGGATAAGGATTGGATTGGTTATTGAACAACCCAGCACTGGCTGAGTTAAAGTACTAATATCCATTATAATAAAAGGATTAATCCAGAAGAAATTCTAGGGATTCCAAGGAGTGACCAATCAGAATGACAATGAGCTAGCATTATGATTTGGTCAGAAACACTCTGCATCCCCAAAGCAACCACATTGCCATTAACCACAAATGGAAAACCAGTTGTGCCTCCCAGCAAGATTCCAAGAGATCCATGGATGGGGTAGTCGCTTGGTAACATGGCAACATGAGCCTGGTTAGATGACTCAGTCATGCCCACCAAGGGAACCAAGGGGGACTTCCTATCAATACAGCTACAGCTGCCTCTAGAAACAGGACTAATTAGAGATATTTGAGTGCACTCTGTGCATTTTATTTTTGTTTCTTTTCAAAGATAGCGAGGTAGGTGTTCCTTTATTTTATGCCCACATTCATCATACCTGTCCTAATATAGTATCTACCTCCAGAGAGTTCCAAGTGGTTCACAGGTTCTTTTAGCTAATTAATCCTGACAAATTCCCTAGTGAAATGAATAGGGGAAGGTATTCTTATCCTCATTTTACAAATGAGGAAATTGGAGCAGAGCATGATGAATTAAAGGGCCCAGGAACTCAGAGAGGTGGAGCAAGTAGATTTCCAAAGGTAATAGACTGGCTACCTAAGGAGATAAAAGCCCCCCCCCCCTGAGAAATTTATTAAACAGGGCACACCTCCCTATCATTACCTTTTCTACACTGAAAGTGAAAACCTGCCCATTGTGCCAGTGAGAATTACCCAACCCTGAAATAAAATAAGCAGAAGGATTTCTACCCATTGTTTCCCAGAGACAGACTGTCTCCCTTTGTCCATGCTCAAGAAGATCTTGACTTCCTTCTCTAAGCCTGAAAGTGCTGGGAACCTGGGACCAACAAAATCTCAGATTTCTGGCATTATTCCTTCTTCCATCTAAGCTCCAGCTATCCATTTCTTCTACCTTTCATTAAAATGGGAAAGGTTTTTTTTTTTAATCGATGCTATTTTTTCTT
Source organism: Petaurus breviceps papuanus (assembly GCF_028583685.1). Taxonomy (NCBI): domain Eukaryota; kingdom Metazoa; phylum Chordata; class Mammalia; order Diprotodontia; family Petauridae; genus Petaurus; species Petaurus breviceps. The sequence goes on along the minus strand of NW_027185797.1, from coordinate 17,792,519 downwards.
CAATTAACAGCATTTATTTTCTCTCCCATATCCCCCTCCATTGAGGAAAAAAAAAAAGAAAAACCAAATCCTAGTAGCAAATATACCTAGCCAATCAAAATTAGATTCCATATTGGCTGCATCCAAAACTGTGTGTCTCAATTTGCACATTCAGTCCAGTCGCCTTGACTTTTGTCTTGCCATCGGACTCCGATGAGTCTGGGAGAGAGAATGAGGTTGATGAGTACAGCTCTGTACTCTGTACAGCTCTGTTTCACTTAAATCCAATCCACGCACAAGTCAAGATATTGCCCTCCTGATGCCGTTGGTCCTCTTCGAGAAGGAAGGACAAACGACAACAGTCTCCATCAGGAGGTGGCGATTATGCTTCAGCACTGACCCCCTGGAATCCTGGCTGAGCATTCTCCAAGATCAGAGTCCTTATAGAAAGCCTTATAGACAAGGCAAAGCTTTCCCAAGTTCTATAATAACCTGATCCATGAAATTCTTAACATAGAATCATCACTGTCTCATCTTTCAAGAACTTGAAGCAAAAGTAGGCATCATGAGGCATGAATCTTGAATCCCACTCTCCTATCCTCTGGGTGGTACAGTGGACAAAGCACTGAGCCTGAAGTCAGCAAGACCTGAGTTCAACTCTGGCCTCGGCTACTCGCTAGCTGTGTGACCCTGGGCAAGTCACTTAACCTGTCTTTGACTCAGTTTCCTGAACAACAAAATGGGGATAATGATAGCACCTACCTCCCAGGGCCATTGTGAGGACAATAAGATAATATTTTTTGTAAGGTACTGAGCACAGGGCCTGGTACTTAGTAGAGTTCTTTCCTATCATAATCAATCATTCAACCAATAAGCATTTATTAAGCACCAACTATATGCCAAACACTAGACATAAAAAGATACAAATGAAATAGCTCCTATTTTAAGAAGCTCAAATCTTTAAATATGTGCACATTAAGCATATTACACAAAGTAAATACATGTTTGCCTTGGTTCCCTCATCTATGAAATAAGCTGGAGAAGGAAATGACAAACCAGCCCAGTATCCTTGCCAAGAAAACCTTGAATGGAGTCACAAAGAGCAGGATATAAGGCAAATGAATGAGCAAAAAAGTAATTTGAGTTGGTGCACACCAACATGTAGGAGTTCAGGTAGAGAAGACCATGTTTGAGCTAAGCTTTGAAGCAAACCAGGAATTCTAAGAGGTGAAGAGAAAAGAGTTTCCAGGCACGGGGTGCACGGCCTGGTCAAAAGCACGGAGATGGGAGACAAGGAGCCAGGCCAGCTTAAGTGGATCAAAAAGTAATTTGAGTGAATTTGTATGGAATAAGACTGGTAAAGAGGTTGGAGCCATATTGGAGAGTGTTTTAAGAGTCAAGAAGAGGCACCTGCATTTGGTCCTAGATATGGCAGGAAACCACCGGAGTTCACTGATTGGAGCCATGTTCAGACCTGGCCCAAAGGCTCCTGCTCCCCATCTTATCTTGCACCCAGTCAGCCTAAGAAAATATATCTTGCTCTGCTATGCCTGACCCTGGTTTTGATCTAACCTCGCAGATTTGCTCTAAGCTATCAATGGTGACTTTTTTTTATTAATGCAAACAGAAAAAAAGTCAAGTGAGGACCACACAGCAGGAAAAGACAACTTTTGTTGACCTGTCACCATTTTGAAAAGCAAGCACACAAAACTGAAACCCATTTTATCTTCAAGTCAGCCATAATGATGGTGTACACTGGATGAAGAATGGATGGAATTCACTTTAACAAATGGTTATGGATAATGTCTATGTGCGAGGCATCATATACAAGGCATTCTGCTAGGTGCCAGGGGTAAAACAATCAAAAACAAAACTGTCATAATATCAAAGACTTAGAATTGGAAAGGATGCTAGAGATCATCTTGACCAACCCCTCCTATTTTAGAGACAAGGCTCGGAGAGATTGTGACTTACCCAAGGTCACACAGGTATGTAGGTAGCAAAATCAAAATTTGAACCCAGGTCCTCTGACTTTAAATATAAGATCTCTTCCATGGAACCATCATGTTGCTCTGTCTTCAAGAACCTTACAGTCTAATAGAGAGAATCTGACATATGTTCCAAAAGCATGATGTCCCAAAAGGAAAAATATAATAAAGTGATTAAGCAAAAATGAAACATTAGATAGCTCTTTCAGGCACAGGCATCACAGAAGGCTTTGTGAAAGAGGTACCTACTGATAGCAGCTCTTTTTGTGATGGCAAAGAATTGGGTCAAGGGGATGCCCATCAGTTGGGGAATGGCTGAACAAGTTGTGATATATGAATGTAATGGAATAGTATAGTGCTATAAGAAATAAGGAGCAGACAGACTTCATAATAATAACCTGGAGAGACTTATACAAACTGATGCTGAGTGAGGAGAGCAGAACCAAGAGAAATTTGTACACAATTACAGACACAGTGTATCTGTGATGACTAACTTTGATAGACTGGATCCTTCTCAGCAATGCAAGGTTACAAGACAACTCCAAAAGACTCATGATGGAAAGAGATGTCCACATCCAGAGAACGAACTACAGAGTCTGAATGCAGAGTGAAGCAAACTATGTGCTCTCTCCCTTTTGTGTTTTGTTTTGTTTAATTCCTTCTTTCTCGTTCCATTGGTTATAATTCTTCTTTACAACTTGATTAATGCTTAATGTGAAGGTATCTGTAGATCCTATATCTGATTGCATAATGCCATGGGAGGGAGGTGGTGGAGAGAGGGGGGGAGAAAATTTGGAACTCAAGGGATTGTGGAACTGAATGTTGTAAACTAAAAGTCAATACATAAATTTTTAAAAAGAAAGAGGCACCCAAAGTGGAACATGAAGCTGATCAGATCACAGATGTAGAAGCCGAAGGGACCTTAGCAACCATCTATTCTAACACCCTCATTTTACAGGTGAGGAAGCTTCAGCCCAGTAGGGTAAGGTGGCACACATTCACACAGGAACAGGGGTTTAAATGAGGGCCTTTTAATTCCAAATCTAGTGCTTTTTCAACAGGCAAGGGGTGAGGAGGGGTGCATTCCAGGCACTGGGGCAAAGAAAAAGAAATCGGGGAGAGGGAACATTAAAATTATTTTTAAATAAAACAAATGATTAAATTTTTACTTAATATTATAGTAATTGAGGGAGAAAAAAACTGAAAGGAGCAAAAGGAGCCTGAGGGGAAGTATTTCTTAAACACTTACAAAACATTACTATCTCTCTCTCCCGCACTGCCCAAGGACTGCCATCTTTCCTACTAGAGTCCTTCACCTTCACCCTCAGGTGAGGGCACCTGTTTTGGTTGGTTCCTCAGTGGTCCAGTGAGCTCTTTTTAGAAGAACAAGAGCTGCGCTCTCCTGGTTTCCACCACCATGAAGAGACCCAGCGTCCAAGACAACAAGCGAAAAAGCAGACCCTTGTTCAGGGGCAGCCCCTCTTGGAAATGGTCTGTTAAACACCAAAGTCGAAAGGTGTTACTTGGGCATAGCAGAATCCATCCTGAGGGAAAAATGACCCTCTCCTTAAACTTGGACACAGGGAACAGAAAGCTTCATAAACCTGTGAGACACAGCAAGTATTTCACAAATAAAATGTAATCAGAAATGTCAAAAGCTAGGGGGAATTTCTGGGAAAAGAACATGGCAAGGGAGAAATGACTATTAAGATCATCACTACTTCTTGGGTTACTTTCCAATTGTCTCAGAGTAAGAAGTGTTAAGACTTATCGATCAATCAACAAGCATTTATGAAATGCTTATTATGTGTCAGTAACCATCTTGGGGGTTAGGAATATTAAAACAAAGGTGAAATAGTTCCTGCCCTCCAACAGCTTACATATATATATATGTGTGTGTGTGTGTGTGTGTGTGTGTATGTATGTACATGTATTTGTGGGTGTTTATATGTGTGTATTTGTGTGTACATATGTGTGTATTATATATGTATGTTATATAAGTATGTATATATGTAAACAAAATAAGTAAAATATAATGCGGGTTCTAGGAGCTGAGGAAGTCAGGAAAGACCTCATGTAGCTGAGTTTTGAAGGAAAAGGAATGGTAAGAGGCATAGATGATTAGGCGATACCTCTCAGAGCATGTAGGGGAACAGAAGCAGGAGAAACAGTAAAGAAGACTGATTTGACTGGAGCATAAAGCACATGAAGAGGGTGATAGACAAGCTGGGAAGGTGATCTGAAGAGCTTTCGGTGAAGAAGGCTTCAGAAAAGAAGCAACAAGCTCAAGGATTCTGTGTGTTTTATAAGCTCAGTGTCAGACTGAATCATCCTTGGTACTTTGATCCCCAGCATGTGGCACATAGTAGGTGCTGAGGAAACATTTATTGATGAATTGCTTCGGTCTATCTACCTCTGCCTTAAACCAACCAAATCTGACACTCTAAGCCAATGTTCAGCCATAGCCATGGCTCAGTTCTCCTGGCGCATTCTCTTAAAGGGAGGAACAGAAATCATTGTCTCCGGGCAGCCGTCAGAGTGCTCTGAGCAGGGAATTGAATATATGGTGTGTAATTTCTGCAGAATTAAGAGGACCTGCTTTACCACAAATATCTCCCTCAGCCACTTGCCACAGTGGCTGAGCTACCATCATTCCAGGCACTTGACGCACACTGTGTGAGGCTCTGTCTCTAGCAATTCTAAGGCACTCTGCTACTGAGGGAGGACTGACCCATTAGCTAGCCAGCACATTAGCAGGGACCAGTTTGTCTCAATAAAATGCTCTCCTCCATTGTTACTTAGTTTAGATTAGGCCATGGAGAGAATGGCACACAAGACAGAGAGAGAGGCAGAGAAAGAAATCTGATTCATGGGGCTTAAACAGAAAAAAAAGGTGGCAGTTTTGTCTTGGGACAACCCTGAGTTAGGATGCCCCATGCCTTAAGGTCACTCCATCCCTCTCCTTCCCTCCTCTCCCTTCCTTTACCCCACCCCCAATTCCTTCAGGAACATAAAGTAGGATCAATTCAAATGTAGAGGGAAGACAGAATCTGATTTTGCACCCCACTGGTACATGTTGAGCTGGGAAGCAAAAAGGAAGTGGGGGGTGGGGGGAAGAAGATGTGCTGGCAATCAGGGCACAGCCCTAACCACTGCATGGCTGGTCTTTCTCAGATCTTGTCTCAATACACGACTGACACATCTACACTCTTCATTTCTTAGAGGGTACTGACTCACTGGTGCACAAATCCAGCATATGATAACCATTAAACCACCCTCACACAGAACTCACTCACTCCTGAAACACACCTCTCCTGCCTGCCAACCTACTACCTTTGCTCTTTAATCTCACTACCAGACACTTGCTAACTCAGCTTCCAAGTTACACTTACATAAGCTTATATTCTGTCACTCACCTCTCTAAGGCAAGCCTCTCACCCACCAAACAAGTGACTGCAGCCCTGAGGTTACTGAGAGGCCCTCCTCAATACCCCCCTGAAGATCTGTCCCTGCTTCTACCTGGCAAACTCGGAGCAATTCCTCTTTCTCCTTCTTCCCTTCCCCCCAAAGCTGGGGGCTCCTGTCACCCTGTTCACGGGAACACTAACTGCATTCTTTGATCACTGACAAGATTAATGGATACATCCCCTCTCCTCCAGGAATGTTTCCCCTCAATCATCTATTTTATCTTTAGTCTCTCCCGGATCTCGTGATTTCCACCATGCTCTTTAGATGCGTGCTTCTGTATCCTTACTTGGCCCCCATGCCAGCCAGATCATCATTTATATCCCACTCTCTATAGATGGGTGTCCTCCAAGGCTCTGTGCTGGGACTGCTTCTTCTCCCTTTCTATACCCTCTGTCTTGGTGATGTCATCAATTCCCATGGGTTCAGCCATCTCAATGTAAATAACTCCCAAATCTACATGTGAAGCCCTCACCTCTCTTGAATTCTAGTCATTCACCACCAGCCACTTGCTTGTGCATCTGTCTGGATTTCCATTGATATTTGAAACTCAACATGTCTGAAATGAAACCCATTCATTATGTTCTTCCCTAAATCCACACATCCTCCAGACTTCCCTGTTTCTGCTAAGGGTACCACCATCCTTCCAATCACCCTGGTTCAAAGACCTGCGCTGTCCTTACTCTACAACATACCATCCATTGACATGTCTTATTCTTCTGCTTCTGCAATATCTTGCATTCAATTTAATACACATTTACCCAGTACCTACTATATGCCAGGCACTGTACTAAACACCAAGCACACAATTTTTTAGCTTTTAACATTTACTTCCACACAATTTTGAGTTCCAAATTTTCTCCCCACCTCTCCCCAAGCATTCTGATTACCCCTTCTCCCAATCTGCCCTCCTTTCTAACACCACCACACCCCTTCTCTTATCTCCTTCCCTTCTATTTTCCTATATGGCAAGAAATCTATACCCCATTGCTTGTATATCTTATTTCCCAGTTGCATGTAAAAACAATTTTTAACATCCGTCTTTAAAACTCTGAGTTCCACATTCTCTCCCTTCCTCCCTCCCCACCCACCTTCACTGAGAAAGCAAGCAATTCAATATAGGATATACATGTAAGGTCATGCAAAACTCTTCCATAGCAGTCTTGTTGTGAAAGACTAAGTAAGTTTCCCTCCATCCTATCCTGCCCCTCCCCTTTTATTCTGTTCTCTCCTTTGACCCTGTCCCTCCTCAAAAGTATTTGCTTCTGATTATCCCCTTCCTCCCATTTGTCCTCCCTTCTAATATCCTCCCTTTCTTATCCCTTTCGCCCCTCCTTTCCTGTAGAGTAAGAGAGATTTCCATACCCAAGTGCATGGGTGTGCAACTCAGGGATATGATTTTTTTTTTTTGCTTGAGGGAGGAAGGTACGGCAACTGAGAGTATAGAAAGGGAGAAGAAGCAGTCCCAGCACAGAGCCTTGGAGGACACCCATCTATAGAGAGTGGGATATAAATGATGATCTGGCTGGCGTGGGGGCCAAGTAAGGATACAGAAGCACGCATCTAAAGAGCATGGCGGAAATCATGAGATCGGGAGAGACTAAAGATACGATAGATGGTTGAGGGGAAACATGTCTGGGGGAGAGGGGAAGTATCCATTAAGTAACTTGTCCAAGGTCACAAGGCTAGTTTTTGTGTTAAGTGTCTGAGGCCAGAGGGGATGTGATTTTTTAAAAGGAATACAATCCCTGCTTTGAAGGAGCTTATCATCTAAGGGGCAGATGACACCTAATAGAAGGCAGGAGGTGGGAGGGATGGGCCATCAAAGGGCACCTGACTGAGGACGTCTCGTTCTGTGGATTTGAAGCCAGACAAGGCAGTCAACGCAAAGTGGAGCGACCTGAGAGTCCAGGCCCTGCCCTCTATAAAGAAAGGTATTAGGAAGAGTTTGTCACTCTACCCAACACTCCTCCCATCAGAGGGGAGAAGAGGCTGAGGACGGAGACGGTATCAATCAAGGCTTAAATATGATGTTTGGTGGTGAGTGTAGAAGCAATGAGCTTATCCTGGGAGGGGCATCTTGTTCTTAGATCCCTCCCTTTGTCTCCTGCAGACACCACCCTAGTTCAAGACCTCATCCCCTCTCACCTGGACTCACCTGGAATGTGGCAATCTCTCTCTCTCCTCTCTCCTCTCTCTCTCTCTCTCTCTCTCTCTCTCTCTCTCTCTCTCTCTCTCTCTCTCTCTCTGTCTCTCTCTCTGTCTCTCTCCTAATCCATTCCCCATACAAATGACAAAACATGTTTCCCAAATTCCAGTTCTGACCATGTCACTTCTCTGCTCAGAATCTTTAGTGGCCTCTTACTTCCTCTCAAATAAACTACAAATTCCTCTACTTGGCATTTAAAGCCCTTCAGAGTCTTTACAAGGGAGGCTCCAACCTCTCTTGTCAGGTTCATTTCACACCTACTCTACTACATTCACTTTCTACTCCAACCAGAATGACCCATTTGCTGCTTCACAAATGCTTTATTCCATCTCCCACCTCTCTGTCTTTGCACAGGCTGTCCATGCTTGGAATGTACTTCCTACTTATCCAAACTTTATTAGGATCCTTAGCTTCCTTCAAAGGAAGAAGGAAAGATGGTGCCCCCTCCTACAGGAAGCCTTTCCTGACCCCACTAGTTGCTAGTGCTCTCCCCCCAACCCAAGTAAATAATATTTATTTGTCTGTGCGATTGTTGTATCCCCCCCAATAGATTATAAGCACCTTGAGCATCAATTCTGTTTTATCTTTTTTTTTTCATTTCTCAACCTAGCACAATGCCTCACCTACAGAAGGCATTTAATAAATGTTTGCTGAATTGAATAAAATTGAATACAAAACTTGGAGCCCTCCTTGATTCCTGGTCTCAATTCCATCACTGACCAGAGAAGAAACCATTCTGCTTCTACCATTCACACACTGAACTCACAGTTCCTGCCCATTTCAAAATTAGAAGGACAAAGTGAATTCTATTCATAATGGAATTGAACAAAGTACATGTAAAGACTTTTAACCTGGTTCACAGGATGCTTAAGCATCTTCTCTCTGGATTTAGTTTGTGACAAGCCAGTGGAAATTAAATGGACAATATTGCATTTGTGTGACTTGACTGAACATATTAGAGGATTTTATAGGCCTTTCAATACTGAGATACAATGAGGAGAAAATGAGTTTAATTTTTTTTAATTTAGGAAAACTACTTAACCTTATAAAAACTGTAGAGATTATGCCATTCAATGTTGCAAGGTTTTTTGATTGCATTTTTCAATTAAAGCCAGTGCAAGCAACCTAAGCCTGCATTCTTCTCTGTTAATGGGTCCCTATAATTCTAAATGAAATTTTATTGTCATGAAATATCTCTCAAGGTCTACCATTGTGAATTTCAATTAAAAGTCAACTTTGAGTATTTTACAATTAAAAGTCCCATGTAGAATGAAGGGTCAGCAATATTTGTAGGGATGGGAAAAACTCATCTGTGCCTACCTGTTGCTGTTATGCAGAAGTCAGGGCACTGACCAAAGCCTATTCAGATTTTTTGAAGAGTAGCAACAACCAATAACATGAACTGTTCCTAGACTGTATATGATATGCTTTTTATGAAAGTATGGAACTGTAGAAGACTAGAATATTCCCTCAGAAAATATCTAGAATAGCTTTTTATAAATGTCAAATGCTTTAATGGTCATTCAGTATACCTCAGTAAGTATTTATTGACATCTATTATGTCCAAGACACCATGCTGGGCTGAAGATATTGTTGGTCAATCATCTTCCAGTCACAGGACACTCTTCATGACTTCAGATGGGGTTTTCTTGGGAGAAATACTTTATCATTTTCTTTTATCATTTATCTTTTTATGGTTTATCATTTTCTTCTCCAGCTCATTTTACAAATGAGGAAACTGAAACAAATGCAGTTAAGTGGATTGTCCAGGATTACACAATTAGTAAGTGTCTGAGGCTAGATTTGAACTCAGGAAGCTGAGACTTCCATGACTCCAGGCCTGGCGCCCTATCCATTTTACCAACAACTGTCCCTGGACTGAAGATAAAAAGACCAAAAAACAAAGCAGTCCCATCCTCAAGGAACTTACATTCTATCAAAGAAAACATATACAAAGATAAGTAAATGCAAATACTCATTATTTGAATGAGCTGATTTACCTAATGTCACTTAGTTCAATGTTTTCTAAATGCTCGTTTGCAGACTGATATCATACAGCAGTATTTACCAACCTGGTAATGTTTTATTGTCAAAGACCCCTATCTGGGGCTGGGTCAAACACACAGGTAATTAGATGAATGCTATAGCAAAGAAAAAAAAAACTTCCCTTTGGGGTAGGAACTGAGAAGGGTCGATATCCAAATCAGGAGTGGAATAAACACAGACCAAAAGGCCAGCCTGAATCAATACCAAGGTTTCTTAAGTCCACGGGAATTCAAAGAGTTAAGATGATAATCAAAATTAGTGGCAGGTACAGAAATCCATATTAGGAAGTTCGTAATTGCTCAGAATGCAAGATGCAGAGTGTGTCTGACTCAACCATCTCCTCAAAGCTTCAGACTTTTATGAAGACCACAGTATTCTTGTATGATGGATATCATATTGTTTGCCTTTTCAGTGCTGGCGGGGAGGATGGCCAAGGAAGAGAGAATATGGAACTCAAGATTTCTAAAACTGAATGTAAAAGTAAATAAATAAGTAGATGGAAAAAAACAAAATTATTTTTTAAAAGACTATTATATGTGTGTATGTGTATTCTATCACGCTCATGCCCCCTAACACTGTCCTCCAAGTAACAATATGGCGGTAGGCCCTGGTCACTGTGCTTCCTGCTGAGTCAGTCACGCCAATAAGCAATGTGCTTAGACCCTTATTTCTTAAAACCCCACAACTTGAAAGAATGACTATTTTTTCTCCTAAGCTCTCCAGGTGAAAGCAGCCCAGAGAGAATGACAAGCTCTTATAAATGACATTCTGAAGATGCAAAGAGAAAACATTCCACTGAGGATGGAAAATGAAGAATTGTCTAATGAGGCCAGTGTGAATGCACAAGGAACCAATTAACCAACTTAGATTTTTTTAACTCCACAAAAAATGGGCACAAGATTATCCTTAACAAAGGATGAGTACAGGGGCGGCCAGGTAGCACAGCAAGTAAGAGCACCAGCTCCAGTGTCAGAACGACCTGGAGATCGAATCCCGGGCTCAGACACTTAGCACCCACCCAGAAACACCTGGCCATGTAACCTTGAGCAAGTTACTTCACCCTGATTGCTCAAAAAAAAAAAAAAAAAAAAAACAAAGGATGAGTACAAAAGCATGGCCCAGTCCTGTAAGAACATTTTTAATTCTGAAGTGCTAAAGTCCAAGGCAAATTAAAACTGGAAATGAATATAAAGGACAACAAAATATAGTTTTTCATTTATTTTGGGGCAGGAGAGACAACCAAAAAAGGTACAGGACTGATGCTTAGGGTGGATGGGACAATTATAACAACTGACAACAAAGAGAAGACAGAATCATACAAATCTTATTTTCTTTCTGTGTTTGCTACCAAAAAGACATTGTCCAATAATCTTTGGACTGGAAAGAATAGGATAGGAAAAAAAAAACATAGATATTAGGGAGATATAACCCAAAATGAGTGGGTAAAGGACCTTGGAGCACTTAGGCTACCAGTCCCAAATGAATAACATTATTGAGCCTGTAGCAGCAACCACATTGGCATACCCAGGATGGCTGCTAGCACAGGTTCTTAGATCTGCTTTACTAGGAAAGATAGCTGTCTAAAGGGTCAACAATGTTTTTTTTTTCTTTTAGACATTTATTTTTGGTTTACAACATTCAGTTCCACAAGTTTTTGAGTTCCAAATTTTCTCCCCCTTCTTCTCTTCTTTCCTCTCCCCTCCCAAAAATGGCATAAAATCCAATATAGGGTCTACATATACCTTCACATTAAACATGTTTTCACAATAGTCAAGTTGGAAAGGAGAATTATAACCAATGGAAAGGACCATGAGAAAGAAGAAACAAAACAAACAAAAAAGAGCAAATAGTTTGCTTCAATCAGACACGGTAATTCTTTCTCTGGATGGGGACAGCCTTTTCCATCATGATTTTTAAAAAAATTTTTTAAAGCAATTGGGGTTAAGTAACTTGCTCAAGGTTACACGGCCAGTTATTTCTGGGTGTGGTGCTGAGTATCTGAGCCCGGATTTGATCCCCAGGTCATCCCGACACTGGGGCCGGTGCTCTTACTTGCTATGCTACCTGGCTGCCCCTCCATCATGATTCTTTTGGAGTTGTGTTATAACCTTATATTTATGAGAGGAGGCCAGTCTATCAAAGTCAGTCATCACAGATATGATGTGTCTGTAATTGTGTACAAAGTTCTCCTGGTTCTGCTGCCCTCACTCAGCATCAGTTTATATAAGTCTCTCCAGGTTATTATGAAGTCCATCTGCTCCTCATTTCTTATAGCACAATAGTATTCCATTACATTCATATACCACAACTTGTTCAGCCATTCCCCAATTGATTAACAACCCCTCAATTTCCAATTCTGTGCCACCACAAAAGTGCTACTATAAATATTTTTGTACATATGGGTCCTTTTCCCATTTGTATCAACAATCTTTTTTAATTACATTCACTAGTTCAGAGGAAAAGTCAGTACCCTGAACTTCAGAGAAAATACAAGCAGAGAAATACAGACAGGGCTCTGACTGCCCGAGTCAACTATACACTTTACATACATCCCTGGACAGAGAGAACCTTTACATACAAGCAGTCAAGGAGTTCTGAACACTCAGAATCTCGACCACAAGATCCTTCTCATAAGCCAGCCCCCAAAGCAAAATGCCAACTCAGAGTATGTATACTCTTCTAAGAGCCAGAAGGCAACCTTCCTGACTCAGTGGCTAATTAGAAATTAGCAAATTTTATGAAAGCCTTCCTACAAGAAAGCCTCCCCAAGCAAGCTTCCCTTAATGGGCTCCATGTGAGGCCTATTAATGGGCAAGGAAGGTCTTAAGTCCTATTAACATTACAGGGCCTCAACTTCCCCATCTGTAAAATGAGGAGTTTGGGTACTATGAAATCCCACCTTTGGTCCTTATGAACAGTCCAATTTATCTAAAATATATAGTATACTTGAAGGGTATGGTATAAAATAAAGGTAGAAATGTAGGGAGGCACTGGATTGTGAATGACCTTGAAGGCCCAGATCAAGTGTTTATTCAGCAATTACTGGGGAGCTGGTGAGGATTTTGCAAAGAGGAGTGATGTGGTCAGGGAAGTGAGTTAAGCAAATGGCCCTGGTGTCTGTGGGAGCGTGAATTAGAAAGTCAAGAGACATCAATTTAGGAGACTGAACAAGAAGCAATAAGGCCCAGAAATGGGTGCTTACAACAATGGGTGGGGGGATAGAGGAGCCGCAGGAGAGAATGAGAGTGCAATCACCAAGCTGGAATAGGCTTTAGCTGCAGGACTTAAGAATCAGGGGGTGAATAGGGTGGCCAGGTTGCACAGTGAGTAGAGCACCAGCCCTGGAGTCAGGAGGACCTGAGTTCAAATCTGACCTCAGATACTTAACACAAAAAAACCAGCCATGTGACCTTGGGCAAGTCACTTAACCCCAATTGACCTATCTTCCCCTCTCCAAAAAGAAAAAATAATTTAACATTTTTTTTTTTAAAAGGCCAGGGTGAAGAGGGTCTAATATCACACCAAAGCAGGTAGGTGGTCAGGAGGAGGGTAAAGTCATGAAAAACAGGAATTAGAGGTGAGTAGCAGATCTGGTAAGGCAGTGGGGTGTGACAAGCTCAGCTGGCCCAAGCTACCTAATTAAGCCTGTTTTCCCAGCATGCCTTGCACACCATAGGGATCAGGACTAAACCTGGGATTTCTTTGCCATAGGGAATTCCAGGGTGAGGAAACTCCCTCTACAAATATGGGCCAGCACTTTCTCTGTTACCACAAGTCTTAGGAAGTCATTTAGAGCGCTGAGAGATTGAAAATCTTGCCCAGAGTCCCACAACAGTTATGTGGCGGAGGATGGTATTGAACTCTGGGCCTCAGGGGTGGCTCTCTTATCCACCACACAATCTGGCCCCTCCCTAGGTGCACAGTAAGCACTTATAAATGGCTGTTGGGCTGTGTAGAGCCTCAGTGTCCCGACCTGGGCAATAGGGCTCAGTCCTGCTTGCTCTGACAGAATTGCTAAGAAGATGAAAGGGCACAAATGAAAGAGCGTTCTGAACAAAACTGCAAAATGCCAAGCATACACAGGCTGCTATTATCCCCAAGTCAGATGCTTGGTGCTCACCTGCAAACTACAGTCAGCTAACTGTAAATTCTGGGACAGAATTCACAGGATCCTGGGGCAGCCAGCCCCCATTTGGATGCTGCTGTGAATCTGGCGTGCCTCGGGGGCCTAGCTGGAAGGCCCCCACCAGTCCTTCCCAACTTTAAGCCAGCCAAGAGAAGGATTAAAAGCAAACTCCTGCCTCCTAGTCCCTATTTCCTTTTCCAGGTAAGATGAGGAAGGGATTCCACTGTTACCCTTTGGTACCTGCTGGGCCTTTAAGTCTGCTTTCAAATGAACCTGTCTCCAGATTCCCTCACCCACTGTGAGCTAAAATAGGAGAGAACATGATGTTTCCTTTCTCCCCTCTTCAGAGATAGTTATAAGGAAACCCTCTCCAAAGGCATCTAAGGGGCCAATTAACACATGTTTAAATAACAGGCTCTGGGACCAAGGAAGAAAGTTGGGTACCAGGCTGCCCCTGCATCTGTGGCACCTTCATGAAATGCTCAGCTCTTAATAGCAATTTCTAATCCTTTCCCTTTAATCCTTCTCTTTGGTTTAGCTGTGACTCAGAACAGTGAGACATTGGATCAGATACCACTGGGTGTTTGGTTCTACCATGTAATTACTTTATTATTTTTCACCTCCCAGAAAAAAATGTCTTTGCAAGACAGCAGCAAGACATCTTGCCTGAATGCGAATGCCAGCCAGGGGGGTGATGATAGGAGCTTTGAGTACTTTTTAGAGATTTATAGGTCTCTTGATATTTTTCCCCAGTCCTACCTTCTGTAGCAGTTGGTGAAAACAACAGAGGAGAATCAAAAGAAAATTATCCTGAAAGTACAAAGCGTTCATCCTAGGGTTTCATTCAACAACATTTATTAAATCCTTCCTGTGTAAGAACATTTTGCTAGATGAGGGGGAGGAGGAGGAGAGGGATGCTCAGTTTAGAATCAACACATCCCTGCCCTCATAAAACTTACAGTCTGTTTGCTAGGAGTCTAAGAAACAAGCACAGGTAAATACAGTAGATTCTATCATGTGATAAGTACAAAAGGAAATGTCTAAACCCCAGGGGGAAGGTCAATGACAACACTGGGCCATGCAGAACACCTCTGGAGGCACTCTACAGCACCAAGGGGAGGGAATATCTGAGATGGCTTTTTCATTTTGTGTGGAAGGG
>NW_027185797.1:17745737-17772547 GCF_028583685.1 Petaurus breviceps papuanus | reverse complement strand
CCGAGGGCACCCAATCCAATTGATAAGGGGTTAGGTCATACAGGCAAGATAATAATATGGGCAAACTAGGTAACCTGCTATGAAATCAGGTAGCAATACAAGGTTAGAAAGTCCTTAGCCCTTAGTCTGATACAAATCCTTGTACATTTGATTAGTCAGGTCAATGTAAAACTGATTTAACTGATCAATATGCAATGGATTACAAACAGATGTAAAACAATCAGTCCTCTTACCAGTGCTGAGCCATGGGTGGGAACAGCCTTAATTCAGGAACTGGCTTGTGCAGTTTAATTGTTTTACAAGAAATTTATTGGCAACAATGGAGAATGAGATTCAAATTACTCCTGCAATTTTCTACAGCCTTGGCGCATTTGTGAAGGATAAAAAGCCCCAGAGATAGCTAGTCTCTGTTTACAATACAACAAGGAGTGTCAAAGTGCATGAAAATGGAAACTCACGCCCATATTCTCTATTAAAGAACCCATGGGAAATCTGGAAGGTAGAAACACAGGTCCCAAGAGTGAGCTGCATATTCAACTGAAGCGTGGTAGCATTTGATTTCCCAAAGAAATATTTCCAGTGTTTCCTTTTTTAAGAACTCTTGGGGCCAAATCTACTGCCTTTAAATGACCTCTGGGTCAAAATTATAGGCCTGAACTCTCAAACCACATAGCAACACAGTGCTCAATATAAATGGAAGAGACAACAGAAAGAGCTAGGTGACTCATTGTGCCATGGGTGATGGACGCAGCAACACCATCATTCAATCAGTCATGATGCTATCACCTCTTAACCATCCCAGGGGGAAAAACAAGAAAGAGATGCTGAAATCCAGGATCATTTGTTCAAGACTAACTGACTTGGCCTGAAACTTGTGTTAAGCAAACAAGTTTTGAGAGCTACTGTTTGCTGAAAGTCACCCCCTGAAAGATGACGTTTAAATCCATGGAATTGATGCTGACAGTAATTTTGAAAAATAGTCTTTATAGACATCAAACAAGAATGTAGGAAAGGTGAGAGACTGGGCACAAAGCAAGACATGTGCTTCTTCTGGAAAAATACTCAATTTATTTTTCAAACACCCTATAACAAGACAGATACTATACTTTAGTTCAAAGCACTGCTAATACTATTTTATTCTTTCATGCCTCTGAAATAGAAACTATCCTCAAAAATTAGAAGAATCATTTGATGAATTAGTTAAACTTTATAGTGAGAAATGTTTTGTTAAAAACTTATTGGCTACATGAAAATTACTATACTATAATAAATAATGAACATTGGGGAGGCCAGGTGGCGCAGTGAACAGAGCACTGGCCCTGAAGTCAGGAGGACCTGAGTTCAAATCTGACCTCAGACACAAAACTAGCCTTGTGACCTTGGGCAAGTCACTTAACCCCAATTGCCCTACCTTCCCCTCTCCAAATAGCAAAAAGAAGAAGAAGAAGAAGAAGAAGAAGAAGAAGAAGAAGAAGAAGAAGAAGAAGAAGAAGAAGAAGAAGAAATAATGAACATGAATACAGAAAAATTTGGGACAATTCATAAAAAATGGTGCAAAGCAAAATGAGCAGAATCATGAAAATAATATATACACAATGACTACAACAATGTAAATGGAGAGGACAAATGAGGGAAGTCAGATAATCTAATTATAATGTCCAAGCATGGTCCCAAAGAAGAGATAAGAAAATGTGTCTTCCTTCCTTCTTTAAAGAAGTGGTAGACTATGGGCATAGAACAGTCAAGTCAGTAAGAATTTATTAAGTCCCTACTATATGCCAGGCACTTTGTTAAGCATCAAGGATACAGAGACAGGCCAAAGGTAGTCCCTGCTCTCAAGGAGTTTACAGTCTAATGAGGCAACAATATACAAAGAACTAGATACAAACAAGTTATATACAGGATAAATTGGAAATAATCAGCAGAGGAAAGGCACTGGAATTAAGAGGGATCAGAAAAGGCTTTAGCCAAGGAAGTCAGGAGGAAGAGAGGAGGAGGGAGAGGCTTCCAGGCCTGGGGAACAGCCAGAAAAAGTGCCTGGGGCTGAGAGATGGTGTGTCTTTTCTGAGGGACAGCCAAGAGGCTGGTGTCACTGGAAGAAAGAGGATGTGGGAGGGTGTAAGGAGGAAGAAAACTGGGAGGTGGGAAGAAGCCAGTTTATGAAGGGCTTAAAAAGACAAACAGGACTGTTTGATTTGATCCTGGAGGCAACAGGGAGTCACTGGAGTTTACTGAGTAGGGGAGTGACGCTATTGGATCTGCGTTTTGACAGATGAATGGAGGATGGAGACCGGAGGCTGGCCAGGCCATCCGAAGGCTATTAACGTGGTCCAGGCTTTAGGTGACGAGCACCTGCACCAGGAGCGGGTGGTGTCAGAGGAGAGAAGAGGCGTGTTTCCGAGACTGTACAAAGGTGGAATGGCCAGGCTTTAACCACAGCTTGAATTGGAGGAGGGGAGCAGAAATCAGAAAGAACATGGCATACATCATCAGACAGTCCATGTGTTGGTTAATTTTACTGTCCTTTTTTCTTTTTTTGTTTTTAACAATCATGACAAGAGATGGCTTTCTGGGGCAGTAAGGAGAATGGAAGAGAAAGGAAGAGTTTCTGTGTGCCAGGAACTGTGCTAAGCATAGCTATTACAAACACTAATTACCTCCTTTGATCCCCAAGATGACCCTGTGGGATAGGTGCTATTATTACCCTCCCTTTGCAATTGAGGAAACTGAGGCAGACAGAGCTTAAGGGACTTGCCCAGGGTCACAATAAGAACCACCTAGCTGCCAGTGTGATAAAACCAAAAACTATCACTGATCTTTTTTTTAAAGAGACATACATATTTGGGGCAGCTAGGTGATGCAGTGAATAGAGCGCTGGCCTGCTGTGTGACCCTGGGAAAGTTACTTAACCCTGATTGCCAGAGAATGAGAGAGAGAGACGGGATTTGTATTCTTGAGATGTGAACTACAAGATTATAGGAATTCGCATTGAAGGAAAATTTACTGATCATCTAATCCCAGCACATCCAGCTTCATGAAAATGACCATTACTCCTGGCAACCAGGGCTTGAACCACAAGATGTGTCCAGTCCAATGAGCAAGAAAGGTGCCTTCAAATCTACTTTTTAAAACAAATTCAGTTGAGGAAAGCGAGGAGGCCTTGAGGGATCTCATTAGTACTTAAGGTCCTTTGGATGGGAGGCTGCCCCAGGCAGGGCAGATGCATTTATAATACTTACAATATGCCAAGCACTGTGCTGCATGGTGGAGACACAACCTAGCAAAAACAAAGACAGTCCGAGTCTTCACGTGGTTTACTTTTTAATGGAGGAAGGCGACACCCAAAAAGGAGATGAAACTCTAGCATCATCCTGATGCATGAAGCATCATGGGAAAATGGGTAAAGAAACCATTTGTTCTGGAGAGTCAATATGGATTCAAACCCCACTCCAATGTATCTTATCTGTGTGACCTCAGGGAAATCAGTCACACCCTTGGGCCTCAGTTTCCCCATTTATAAAATGAGGGAATTGTACTGAATGGCCTCTAAGGTTCCTTCCAGTTTGTAGGTCTATAATCCCAGACCAAAGTTTTTGCTGCTTGTTTTTCCCAAACAGGCCAGGTAGTCCTTTCTGTTGAAAGTGCAAAGGAGCAAAGGTCCAGCCTCAGTCAGCTGTCCAGCAGGTGATCATCAAAAATCCTAAGGCAGACTGGACATGAGAGCTTAAAACCCAAAACCAGCCCTAGGAAAACAGCTGAGAACAAAGGGGTATCAGGGAGGGAGGGCAGGGCTGGCCATGGCACCCTTAGCTAATTGCCCCCATGCCTGCGAGAGGAAGCCTGGCAGAGTTTCTCCAAAGAGCTAATAAGCAGACGATGCCAGCCTTCAGAGCACCAGGCAACCAGACTTAAACAAAGCTGTCAAGCCATCAGGGAACCCTTGACAGATACTAAAAGGAAGCTGGGTGGCAGCCACAGCTGGGATGTGTCCATGAGCAAAACATTGTTGGAAGATGGTTGAGGTCATGGGAGGAGGGGCAGTGATTTTCTGAATGCTGGGGAGGAGGCAGGATAGGGAAAGCATTCTAACAAGTATCAGAGGTCCTTGTCTGGTGCTGGTATGGTTAAGGGACAGAGGCTGTCCATTGGATCTCCCCCAAATCAGTAAGGATGAATCAAGGCACAAATAAACGTTCTCCAAAGCATCAGCCAAACACAATATTTCTCTCTTTTTCTTTAAACTTGAAGTCTCAAGTTTCTAATTCGCCTAATCCACCTTTCTCTAGATCAGTTCACCATCCTGGCTTACTGGCCCTGCACCCCTCAAGTCCCCATCGTTGAAAACTCAAGAATGTCTGACCTGGGGGGAGGCCATTTTTTCCCCTGTAGCCTCTTTTACATTTCCTGCTGACTGTGGGTAGCCTTAGAGAATTCAGGAAATAATTGCAGCTACCTGGAGAACAGGATTGCCGTAGCTGCCACGATGGTCTGGGTATGGTCAGAGCAGAGG
This sequence comes from Petaurus breviceps papuanus, assembly GCF_028583685.1. Lineage (NCBI taxonomy): Eukaryota > Metazoa > Chordata > Mammalia > Diprotodontia > Petauridae > Petaurus > Petaurus breviceps. The sequence goes on along the minus strand of NW_027185797.1, from coordinate 17,768,037 downwards.
TAAGAATCATTGCAAACTCTTACATGCTCTTTGCATCCAGCTACAGGTCTATCGGTCATCTCAGTGTTTATTAGCACCTTCACCAGGCTCAGAAACTCAACTAATCCATCTTTTCCTCTGTTAGATTCACTTATGGAATGCAGAAAAAGTTACAAATCTCAATGAAAATTCAATTTAGGGATTGTCAGTCGGTTTTGATTTTTCCATGCCATTTACGCCCTCTGTTGCTGTTTTCCAAACTTGGCATCCTATCTCCCCTCCCCTTTCATGCCTTTGTAGAAGCTAGACCTAAGGTGAGCTCTCTCCTCACCTCGTCTTAGAACCCTCAGTTTCCGACAAGGCTTGGCTCAAGCTTAATCCCACTCAGTCTGAAGCATGTTTCTCGGCCCCATGCCCCAGACTTTGAAGATTTTTGTGGGTATGCTGCTGGCCCACCTAGTCCCAGCATCTTCCCATGGGAAGATAACAGATCCTGAAGACCCTGCCTACCTATGTGTTCCATATTACAACTGCTTCCAAATTATAAGGATTCCATGGTGCTCCGACTCTGGTCTCCACCTCTAAAGAAGCTGTGTCCCTTGCCATCATAGGATTCTTGCCATGACAACTTTATTATTCATTTAAAGGAATAGAAAGTTGTACATAAAAGATTTGCAGTTTCATGTACATTCATCTTTTTTTCCTATTTTACTACTTTATAGAAATGTGTTTCATTTAACTTCAGAATAAAATAGATAAAATGAGAAAGGAGAAACAAAAGAACAAGCTTGCCATCATTGGATCACATATGCAACGCTAGAAAGGACCTTAGAGGTCATCTACTTCAACCCCTCCTTTTACAGATGGGAAACTGAGGCCCAGAAAGACGTGACTTGTCTAAGGTCACACAAGTAGTGAGTGGCAGAACCAGATTCAGACCCTCCCCTGCTGCCCCAGACCTGCCCAAAACAACCTCTCATGCAAATTCCAACCCAGATTCTCTAACTTCAAACCCCCCCTCTTTGATTCTACCACCTCTCCTCTACCTCCTACAGGAGTCCTTTCCTGGCACCTCACATCTGTTTGCCAGGAGACAGAAAACCCCTAGAAGGAAGGAAGCTCTGTAATTTTGTCTTTGAGCCCTTGGCCCTTCCCTACCCATCGGAGTTTAATAAATCCTTGGAATAAATGTAACGGTCTTCAGGAAAAGGCTTGTACCAAAGGGGGGAAAGAACACAAGTGGGCGGTGAGCATGTCCCGGACACAGGCTTGCTGAGGAGGCTTTCACTGATGGGACTGGCCAGCGGGGGACGGGCCTCCCCATCACCACCACAGCACCCACAGCGACTAGAAGCACTGAGTCCTTCTTATCCAGGCTCTGAACTGGGACTGTCCCTTTAGTGTACTCACCAAGATTTTTAATAAGAAACAGGCTGGGGATAGCTGGGCCTGTTCTGAAGTGGAGAAGGGGGAAAGGCCCCTCCAGAGCCCATCGCCAAGGGAGAACTGCATGGGAAAAACATGAAGAAGCTCCAAAGTGTAGACAGAAAAGCAACCATGGTGAGGAGGGGTCCTAAGTCCATGGCATTTGGGGACCAACTCAATGACTAGGGAGGCTTACCCTGGCGAAGAGGAGAGTGGGGGTGGGGGAAGGGCAGGGGGTCTTCAGGCATTCTTGAAGGACTTTGGTGTGGAAGCAGGCTCAGACTAATGATCTTTGGCTATACTGCCTACATATACTGGCCAGCTGTACGGATATGCTCAGGGCCTAAGGCCTGTGCTGTCCAGAGCTGGCCTGCCCCCCACTCCTTTGGGGCACTATAAGGCCTGGGGAAACCTCGAAGGCCATGGAGGCCAACCCTCTCATTCTACAGACAAGGAACCCAAGACGAGGGACTTCAGGGGGCTTCCACAAAGTCCAAGGAGGATTTGAACTCTCCACAGTTCGTGTTCCTACTGTGCCAAGCTGGGACAGAGTTCCGCAGTTGATAGCAGCTAAGTCCTCCACTTAAGCACTCACTCTGTGGACATCTGGACACAGCTGGGTAGCTACTCTGCTCAATTACGTCTTTGTTGATATTCCAACTTCCACTGTTTACCTTCTATGCTGGGAAGGCCTTTGAAATCCAAACACTTGGCCACCTCCAGGGATTGTTGGAGAGAGGCTAAGCCTTGAAGCAGTCTGAGAGAGAAGTCTCTTCAGCTTGGATTGGGTTTCCAGCAGGCACTTAGCAGGGGGGCAAGATGGGAAACTGGGCAGCCTTCCTTCCCTCCAAAGCCAGGCTACCACAATATGTCTTCATCATCTGGGCTGAAGTGAACTCCTAGACTATTAGAGGTACCCACATGTAAGCAGAAGCACAAAAGTACATTCTATGGCCAGGTAGAAATTCTTCTGGGCATGGTCTCCACCTCTCCTTTCCTCCCCAAAAGCACTGTGTTTGGAGTCAGGAAGACTGAAATTTAAATCCTTCAAAACCTACTAGCTGGATGATCCTAAGTGACCTCTGTGAGCCACAGTTTCCCCATCTGTAAATTAAGAAGGTTGAACTTGATGGCTGTAGGAGCCATTTCTGTTCTCTGTCTACGATCCCATAAGCAGATGCTGCCAGTCACTTAATTTAATTTCCACATCCAAGCAGTCTTACTTCCTCCTGAATGATTACAAGATGATTTGATCCAACCGCCTATGATATTTCCCTCTCCTGCAAACTCTGAGCCCTAAGGCAAAACTCAGTATCCGTGTAATAGCATGGCACATCAGTGCTGAGCCAAACAGGACAGGCGGTGGGGAGTGATTACACATGTCACGCAGGTCTACGGGGAAGCTGGGGCTTACTGGATGCCCCCAGACACAACACACCCAACATTCTGTCATCTATTTCAGGTCTCTGCACAGGTGTCTCCACCCACCCTGCCCTGAATGCTCCCGGCTTCCTTCAAGCCTCTTCTAACATGCTCCCTACTTCAAGAAATCTTTCCTAATTTCCCCAGCTGTCCGTGCCCCCTAAGGGAGTTCTTTGAATTTATTTTGGTTTTATATCACGTGTACATACACATATATATTGTGTGTATACATATGTGTGTGCATTGTATATCATATATATGTATTATACATGTGAATGTGTATTTTTCTCACCCAGGCTGGAATTGTGGTAGCCACTCACACTGCTGACCTGTGTGGAAACTCTGACCCGTTCCATTTCTGATCTGTGAAGACCTGTGTCTGTCCCCTCGTAGGCAGCCTGGTGGTCCCCTCCTCCTAAGGGCCTGTCATCTTGCTGCCACAAATCCACACACATGGGCCACCACACCTGGCTCTGGTCTGTATGTCATTACTTATTTATCTGAGAGCATGTTTCTCCCCCACCGCCACCAACACTCCTGCCCACCTTGAAGATCGACTCTTTGTCAACAAGGACCGCTTCAGTTTTGATCTTTCCATCTCCATCACCTAGCATGATGCCTGATACCGGGGAGGCCCTTAGGGAATGTTTGTTGAATCCAATTGGGTCTTAGGGCAATGCTGGTCATCATGCTGAATTCTCTAGGAGGGCTTTAGCTCCTCCTCTTCCTTCCACACAGATAGACTGACAGACTGTTCAATTCACATCATTGTTACATCCATGAAACACAGCCACAGTGATTGAAAAAATACATACATAGGCACACATATATCCATACAGGTGTGTGCATGTGTGTGTTCTGCAACATAGCTAGTGGGGATAAGCAGAATTGGAAGGAATCCCTGCGTATCGGCAGATTGTAAGACTTGGACTCCTGGCAGATTGTTTCAATCCTCACTCAATAATGTGAAGTTCGGATATTTCTGGGCCCATTGGCTGGAATAAAAATCAGAAGAAAGCACACACTGCTATACTCAGATGGGTCACACTGAGAAGTAAACCAAAAAAAAAAATTAGTCTACAATTCCATTTCTAATGGAATCATAAAAGGATGCCAGCATCACGTGAGAGCCACAAGAGAAAACAGAGGGCAGTATGTCATGGAGTACACAAACCATACCAAAGATTCAATAATGGCAGGACACAGATTAACTTCTAGCAGCAACTTTAAGGACACACTTTACTGGGGCAATTTGAGGAGTGGGTCAGGAGAAAAATGAAATTAAAATAAAGGTCAAAAAAAGAAATCCTTGCTAGCAGTGAGGTAAGAGGAGAAATCAAGGGGGAGTGTAACACAAAGGAAGGGCGCCCTCTCTGAAGCCGGAGGATCTGAGCTCTGTCACTTCCTACCTCTGTGATCCGGGAAAGTCACTGAGCACTGAGCCTCAGCTCCCTCATCTGAACCATGAGGCTCTAGACCTATCCAGGATAAGGGGAGGCATGGAATCGTTTTCAGTCCAATTTAAAAGAATATTGACTTTTATTATTTCTAATGATCTTTTCAGCTCTAAATTCTACAAGCCTATGACTAAGACTGACAGCTACCTACATATTGGACGGAACATTATATATACCCATTATCCAATGAATATGGGCTTTCACAAATCTGATGCCCTTCACTGGCTCTTCACTTCCCTGCTCTGCCTGCTGAGCACAAAAGACTCTAATCCATGTCCTCCCACGGATTTACCAGAGAGGGGTCCACCCAAAACACTAGGGACTTTCCACCTGTTTTCTTTTTCCTTTTTTTCTTGTTTTTTCGAAGACAACCATGGCTAAGTGAGCTGCCCAGGGTCAGACAGTCAGATGCCAGGCCAGGGCTCTCCCCCCCCATACCGCCTTGCTACTCCCCACCTATTTTCTTTATATTGTATGGAAACCAATCGAATATGGCTTGTTTAGCAGCTGTCCTTTGTTCTCACTATGTGACCCAACTTTTTTCTCTGATCATCCATTTCTCCAATAGTTTCCATTACAAGATTTCTCCTAAGTAATTATTCACTTGCAATTTATTGCAGGCTACTCACCTCTACCATGAGCCCCTCTGCTGCCTTCCGGGTGATCCCTACAGGCTGTGAGTGAGTTCCAAGGGCCCAGAGCCAATGGCCCTGGGAGAAGATGGTCCCCCATTGGTCCACGGTCATCCACCCAAGTGGAGGATCATCATAGACTAGCCCGAGGCTAGAAGCGAGGCATCAAACTCTCAGTCCTGTGGCCAAAAACTCCACAACATAAAAATGTGATGCTTTTAAAAATGAATAAAAACACAATAATACAACAAAGACAATGTTAGTTTGTGTTTTTCTAAGTCAATATGCTGCCCGTAGGGATGTTTCTACTAGATTTTGAGACCCCTGGTCTAGAGCATCCTGCCCCAAGGGTCTGAATCGGTTTAAAGTGACAGGAAAAAGGAAGCAGTGAGAGGCCACAGGGATGTGGAGGCCCATGGGAGACCCAGCCATGGCCACCCAGGACAAGACATTCAGTCCACTCCATGGATCCAGGAGGGTCTTGGATTGTGCTAGACGTCTGAGTGGAAAGAATAATAGATTTAGAGGCTATATCTGGGCAGCTGGGTGGCACCATGGGGCATAGAGCAAGGGGCCTAGAGTCAGGAAGACTCATCTTCCGGAGTTCAAATCCAGCCTCAGACACTTCCTAGCTGTGTGACCCTGGGCAAGTCACTTGGCCCTCTTTGCCTTAGTTTCCTCCTCTCTAAAATGAGCTGGAGAGGGAAATGGCCAACCATTCCAGTATCTCTGCCAAGAAAACCCCAAACAGGGTCACAACAAGGCAGATACAACTGAAAACAACTGAACAACAGATCGGGTACAAATTCCAGCAGTTACACACTTTATACACTTTATAATTAACCTTTCAGAGCTTCGGTTTTCTCACGTGAAAAATGGAAGTAATAAGACTTAGACTGCCAACCTCACAGCCTCAGTAAAGCCTTTTGTATGCCTTATAACGTCATACTAATAAGAGCTACTATTGTTCCCCCAAGACTACTTACTCCCCATGATCAAACAATCAACAATCATTGATTAAGGGCTTACTGTGCATCCAGCATTTTGCTAAGCACGCAGGAAAAGAAGATACAAATGAAACAGCGCTTGCCCTCAAAGAGCTCACATCTGAACTGGAGGGAAGAAGGCAGCATGGACATAATACAGACCAGCTAGGCTGGGGAGGGGAGGCACTAGGAGCTGGGCAATCAGGACAGCTTCCTGCAGAAGAGGGCCCATGGGCTGAGCCTCGAATCGTGGATGGGAGGGGAGTGGTGCCCTCCAAGTGACAGGGAAGTCTGGAAGAGCAGTGGTTGGAGGGCAAGGAAATAGGTTCTTCTTATCCCCCATGCTCAGAACTCCCTCCCTCCTCATCTCCATCCACTTGCTTCTCTGGCTTTGTTCACATCCCAGTGTGGCAAGAAGCCTTTGCCCATTTCTCTTTGTTCTAGGCCTTCCTATCTATCCTGTATGTGGCTTGTCTGAACACAGTCATCTATGTGGTTACACTCACTGTGAGCTCACACTGAGCTCCTCGGAAGCCGGAACTAGCATTTACCCTTCCCTGTATCCTTAGAGCTTAGCACAGTGCCTAGTGCACAGCAGACACTTACTAAATGTTTATTGACTGACTAACCAATGTTGGATTTAGGATGTCTCCTGGGAATGCGATTGGAAATGTCCAATCAGCAGTACATGGTGTGATATCATGGCTCAGGAGCTGAATGGGTAGAGCTTTGAGTCATCTCCACAGAGGTAACCATTGAGGGGTGGCTAGGTGGCACAATGAATAGAGCACCGACCCTGGAGTCAGGAGGACCTGAGTTCAAATACGACCTCAGACACTTAACACAAAAACTAGCCGTGTGACCTTGGGCAAGTCACTTAATCCCAATTGCCCTCCAAAAAAGGCAAAAAAAAAAAAAGAGGTAACCATTGAGGTCATAAGATGACCAAGGTAGAGAGGGTGGAGAGAAAAGAGAAGATGGCCCAAGACAAACACTTGGGCTAAACCCACAGCCAATGAGCATGACCTGGACAGTGAGTCAGAAAAGGAGCCATCAGAGAGGTCAGGGAAGGAGAGAGCAATAGCATGAAAACTGTCCAGAAGGGGGAGGACTTAGCAACTGAGAGATCACTGGTAGATGTAGGAAGGGCAGTCTCAATGCAATAATGAGGTGGGAAACCGCATTGCAACAGGTTAAGAAAAGAGTGAGGGAAAAGGCAGTGAAGACACTAGCAGCCAGGTGGTGCCATGGATACAGTGCCAGACCTGGAGTCAACAAGACCCACGTTCAGATCTGGCCTTGGACATTTACTAGCTGTGTGACCCTAGGCAAGTCATTTAACTTCCCTCTGCCTCAGTTTCCCCAACTATAAAATGGGGATAATAATAGCACCTACCTTACAGGATCAAATGAAAGCACCTAGGCCAGCTCATGGAACATAGTAGGCAGTATTAAATCTTAGCTTCCATCATTATTATTACTGAATATAGACAGATTTTGCAAGGAGTTTGACTGAGAAGGGGAAGAAAGACATAGAGTGATAATTAGCAGGGAGAGATGGGGTGAGGTTTTTGCTTTTTGTCCGAGGATGGAGGATACCCAGAACGTTTGCAACTCTCTAAACAAGACCAGATTCACATGCTCTTTCTCCTGCCCATCCATGCAGCTCTAGGGCAAGAGCTGAAATCAATCTGAAATTCAATCCTGAAGGATTTGGAAGGGGGCCTCAGAAAGCTTGGGAGGTTCCAGAAACTCACTTTTCCCACTTCTAACAGGCAGCAGTGGCACATGCCCTTAAGGGAAATGAGAATGGACCAGAACAGACCCTTCAGAGCAAGTGACACGTCTGGCCATAAGGATCCCCAGGATGCTGATGCTGAGGCTGAGGGAGAGCCTTGTGTCCCTTTCAAGCTCCAGGAAGATCTTTTTGCTCAACTCTCTCAAGCTCCAACCAACCTGGAGAAATGGAGGGTGATTCAAGTCCCAGAAGGAAGCACCGTACATCCCAAGCAAGAGACATACAGCTAATTCCTCTCATACTTGTCACAAGTCATAAACATGAGTATGGAACGAAGCCATTCTGGAGGAGAATATTCTTCTCCAGAGTAAATGCAAATAGGTCCTGCTTGCTTCAAGGTCAGCCTTGGAGATTTACTAGGTTCTAGGGCACTGATGCAGCAGTCTGGCTATCTCCCCTGACAGGTCTATAATGAGTGATGGTGCTCAAGGCGAGTAGCATGAAGGGCTCCCTCAAATCATCTTGGCATTTCATGATGTGAAAATAAAGCAAGAAGTAATTAAGGAAAATTTAGTTAGACAAGAAGAATTAGTGACCTCAGTGGCTTCTACTCAGCCAAAGGAGCAAATGTGTTCCATTATAGCACCCTCTAAATTATAGTGCCCTGAGACAAAGTCCTGGTGGCCACCATCCTAGTTACAGCTTCGTCTCCTCTGTATGTCTGGGACCTCCTATTGAGAGCATCCAAAGATAATTTCACTCTCTCTTCTCTTTGCTCAGCATCAGAGGCCATAGGCACCAGTCGCTTATTATATGTGAAATGCTTCTTTTAAGCAATGAACAGGGGCCTCTGGTGAAGATTTGGGAGCTCTGATCTAATTCTTTTGCCTGGAGGTTCTGAATTTGCAGAATCTCTGTATTCAAGGGCACAGACAGTTGGTTGATGAGCTATTGATAAAGCCCAGGAGACAGCAGCAAGCATGGAGGTGAGGGCAGGAGAAGAAGCCTGCCTGGCTAGGGAAGGAATAGTCTAGGAGACAAGGGGAAATACATCCAGATAAGGAGGATGAGGATAAGTAATATAGGCTCCTTTTATCATATTATGAACCCAAGTAAACAACCACAGACCATAAAGAGGCAATAAAAACTTGGGGATGTCCTCATTTAATTTCTGGGCTCCCAGTGAGCTCATATTTGATGAGATTAGTTTGCAAACATTTTTTATTAAACCAGAAGATTTATTATCACTGTCTGCAGCAGTCAACAAGCATAGAAAAGATGGCTCTTGCTAATTATTCCCATATATTCCCCCTAAACCTAAACATGAAAACAGGACCATGAGGGGCCATTTTTTATGTCAGAAATGCCTTTTCCTGGGGAGTGCTACAGGGCTCTAATATCTTTCCTCCTTTTTAATGCTGCAATGGGACCACTCAGACAGATTGACTGAGATGCTGGTCTCTGATGCAGAGGAGTTCAAGTTCTCCAGCTCATTTTCCCCCAACAACTATTGCTTGATAATCTTCTGTCATCAAGTGATCAAGGGTCTTACAACACTGCTCTGTAACATACTTAGCAAAGCCCTTCTAGCATGGAAAAACAAAGTGTCAGAGGAGGGCAGCAGCGTGGAGGGTTTGGATTTATGAAATGTAAAAAGCTGACCCCCCCCCCATTCAGTCAAATGGGAATAATAATAGCACCAACCTCATGGGGTTGTTGTGAGGATCAAATGAGATAATATTTGTAAAGTACCTGGCACATAGTAGGAACTTAATAGATGCTTGCTTCCTTCCTTCCTTTGATACATCGATCCCACCATTGGGTATATTCTTCCCACCATCACCAAGACAAAAGTAAAGAGTGGTCATAGCAGCCCTTTCATGGAAGAAAAGAACTGGAAATAAATCCAGTGTCTAACAAACAGGCCTATGAACACAATGGAATGTAGCTAGATTGTAAAGAACAGCAAGGATTAGGAACTGAGAGGAAACTGAAAGACACTTTTTTGAATTCATGCAAAGTAAAAAAAAGCAAAATCAGGAAAACCATTTAAATAATGATGACAGCAATGAAAACGAAAACATCACTAAAAGGCTGCTGAACTTGGCTTGATTATAAGAACCAAACTCAACCCCAGAAAGGAAGCACACCTCCCACTCAATCTTATTGAGAAATAAGGGACTATGGGTATGGAATGTTGTATATGCTTTCTGATCTGGTCTCTATGTTAGTTGGTTTTGCTTAGCTACATTTCTTTGTGACAAAGAACAATTTAGTAAGTAATCATGATATAAAAAATAAGGCATCAACAAAACTAGGAAAGAAGGAAAGAAAGAAAAAAGAGGAAGAGGGAGGGAGGGAGGAAAGAAGGAAGAAGGAAGGAAAGAAAGAAGGAATGAACGAAGGAAGGAGGGAGGGAAGGGAGGGAGGGGAGTAGGGAAGGAACGGAGAAGGGAAGGAAGGGAGGAGAGAAGGGAGGGAGGAGGGAAGGGAGGGAGGAGGGAAGGGGAGAGAGAAAAGTGGAGGAGAGGAGAAAGGAAGCAAGGAAGGGAGGGAAGGAAAGAGAGAGGGAGAGAGAAAGGAAGTCACCAAACAACAGTGTGATGGTGCTAACCTATTAAAAAAGAGTCAAGGTCAAGTAACCTGTAGTTTTGTGATGATTCATCCAAGGAAGAGAGAAAGTTTTAAGCAAAAAACTAATTGATGTAATGAAATCTTAAAGGCCCATAAAGATCCAAACACCAACACTGTGACTAATAGGCAGCCGTAGCTGCATGTAATTGATACACAAGTTCTGAAGATCTAAGCTCTCTGCCAATGTTTTTCTTAGTCAGCTGTGCATCCATAACTTGGAACTAAAAGGAACCAATAATTATGAGCCCTAATATAGAATTTTACACCAGTATCCAAAATCTACAATAGAAAAAGGTCATTTCTACTCAGTTCAACAAAGTTTTACTAAATACCTACATTGTCTTTACTGGTAACTAGATGGCTCTGGGCCTGGAGTCAGGAAGACTCATCTTCCTGAGTTCAAATCTGACCTCTGATACTTCCTAGCTGGGTGACCCTGGGCAAGTCACTTCACCCTGTTTGCCTCAGTTTCCTCTCCTGTAAAATGAGCTGCAGAAGGAAATGGCAAACCACTCTAGTATTTCTGCCAAGAAACCCCCAAATGGGGTCATAAAGAGTCAGACACGACTGAAACAGCGAATAACAACAGTAAATTGTCTTTATTAGGTGCTAGGGAAGATAAAGGTTCAGTAAGACTCAGCCTATGCTTTCATGAAGCTTATAATCTAATGGGAGAAAGTGCACACACATACCATCAGCTATAAAATAGGAGATTACGTAAGTCTCTGTAGATATCTCTCTAAGGAAGGAAGTACAATCTGAAATCTGATATAAAAATTCATAAAAGGCTTTATGGAGGAGGTGGTATTTTAGTTGAGTTTTAAAAGGTGGAAATAAAGTCAAGGCAAGAGGGTAGAAGAGGAGACTTCGGTCATAGGGAACCCCATGATCAAAGACACAACCATGGAAAACTAAACAGACACCATTTTCAGGGAACAAGGACACTGCTGAGTTTGGCTACAGCATAAGATCTGCAAAACAGCGTTATATGAGGTAAGAGTGAAAAGGAAAGATGGTGTCAGACTCTCAATAGCCTTGAATGCCTGGAAGAAGTTTTAGCTATGTTCCCTAGACAAGAGGGAGACACTGACAATTTTTGAGTAGAGATGTGACATGATTAGATCAATGCATAAGAAAAATTAATTAGTTTGGTTTTTTAACGAAGGACAAATTGGAGAGGATAAAAAGTGGAAGCAGTAACTGCTAGGAAAAGACAGTCATTACACCTCCCTCCATCTCCAGGTGGTGATAAGAGCTTGCCTATACCAAACAGGTGGCAGAGGGAGTAGAGAAGAGGACGGACTCACCGATAATCAATGTCCACTTCAATGTCATGCCCCATCCTTCGTGTCATGGTGATAGAAGGTCAGCAATGTGGCAGCTATGGGGTCAGAGGCTGGACAAGATAGGCTCTTTGCTATATTGGATCCCAGCCATAATAGAAAGAACATTGACTTTGGCATCAAAAGACTGTAATTTGGAATTCAAGTCCCAGCTAGGCCGTTAAGGAACTATGTGACCTTTGCAAGTGTATTCACCACTCTGAGTCTTAGTTTCCCCATCTGTAAAAGGAGCGTAACAGTAACTATACTAGTCACAGGATTGTTATGAAAGTTATGCAAGGGGGAGAGAGGGAAGAAAGAAGAGGAGGGAAAAAGAGAAAGATGGAGAGGGGAAAGAGAGAGAGAGAAGGAGAGACGGAGACAGAAAGGAGAGAGAGAGAGAGAGAGAGAGAGAGAGAGAGAGAGAGAGAGAGAGAGAGACTCTTGATATCTGTCTTGCTTGCACTGATCAGGAATAACCTATGGAAAGCAGAAATTACAGAATGAATGAGTTCAACTAGTTGACATCACACCCTATAAAAGTGTCACAGCTAAGCTGAATATATCTTAATAACATGTGAAAAGATATTGAGGATTTCTTTGGCAGGCAAGTGGTGTGAAGAAACTGTCCCCTAGAAAACAAAAGCAATAACAGAATTAACAAAAGAACAAGCTTTGGTCAGGCCTACATATGGAAAAGTGAACTGAGAGAACTGTCCAGGACATTTAATCTAAAACATGCCATTTTCCCTTAATATCAGCTCCCCCCCCCCCGGGATATTGACAAATTGAAGAACAAGTGGAATAGATGTCTTCTGGGGAGGGGAAGCGAGAGGAGGGGAAGGCTAGAAGCCAGGAGACCAATTAGAAGATTATTGCAGCTATCCAAGAGGGGATAAAGGACTGAACTAGGGTGGTGAGTGAACAAAGGAGACAGATGCAAGAAACACATGGAAACTGATTTAGGATGAGGAATAAGGAGAATCAAATCTGCTTTAAAAAAAACTGGGTTTCAACCGCACCAATATGCCATGTTTCATACATGTCACATCTCCTGGAGTGGGCCCTCCCAGGCACAGGCAGTCTCCTCAGCAGTGGTCTGATCTTTTTTCACCACCAACACCCAGTTGCACTTGGTCCCACTTTAAATTTTGACAGTCTCTAAAAATGTATTTTCATGTTTCCCCTGCACAGGAAGCTTCCCCATGAGGGACAATAAACTTGTCAGGACATAAACTTTAGAAAATGTTAGTTACAGTAATGGGAACATTAGCATGGTTTTACAGCAAGGAAAATATAATGGTTAAACAGGTAGCCAATAATGAAGAGCAGGGCTTCTCGGCACGGTACTGGGGAGTTACGTGGTAGACAGAAAGACTGGATTCTAGTCTTGGCTCTGGCCCATATTATCTAGGTAACTTTATACAAGTCACTCTCTGGACCTCGAATTTCTCATCTGGAAAATTAGAGAGCTGAACTAGATAACTGTATTACAAATTATCCTCCAAACCTAAACCTCTCAGATTCAAACATCGAGATTTCCCAGCTTGGACCTGTATGAGGAAGCTAGAGAACAGTGAAGTCAAAATACAGAGGCAGGGAAAATTATAGGTCTAGAGAGTCTGATTCTCATCTTCTGCTTAATTTGTAAGGCTGGGTAGTTTCTCCATTTCCTCATAAAGCCACATCCTCACAAAGACAAAAAGTAAGGAAATGATACTAACTCATTTTTAGCCCTTGCTGTGGGAAAATTGGTAATATCTGACATTTGCATAGTTCTTTATGGTTCACAAAGGATCCTGCATTCATTATCTACTTTGAAACACACAACTATCCATCCACGGTGCTGAGTGAACATTGTCCCCAAGTTACAAATAAGGAGATTGAGATGCTGAATAACCTGCCTAAGGACTAACAAGTGGGGACTTGAACCCAGGATGTAGTGGTGCTATAGAAAGGCGCTGGATAAGGAACAGGAGCACTTGAGCTCAGATCCTAGCTATACTAATTAATACTTCAGTGACCTTGAACAAGGGCACCTAAGTAGCACAGTGCTTAGAGCAGGGCCTGGAATCAAGAAGACCTGAGTTCAAATCTAGCCTCCGACACTTATGAGCTGTGTGACCCTGGGCAAGTCACTTAATCCTGTTTGCCTCAGTTTCCTTATCTGGACAATGAGCTGGAGAAGGAAATGGCAAACAGTATCTTTGCCAAAAAAACTTCAAATGGGGTCATGGATGGATGGACATGACTGAAATAACCAAACAGCAAACACCTTGAATAGTTAACTTTCCTGTGTTTCGGTTTCTTCACACATAAAGTAAGAGGAAAGGACTAGATGGCTCTAAGGTTCTTTCCAGCTTTAAAATCTTTTATCCTATGACTGCTAGGAGATCATAAGTATTGCCTGGGACTCTGGCCCAACCACCAACACCATGATGATACTTCATGGGATGAAGCTGGATCCTCTTTGCCTCATCTCTCCTCTACAGTTAACAGAACTCTCCATCGATGGGATCAGTGGTCTAAAGATACTGAAAAGGACCATGGGGAACTAGGATCTTAGCCTGGCTTCCAATTCAACCGTTGAATCCAGGACCTGAAAGGTCCAAATTCTAGCTGTCAGTTAACACTTTAGTTCTTTCCTTCTCAGTTTCCTTATCTGTAAAAAAGACAAAATTGAATCAGATTATCTCTAACATTTTTTCTTGCTCCAAATTCTATAATTTATGGAGGTCTATGGTCCATATAACAGTGTTGAGAATAATGAGAACCCAAAACAAATAAAAGACTTTGCCTTTCTTCCTCAGTTTTTCTTCTTGTAAAATGGGAATAAAGCTGTATTTTGTAGGATCATAGATTTAAGGACATTCTAGTCCAACCACCTTATTTTCTGATGATGAAATGGAGCCCAAAGAAAGGAAATTACTTGAAGTCTTCAATGGAAGTAATCAATTAAGACTGAAGAGGCAGCTGGAAACTGGATATTTTCAGTTCCTTTGTAAGCAATGGAGACAGTAAAGGGAAGGGTAACTAGAGATCTCTGTGCCCCTCAATGCCTGACTCTCTGCAGAGGCTGAAAACTAAACTTCTACCGTCAGAGAGAACTTCTCCTTCCTAGCCTTACTTCACAATAGAAGCGTTCACACACTGTACATTCCAAACAAATGGGGAAACCAGTTGGTCCCTGCACTGTTGCCTGGACTTGGTCATCTCTAAACTCCACCATTCTCACTCCACCCCACATTCTAAGGCTTTAAACCCCATAGAAAGGCAAATCCCCTTGGGATGGGTAACATCCTTATCAGTCATTAACACCTCAGTGCTAGAAAGCTTAACCTTTTTTATGTTTAACCCTTCTGGAAGTCAGTGAGCCTATAGACCCATCTAAAAACAATATTTTTAAGTGTATAATATATAACATATAGGATTACAAAGAAAATCAATTATATTGAAATAGAACTATCAAAAGATAAAACAAAACTAAAAGATCTCAGATGACCCGAAGAACTAGTGAGAAGCTAGGATCTGAGAACTGGTTTGGTAGGAGGAGGCAGAGATCAAACAGATCAAAATCAACAGAAGAAGATGTCCTTGGGGTGGGGTGGGTGGGAAGCATAGATACAGAATTAGGAGTCTATGAATAGGCTGAGATCATTTTTACCTACTTCACAGCTTTGCTGAGGGTCTATTTTAGCATCACCTCCCCCCAAAACAAATCATATCAGAGCATTACAGGAGCAACCATGATATCTTATAACAATGAGAATTTTAATTGATGAATCCCTGCCAAGATAATTAGGAAATTATTCAGAATATTAAAATGTAACAACAATAAACAATTTAAATGTGACAGAACATGAAGCAGAAAAAGGTGAAATATGAAAAGCAATTTAATTATAAAAAATAAGGAAAAGGACCCACATGTACAAAAACATTTATAGCAGCTCTTTTTATGGTGGCCAAGAACTGGAAATTGAGGGAATGTCCATCAATAGGAAATGGCTGAACAAGTTGTGGTATATGAATGTAATGGAATACTATTGTGCTATGAGAAATGATGAGCAGGCAGACTTCAGAAAAACCTGGAAAAACTTGTATGAACTGATTCTGAGTGAGGGGAGCAGAACCAAGAGAACATTGTATACAGAAAAAACCACATTGTGCAGTGGCTACGTTGGTAGACTTGGCTCTTCTCAGCAATGGGAGGATCTAAGACAACTTCAGAAGACTCATGCTGGAAAATGCTATTGACATGCAGAGAAAGAATTACACAGAGTCTGAATGCAGATCAAAGCATGCCGTTCGCTCTATCTTTTGTTGCTGTTATGTTTCTTCTTTCTCCTGGTTCCTCCCATTGGTCCTAATTCTTCTTTACAAAATGACAAAGTGAAAATATGTTTAATATGAATGCATATGTAGAGCCTATATTGGATTGCATGACATTTTGGGGAGGAGTGAGGGAAGGGAGGCAGAGAAAATTTTAAACTCAAAAGCTTGTGGAACTGAATGTTGAAAACTAAAAATAATTTTTTTAAATAAGGAAATGTCATTGAAAATGTGCAGATTTTTATTGAAAAGATTATCTTTTCTCAGCATTTATAAGGAAGTAGTCCTGAAAGTGCCTTTTTTTCTCTCTTCTTTTAATGGTGCTGGTCTAACCTACTTGAACATTAGGAAAGTTCTCATATAATTATCCCTCTAAATGGAGTCAGGTTACTCAAGGGGGCTTTATTTGCAGCCTCAAAAGCAACTAGGAATTTTTTTTAATAGGTTATTTGTGAATCAGTAAAATTTTCCTTTAAAATTTGATTTTTGATAAGAAATGGCTTTTGTATTGCTGAATACAACAAAAACAATTAGCAAATATGCTTTGTATGAACAAGAAGAAGCAGCTAATTTCTGTATCTGGTTCCAGTCTGCTAACTATGCAATGAGAAGGAGTCTCTTTTATTGTCTATGGCAGGGAAGGCAGAATTAAGGGTGCATTCAAAAGGCACTGGCCAACCTCATCCCTGTTTTTGCTTTAGATTCTCCTAATCTGTTGGCATTCCAGTGAGAGAGAAGCCCAGAGAGGCTTTGAGGTTCTTCCCATTCAAGGCCCACGAATATTGGACCTTGTTTTTTGACTCTATATTTATTCTTTCATTTTAGGTGAAGGAGTTTGGAGTTCATGGTTCTTGAGTTTCCAAAGGTCAAGGAAGCCAGCCTCCAGCAGATCCAGGAGGGAAATCTGTCCCAGGATTCATGGGCAGCCACAGAAGCTTTCAGGACCCCAAACAAAGGAGTAGCGGAACCCAGAGGTTGCTAAGACAAGAGCTCCTATGGCAAAGATGCCAAATTTGGATGTGAACTTGGTGGGATCTAGTAAGCGCATTAAGTCTGAGTCTGCTGCTCATAGCCCAAAGCCCTATAGGGCCAAGCGTACCGCCCCCCCCCCCAAGTGTTATTGTTTGACAGAGAGGAATGTCTGTATTTTTGTTCTGGCTTTATATATGAAATAAATATCCCTAGGTGGTGAAGTAGGTAGAATGCCAGACCTGGAATCAGGAAGATTCCTCTTCCTGAATTCAAATCCAGCCTCAGACACTTACTACCTGTGTGACCCTGGATAAGTCACTTCTCCCTGTTTGCCTCAGTTTCCTCACTTGTAAAATAAGCTGGAGAAGGAAATGGCAAACTATTCTAGTATCTTTGCCAAGAAAACCCCTAATGACATCACAAAGTCGGACACAACTCAACAACAATTCAATAACAAAAATCCCTTTGTAAAGGCTAAGTAATTTTTATTGGTTCAATGGAATTGGGTCACTCACTCATGACTAATGGTGGAAGAAAAAAAATTGCCAGAACAGGACCTTGACCCACGGACATTAGAAAATAGGCACTCCCACCCCTCAGGGGTACCTCTGGAACACTGAGGGGGAGATAGAGTTAGCTTTGCTTTGGGATGGTGAGTCTAGAGAGCAATCACTATATCTGTACAAAAAGAGAGACCACATGGTTCCTGGGTCCCTGAATCTCTGAGCCCAGGCAGAGACAAGTATCAGAGCTGTTAGTCTCAGTCTCCCTCGTGGCCTAGGAACTAGGGACCAACTTAAACAAAGGGGAAGACAACTACCTCAACACTGATCAGATAAGATTTATTCATTATTTATTATTTTTTATAAAATCTTAATGGCAGAAAATTCTTCTCTCCAAAGCACGCAGATTTTTATTTTGTGTTAAGTCAAGTCTCATGTGTCACAGTGAAGGCTTGAGGCCTCTGGAACATGGTAAGGTACAAGGGATTTTTTTTTTAATTCTTATATACTGCAACCTGGCTCAAGGGCACATAAATGGCTTGTCCCCGCTTTGGTGGAGAAGCACCAAATACAGCCTCCTTTTAATACACACAAGCCTAGGACCAGTCCTGTGTGTCAGCAGTAAGTCATTCAACGACTCACCATGCATCTGCAATCACTTCCACATGTATACCCCTTCTACTGCCATAGGCAGTCACCCCCGTGACTCAGAAGGTCTCTTTAAGGGCTGTTGAATCACAGATTTTGAGAGCTAGAGGGGACAGCAGTGGTCATTATGTCCAATCCAGGCACAAAAGGGTTACCCAATACAGTAACAATAATTAACTGCGAAACTTAGCAGTGCTGATCAATGCAATGATCTACAATTCCAAAAGACTCAAAATGAAAAATGCTATTTACCTCCAGTTAGTTTTCCTTACTTTTTCTTTATTTTTCTTGCCCTTTTTTTGCAGCATGGCTATTGTAGAAATATATTTTCCATGACTTCACATGTATAATTGAATTTCTTGCCTTCACAATGGATGGGGGAGGGGTGGCGGGAGGGAGAGAATTTGCAACTGAAAATTTTTAAGTTTTTTATTTTTTAAAGAAAGGAATACCCACTAAAACATACCCAATGAGTAGTCTCTGGAGACCTATAATGAGAGGAAATCCACTCTCTCTTGAAGCTGCCCATTCTATTTTGGGATACTTAATTAATAATTAAGAAGTTTTGCCTGACATCAAGCCTACCTTTCAATAACCACCCATCTGGCCTGGTTCTAAGCCTTCTAGGGTCAAACACGATAATTCTGACCCCTCCGTCATAGGACAGCTTTTCAGATACCTAAAGACAACTATCTTGTCTACATTGAGTCTTCTTCCCATTTCCTTCCATCAGACCCCACAACACATGGACCCAAGGGCCTCCACCATCTTGGCTACCCTCCTCTGCACACTCTCCAACTTATCAAAGTCCTTTCTGTGCACCCAGAACAGAACACACTGCCACATATGAGGTCTAACTAGGGCAGAGGACAGCGATCCCATTACCTCCATAATCCTGGAAGTTGTGCCTTTTTTAAATGTAGCCCAAGATCATAATAAGTTTCTTCTTCCCGCTGGGTCCAGTTGGGTAGTTTGCTTTGTCTACCCTCCTGTAACCTATGTAAATGCAGCTCTGGGCTTACATGAACCAAATCCAATCTTAAAGACATTCCAATACTTATACTCCTTGGTTCATAGTCTGTTCAGGGTTTTACCTAGGAACATAGAAATTTGACATTGAGCTGAAAGTACTTTGGGGGGAGAGGAGGAGAAGTGAAAGTGGACATGGAGAGGGGAGGTGGAGCTGTGTAAAGTATTACCTACATGCACCAACCTTGTTAGACACCATAGAGAGTAGGTATAAAGTCATAAAAACAGCATTAGAGATGAGGGAGAGAGAGACAGACAGACAGAGAGAGAGACAGAGAGAAAAATCTAAGGAAGGACCCAGCAATAGACCATATTAGATGTTTCTACAATGTGTGATGTATGAATAGATATTCATAACAAATCATATTATCCTACTGCATTTTTTTTCTGCTCCTTTTAAGCAAGGCACCTCTAGAGCCATATTGCAATTATGATTCCTATCCCATCAAGTGAATGAAGTCAATTTTGCCTCCTTGCTGTAGGGTCTCTAATTTATCCTTTATAATTAGAGATTCTCAGTGATTTTGAAGACAGAGATCCAAGGCTACGGGTTGCAGTGTTGGCTTTCTTTTTTAGGTATGCTCTCCTATGAAGGGCAGGTCCTGCCTTCTACTCTTCTCCGTATATTATGCCCAGCACTCAGCACAGAGCTTGGCACATAGTAGGTATTTAAAAATGTCTATTGGTTGATTGCTTGATTGATTGACATCAGGTTGGATTAGATGTGGGCATTCTTTTTTCTATGCTTCTGGTTTTATTTGGAAGCCTTCATATGAATCAGAAAAATCCTGGAAAATGTATTCTTGTCATCCTTTTTGAGGTGTCCTCCAGACCTGGCTTAAGGCCTGTTGTTCTTATATTGTAAAGACATGATTCCCTTATGTTAAACATCTGTTGAATGATCAATTATTGCTTCCTTTGGACTGTGGCAGGGCAAAAACAGTCAGACAATTCAGTAGTCAGGGATGGCACTCCATGAGTAGTCAAATCTCTCTACCTCCTGGCATAGAGCTCTCTCCAAAGCAAATTAAATTCCTTCCCTTTTCTCTATTTTTATTATAAATGGATGTTTATGTTTCCCTCCCTGGGGTCTAACAAAATGTAAATTAACGAAGAGCAAGGGATTTCACCTGTAATACCATTTTTGACATTTTTTCCAGCCTATCTCATTGCTTTAGAAAGAAGAAAAATTGACACAAGAGATGTGGGCCTCCATAAATATAAGGCATATTATTTAAATGATTCTGTTTCAGAAGAGCTGAGAGATAAGTGGCAGGTCTATAATTATCCCTCTACCATCAATAAGCCTCAAATTGCTATCTACTCTCAGGGGTAGTGAAATTTGAAGATGTTTTTGATGAAATTTCAAAAGTTGCATATTCATTAAGCTGCTACAGTATAAAATACTAGAGGTGGATGGGACCTTGAGATTCTGCTTACTTAGAAGGAACTTATTAGCAAAAATTCTTAACTAAGCATGAAGAATCATTTTGACACCCAGCTTCTTGATCTATCGTATGGCTCCAAACCAGCCTGAACTTTGATTGTGTGCTTTCAGACAGCATTAGGGTCAAAGTAGGAAGGGACCTGAGAGGAGATCTCACCCAACAAACTCATTTACAACTGAGGAAACTGAGACTCAGAATAGTCAGGTGACTTGCTCAAGGTCACACAGGAAGGACCCCAACTTCATTAATGCTCAGCACTCTCTCCCCACTCCTTCATCAATTCTTCATCTTTCTCTCCAGCCACCTCTTCCCTATTCAATTTTCTGTCTTGGGTTTACCTTGCAGGCTCAACTCTCCCAAATAAATCAAAATCCGATTAAAATGTTACTGCAAAATGTTTAACAAAATAAAAATACAATAAAACATAGATGATGTTCATGTGTGGTTTTCTAAGCTGACCTGCAGGCCCATGGGAATCTTTGTGTTTGGTTTAGTGACCTCCATTTCTACTTGAGTCTGACACCCCAACTTTGAAGGAAGGCAAGGCAAGGCACAAGTATCGATTTGAGATTAGCCCCAGTATACTGTTTGAATATCAAATCCTGGCCTCACTTTTCTTTAGTATACAAGTTCAGTTGGTCTCTGTTCTAGTCAGCAACACAAAGCTAAACAAAGAAAAGATTAGCTTCAAAGGGACTACAAAGGGAGGGGAATTACTTGTCTGGAAGGCTTTTGAAATAATGTTGTTGAGAAACAGAGCTATGTTATTAAAAACCTTTTTTAAATCCTTCAAGCTCTAAATGAATGCAAGCACAGGGTACATTCAGGGACACCCACTCTTGCTTTGCAGCCTGGCTTCCCATTCAGTCCAAAGCATCTTTGATAGACACTGCTTCCTGAGCAGCCAATGATGGCCATCTTCACTGTAACATGAAAGCTAAGGAAGGCTTTCTCCCAACAGTTAGTGCCCCCAAATTGTTATAGATCAACCAGTCCCAGCATCAGAGATTGTCTAAAAGAAATAAAAATAGTGAAAATAAAACCAAAGGGAAAATGGAATTGCCACTTTGAAATGAATCTGCAGATCAGCTGTCCCATTGGGGCAAGAACGAGATGTGATGAAGTCAACTTGCCTAGAGGGAGGAAAGTTAGAAGCAGAAGACCCTAGACTCAGAGCTGAAAGGAATCGTAGACATCACCTAATGCAACCCCCTCATTTTACAGATGGGCAAACTGAGGCCCAAGAAGGTGATGTAACACAGTCAGTGTCATGCTTGGAATACGAAGCCACAATCTGAATCCAAATCCTCTGACTTCTGTTCACCACAATGTACTGCCAAATGCACTTTAGTGAGCTAATGAATGCAAAACACTTTACATGCCTTCAAGTGCTATATGAGGACGTGGTGTTAGTATCCAGTGAGTGGTGCTGGGGAACTTCGGCTATTTAGAGATCAAAAAATGTATCCAAGGCAACAGATGTTTAGAAGACTGAGGTTGACTTCTCAATTGATCGTCTACTCAGAAAGGAGGGTTTTATTGGGTTCTGTTTCGATACCTCTCTCAGTGACTTCAACTGATTCTGGGCGATTAGACTATGAGTGTGAGAATATCTTTTTTAAAAATACTCTAAGTAGGTAACAGGGAATTAGCCAAATTGGGGCTCAGTTTTTGAAGTTGTCTTAGATATTTCCTCATTTGGTTTCAGTACATATGACATGCATGTGGGGAGAGAGAGAGAGAGAGAGAGAGAGAGAGAGAGAGAGAGAGAGAGAG